>NW_019525132.1:2300060-2401510 GCF_002814215.2 Seriola lalandi dorsalis | reverse complement strand
GGGGGGGATAGAAAAAAGGATGCAAGTTATTTATTCAATTTGATCTCATTTTTTTATGTTCTGTTTTTCGTTGCAACATAAAGCTGTAGGAGCTTGCTCTTTACAGTGTGACCAATTACAGTGGTGCACTTGTGTTGTCGGTCCTGTCTCTTCTCTGCTCTCCCTTTCTTTCATTTCTTACTCCCACCATCCTCTTTTTTTTCCACGAAAGCCGTCACTCGTAATGAGGCCCAGCTCTGTGTATGTGTGCACCTCTGTGTGTGTGTGCCTGTATGTGTGCGTGTGTGCACGCCTACTTGCTTGTCTGTTTCTCTGTATGTTTGGTCCTTGTGTGTGTGTGTGTGTGTGTGTGTGGGGGGGGGGGGGGGGGGGGGGGGGGGGGGTTTGAGCCTTTGCACATGGTCCAGTCCCTGTCACTCCCTGTGAATTAGATTGATGATAGGCGATGGCTGGGGCCACTAACTGGACTGGGGAGGCGGGGCCGCCTGGCACCCTGTTTGGAAGACCCCTTCACCTCTCAGCAGCTGCTGGCTGCGCTCCATCCCCCTAACAGTGTCCACAGGAGTTTGAGCAGACACTCAGGACCACCTAATTTATGGCCCAAGTAGCTTGTTACTGTCAGAGCTTCGCTGACCTAAATTCTGCTATTGACAAAAAGATGAAATGCTATTTGTTTTGCCTGACCTGTCTGCACCCTCTCCCCTTTACATCACAAGCACAACTGTTGTCTCTTTTTCACTTGGTTAATATCAAACCTTTTCTTTCTTTTCTTTCATTCTTTTCACTGTACCATCCCAATCTCATGTCTCATATTTTTTTTTTGTCTCCTCTCCTCTCCTCTCTTCTCCTCTCCTCTCCTATCCTCTCCTCTCCTCTAATCTACTCTAATGTACTCTCTTCTTCTTCTCTCTTAACAGCTTTCTAAAGAACGTGAGCGTCTTCAGGCGATGATGACCCACTTGCACATGCGGCCCTCGGAACCGAAGTCATCTCCCAAACCAGTGAGTGCATATTGCTCTGGCCACCGTAAACAGGCCTCGGCTATGAATGCGGGCCCCCACACAGAAAATGAACAGTTTAACAACCAGGCAGTTGTTTGAGTGAGTGAGAGAAGATGAAAGGGAGAATGGGATTTGTAATACCAAGTTACATCTGCTTCTTATCAGGTATTGTGCGCCGTGAGAGGACAATAGAGTTTGGAAGTGTATTAGATAGCAGAGCGGTGGAGTCCTTGGCTAAAACGCAGGGTCATTTCTTTGTGATAGATATAATAGCCAAAACAACCTGTTGGCTGCTGATGACTGTTTGGCTCAGTGGCCGCAGCGGCACTCAAAAGTGGAATGAAAGAGGAGAAGATATGTCATTTTAACAACAAACACCTGAAAATTACAGCTGAGTGGTGAAGATGGTGTGATGTTGACATAAATACCCGCAGTGCTGTTGAAATTGGTTGCAGAAAAAAAAAGAATCCAAAAACGTGAAAGGTGTCATTGAAAAGGAAAATGATGTCATTCTCCATGTTATTTCTCTTGCCTTTTACTTTTAGATTGAATGATTATAAACGCATTTCTCCCAACCAGTATTTGAATTTAATGTTAAGATGATACATTTTTGCAAACATTATTTTCTCCCAATTTTAGACGTTTTGAAATGTTTGAGAGCAAAACATTGTTAGCGTGTTTCTGCTGCTTAGTAAGTGCCTACTTTCAATAGAATAATTTTCCTCATCACCTCTCATCATAGAATGTAGATAATCACAAGATAGCATAATTATCCCATAATTCCATCAGGAATCAAACTCCCTTTTTATTATTCAATCTCTCTCTCCTCCTCTCTCTCTCTCTCTCTGTAGCTTTTTTTTTTTTTTTAATCTTCAAAACTCCAGCAGCTTGGTTCCATCTCGTCCAATAAAGAATTTGCAGCCTATAATCCATGCCTGAATATGAATGAATGATGCTAATGAAGTATTGCATTACATAAAGCACACATGAAAGAGCAGCTAATTGCATTTGATGGTGGGGGCAATTCAGACAGAATTCTTAAATGAACAGTTAAGTCTTCAGTTTTAAGGCTACCCCGGTTTTTCAGGGGAGGTAGGATGAAGATTTGGTGCAGGGGAGAGCGTGTATGTTTGTGTATCCTCTGCCAAAGAGAACAGACATAACAAAAGGGAGACGGTTAGTGGATTTCAAATGGTAGCATGCATTTACACCCAGTAGAATCACAGGTGCAGGATAGACACAGCCCGGCCATATGACGATTATGAATAGTCTGTGTTAGCCTATCAGGGCTAAAAATAAGTCTAGTTTTGTTCATTGGTGAAGCCCAACCAATACCAAGCGAATACAAAGCACTGTCTCCAATATGACACCATTTATTCTCTGAATCGCACTTCATTAAATGCCACCTTTTGGCCATGCTATGGATGGATGAGAATCAAAGTTAGCAAGGCTGCAAGTTCTGAATAATAAGATCTCTCCCTCTCTCTCTGTCGCTCTCTGTCTCTCTCTCCCCGACCTTCAGTGTGTATTCAGATGAGCGAGAGGTGGCAAAGTGCTCACTTCCCTCTCTCTCCTCCATCCGTCATCAATTCTATTTTGCCAAAATGGGACTGCATGCCTGCAAACATGTTACGCTTGTTGCTGTGTCTTGTAGGTGAAGAGGCAGCGAAAAGGACGGGAAATGATCTTTTAACATTATAAATATACACGCCCATACACACAAGAAGACATTTATTCTGAATTGAATTTTCATATTTTGAGGTGATCTCTGCCTTACAGTATGTGAGCTGGTCTTGCACAGTTCAGTGTCTGGTTTGTGTAAATGTGGCAGGATCCATTACATGGAGTTTGGCCCATATCTGCACAAGTGGTGCAGAAAATGATCTGATGTTTGTATTTTAGTGTTGTATTTTATGTGGTTTCTCTCAAAAGAGAAGAGAAGGCATTAGTTAACAGGAAGTGACTTTACACAACAGGGAACAATTTGCTTCACTTTAATTAATAGTTTGTATTTGGAAAATGAATGCTAAAAACATTACAGTACATGTACATGGTTTTATTAAAATTACTGTTTTGGGTAGATATGATTGACACACATGTTTATGTAGGTTATGTACTTTCCATAAACCCCCTCAACTCTCTTCCTCAATCTCTGTACTGCAGAGGACTGTCTATGCAACCAGCACTCGTCCCAGCCTATAACTGTAGCAGCTCATTATAGCTAAGTGGGCATATAATTATCATCTGAGAACCGCTGCATCCACCGGAGTCTCTCAAACTTGACATTTTATCCTATTTATCAACACATGCCACAAATGACCGCTGATACCTCCTCCTCACCCTCGCTCCTCCATCTCTCACTGCCTTCGGCCCCACATTCCCTTCCATCTTTCAAGTCGGTTTTAATTCAAACTCTCGCAACGGATGCATTCCACTTGTAGACTCACAATTAAGGCAATTTCGTTTGAATATGTAACGATGTCATTACCATTCCAACTAAATTAGCGCAGAGACTAAAAGGTCAGTTAAGAATTTTCCAGTCGGTTAGAGCCTCTCACATGAGATTTGGGAAGCAAGCGCAAAAGTGGTGGAAAAGCCGGACGATTAGCGGGCACAGTTGGCTTTCGTGCCAGAGGTAACTAACACTCTCTGGTCCCTAATGTTGAAGGAGCGGAGGAGATGAAGACAGAGTGAGAGTGTGTGTGGAGTCACCATAAATGTCTGTGCAGATTTTTTTTTTTCAACTTGAAGTGTCTTTTCACCCTCTATCTTGCACTGGAAGTTTCACTGGATAAGGGGCAATAATGTGTTGTGGATTTGATGAAGTGTCATCCACAAAGTCATTACTACAGACTCTACCTATAAAGTGAGGCTTTTAGTGTTAAAAAAATTAGTTTGCATTGATAATTATCTCCGCATAGCTGGCTGTCCGAACCAGGTGTCTACTACTCTCTAAAACCACTTTCACGCTCAAGTAGTGACCCAGGAATTTTGCTGTTAGTGTGAATGAGTGAACGTCTGTAAAACGTGGCTATGACAAAACTGCTGAGCTTTGGTATGAAATGGGTTTCTATAGTAACTACAGGGTTACTTCAGTGTTAAGGTGGAGTTGTGTTAACTTACAGTAAAGCAGTTGGTATACTCTTGCTCTGTCCACTTGCAATAGCAGGATATTTGGCTGAGATGACTTGGAGCTGCTGCCAATATCTATTTCAACAGGGTCACTATAGTAACCCCACAGTCACTATAGCAACTTAGGTTCACCCTTTCAAAGAGGAACAAGCTGGGTTGTGGTTCTGAACCGGGGTCATGTAACCCACGTCGACCGATTCACACCAGCAGCACACCGACTCACTGCTTCAGTTTTGACAGAATTATGTGTGGTTGTAGTGGGGGCGATAGAGAAGGAGGGAGGGAGTGATAAATAGAGAGATAAAGAGAGATGGGGCCGGGATAACACGGAGGCTGATCGTTGGATAATCTTGAACAGCATGCTCTAATTAGAATTCTTATGATACAATTTGGTGGTTGTAATTAGTGGAGATGGGCTGGCTCCTCTCCACGAGCCTTGTTAGTGGAAACACAGCTGTGTTAGAGAAGAGGAGAGCAGACACTCGGCTCTGTCAGAGAAACCACAAAATAATGCCTTCCCCTCTCTCTCTCTCTCTCTCTCCCTCCCTCCCTCCCTCCCTCTCCCTGCTACTTGTGTCTTCCTCCCACTCTTCACCCACACTCTGTCTTCCTCCACCCCAGCTCAACCTGGTGTCCAGCGTCACCATGTCCAAGAATTTGCCCTCAGCATCACCCCCCAACTTACCTCAGACACCCACCACGCCCACAGCACCGATCACGCCCATGGCCGCCATGCCCCAGGTGCCATCAGTACTGGGAGGAGCAAACGTCCCCAGCATGGGAGCCATGCGCAGACGCCACTCGGACAAATACTCCATGCCTCTGTCGTCAGGTAGGACCAACTACTCAGCGCTGCACATAACACAGATACACAGGTGTGTTCAGTCAGTGCAGACAATTCACTTTCACGCAAAAGCTGAATCAGGTGAATATGTAGAAAAAGATAACATCAAGTGTTTCATATTTGGATTGTGAGGAAAGCTAAATTGCTTGAATTGAATGTGAATTGAGCCTGACCTTACACACACACACACACACACACACACACACTCACACACACACACACACACACACACACACACACACACACATATATACACACACTGTATATTCATTTAGAGGTTGGTGTATTAAATGTTAATTTAGTTATGCCAGTGATTTGACAAAGATTAAAGTGAACTTCAGACTTTTTTCTTCATTTAAACCAAATTCTTGTTTAAGTTCAATGAAAAAATAATGTTGAAATTGCAAATTGCATGTGATACCTCAACCCTGAGCACTGCACTATTAATAGTCCTCAACCCATAATGGTTGTACATTTTATAACACACACACAGATGTGAAAGTGCGCACACAGACACACATGCACTCTGACATAAACACACACACAACCACACAGGCGTGTTGGTCTTAGCAGTGTGAAATGTCTGGTGGGTTTATAAAAGCAAGCCTGTGTTTAATCACTCTATATGTAAATAGACAAGAACTTCCTTTGTGCATAAATATTACATGAATGTTAATTAAGTTCAAATAATGGAGAAAAAATACAATATTTATTACATTAAGACATTCCATGTATTAAGCTTTGCATTTTAAACGGTCTGTCTTTGATGTTTATATTTACTCTCTCTGTGTTTAGTGTGAAGACACATAAATTATTCAACTTCACCCTAACTAACTACACGGATCTCATTTTATGGATGTATTAGTGTTTAAGATCTCTCATGAGAGAGATTAATTAAAAATGCATTTTGTTAGACATGGAAAATGCTGATTTGATGCTGTCTCTTATACACATCTTAAAGGAATAAAATTTACCAATTATTTCAGGTGGTGACACAGTATTTATTTTTCCAGAGATTGCCCCAAACTACGAGTTTTATAAGAACGCAGATGTCAGACCGCCATTTACTTATGCAACCCTCATAAGACAGGTGAGTGGGAAATAAATTAACTTTGCCTGATTAGATTAAAATTAATTGCTGCATGAATCATGGCAGCTCTCTCTCCCCTCTCTCAATCCATTGGTGTGTGTGTGTGTGTGTGTGTGTGTGTGTGTGTGTGTGTGTGTGTCAGTTATGTGGTCTCGTTAGTAAACCATTATTTGATGTCATCTCATTTCAGGCTATCATGGACTCTGCCGACATGCAGTTAACGCTTAATGAAATCTACAGCTGGTTCACACGCACATTCGCCTACTTCAGACGCAATGCTGCAACTTGGAAGGTAACTTTGATGAACCCTCATCTCCTTACGCAACCTCCACCTGCTCCACCCTTTCTCTCCTCGTACAGTAAAGACTACTCCTTCCTCTCGCTGATGTCAAAAAGGAAACCTCAAGAAAGCATATATTTCCTCAGCAGCGAGCGATTAGAGCTCCGCGTCCATTCTTCCTAACCTTTCTCTTGAACAGAGCCCATTCTGCCTCTTATTTATTTTTTCCGCCATTCCACCTTTTCTGTTTGGAAATGACAGCTGAAAGAATTATTCTGCCTCAGATATCGTTTTCTAATTTGGTGCAATTAATAGCGGAGGCTCGGCGTGGAGAGGAGAGGGCTCTGACGCACTAATTATACAGCAGCCACTCCATCATCAGCACCTTTTGTTAAGAGAGACACCCCTCCTCCTACTCCCAAAACCACCTCTCCCTCGCATATCATTGGTTAATTAGGAAGAAAGATGGCTGTTTGCCTGTTAACCAGCTCTCAGCCATGTGAACGGGGTCGGCCAAAGATGCATGCACACTGGAGCTCACATGTACACACACACATACACACACACACACACACACACACACACAAACACATGAGCTGTGTCTAAGAGAGAGGTTAAGGGTGTGTTCATGTGGAACTAAAGCAGGCAGGAAAGCGAGAATTGGCCTGTCATGGAGGGAGCACTCTTTATTTACCCACACAAAAGGCCCCATTTGTATATCTGTCCCTACAACTTTATTGTCCCGTCTTCCTCCACAAAGATGGTAAAAAATGTCTCTCCCGCAGCACATGTTTTAACCAGAAGTGTGTCTGCCTGCTGATAAAGAACGCCTCGCTGAGCGTCAGTGTTTTCGCCGTTTTATCCCGTGGCCCCTGCACGTCGTTCGTTAGCCGCCTTTAGCCTTTGTGGCTGCACAGAGGACTGGAGGGAAAACTCAACCAGCCGCTCATCAGCATGCAAGACATGGCGCAGCACTAGATTTAGCAAAGTGAATTAATTTGGATTTGGGATGCAAATGAGCACATGGGCGTGTGATCACCAATTCAGGAGGGCATGCGAAAAGATCGGTGCCCTTTTCCAGTTTGTTAGGTACAGTGCGCGCCGTGTTTTGCTGTGTAATAATGTTATGACATGTTATGTTCTCGGAGGTTTTGTAGCAGTTGTTACATTTGCTCACAAAACTATGAACCACACGCATATGTACCTTTTTTAATGTTCCCTTTCCTTTCTCGGTTTCCTGAGAAAAGTCCCTCTGTTCCTGTGATACAATAGCAATGTTATCACAGTGACATTAGAAATATCTTGTCTCAGTGTCTCCCACCCTGCACAATAACCAAGGTGATCTATTTACAGCTACAGCTCCACGATTCCTTTTGTAAGCATTAGTGGGATGATCAGCGATCAGCTCGTCATTTGATTAACGCAGAGAATGTTTTTTTTTTTTTTTTTTTTTAAAAGAAGAAAGAAATAAATGAAAGGTAGTTTAATATCTCAGCTTGGTCTCATCAGCTCCACAGAGGGATCTACCCCACCACCACCACCCCACTTTCTCTCTCTCTTTTTCCCTCACCCAGAAGCTTATTAGTTCTAACTATATAGCATGCATAATAAAACTGCTCATTTGCTCATTAATATTAAAATTATCATATTCAGAGCCATGGGCATTAAGATCAATCAAATCCTGGGATTTTCAGGTCAGATGCGAGATCTGCTTATGAGTTTTTTTCTTTTTTTCTGAATCCCTTTTTCTTGAAGAAAGAGCAGTACACACCAAGCAAAGGCAGATGATAAATATGAGAGGCAGGGATATTAAAGCCAAGGTTATTATTTGTGGAGTCTGATGCATGTTTTAATTATGGTCAGATGGTCATATTAATATAAGAGGCTTTTTCTTCTATAGGTTTTCCTTATTTTGTAATTAATGAAAACATCATAGTGGTTTATTGTATGAAAGATGTTTTCATTTACATGCAGCTTTGATAATAAATTTAAATGATAACTTGACATGTGAGCACGTATTCGTCACTACGCTGAGAATATTTGGACATATAGATGTCAGATACAGTTCAGCGTAATCCTCCTTACTCATGCACACACATACACTCTCCTCAACACACTCACACTGACACAAGGGCCTCCTGATGACTGTCTTTTTTCTTGCAATACTGTCATCTTTAAAGCGATGTGTCCATTAAGAGCAATGCTTTTCTGGAGCAGAAAGGGTTACTGACATCACCATTATCAAGGCCGGCATTACCACTTCTGTCACCACCATAAGCCATTCGCTATGCTGATTACCTCCTTTTAGCCTACTTACTCTGATTGATATGTACTGTGTGCAGGACTTGTAAGAGCATTCGCTCTCACTCAATTTTTACTAATTAAATCAATGGTGTGTGAATGTTAAGAATTTCTTCAAAATGCAAGAGAAAAAAAAAATCAATTTCCTGGCCTCCTTTTTTTTCTTGATGGATAATGAATGAATGTGATTCATTTTACCTAGTCCCTCTGACCTGTGTGTCATATGTCTCTCTGCAGAACGCAGTGCGCCACAACCTCAGTCTGCACAAGTGCTTTGTGCGCGTGGAGAACGTGAAGGGGGCGGTGTGGACGGTAGATGAGGTGGAGTACCAGAAACGCAGGTCGCAGAAGATCACAGGGTACGAGCTCCGTCACCTCTCTCTCCTTAGATCTAGAGCTAGAGGTCAATGACACCTAGAAGAGCCAAATTCTCTTCTCTTCTCTGAAGCATTTCTCCCTCTGTCTCTTTCGCTGCCCAGTTCTTTTTCTCTCTTTGTTTGTATAGACATTATATTCTCCCTGCTATACAGTTAGCTCTTCCCTTGCTAATATTTGATATATTTTCTGTCCACAGCAAGTAACAATGTGACTTAATGTCCTTCTCTTTGTTTGTTTTTGTCTTTACAATGTATCCAGAAGCCCATCGCTTGTCAAGAACTTGCCCTCCAGTCTTGGTTATGGAACTGCACTAAACGCCAGCTTACAGGTATGAACTAAATGCCTCAGAACATCTGACTCATCAGCTGCCTGTTTACATGACTGACAGGCGGGGCGGCTGTCTGCCTGATTGAACAGTTGAGTGGTTGAGTGAGAGTGATTGCTGTGCACAATAGGAATCCATATTAGTCCTCACACAAGCAAGTTTATTTGTTCCTAACTCAGATTTCCTGCCTCACTCTCTCTCCTCGAGTTTCTTTATCTCTCCTCTCACACCTTCTCTCTCTCCCTCTCTCCTTCCTGTGCACCATCAGACTCAGAAGGCCACCCTGTGGTCGATTCAGGAAGCAACTCTCCCTCTTTCTTTCTGTTCTTCTTCCCTTCTTTCAGCTGTGGCAGCCACCCTAGATTGATAGCGGCATGTGCAAATGCAAGGGCATGTGCATTAATATTTATCTAAGCTGTCATAAATGATTTGGCTTCATAGTGTACGCCGGCGAGGTGCTCATGGCAAAAACTTTAAAAATTTAATCACTGTATATAACTTTAATGCGCAGCAGGCGAAAGTGTCAGGAGTTTTTATTATTTTGAGGTAAAGTTTTTGGGGGACTTTTTTTAATAGCCACTCTACACAAGGGCATATGAATGGCAGCTGGGGGGAGGTAGTTGTCAGCACCATGTCACCGGGGGAAAAATAGCCTGCAACAGAACAGAAAACTTGGGACTGAGAATGTGTTTTAGTAATTACTATGTTAAAATTTTGAATATCATTCTCTCACCTGCCTCTTTTACCAGCCCCCTCCCTCCATGCACAAACCTTCTTGTCCTTTTTCATGTAGTCATGCTCTCTTATTCTTGCCTCTCACCTGTAACCATCTTCTTCAGTCTCTAACTCCCAGTATTCATCCTCTGTCTGCCTCTCCTGCAGGCTGCCCTGGCAGAGACCTCCCTGCCTTTGCTGGGGACCCCCGGCCTCATGAACAGCAGCTCCACGGGTCCGATGGGAGGCGGCTGCCACGGCCTCCTGGGCGGAGACCCATCCGGACTGACGGGCGGAAGTCCACCCGGACTGTTGGGCGGGAGCCCGCCAGGACTGCTGGGTGGCAGCCCCCCAGGTACGCTGAGCGGCAGCCCCCCCACCCTGTTGCAGTCCACCCATGAGGAGCTCAACGGCTCGCTCGACCACCTGGACACCAACGGACACAGCAGCCCCGGATACTCCCCACCAGTACACATGTAAGTTCCTGCAGGCAGAAGAAATACCCCTGCAGCTGGATCACACTGCATGCGCGTGTGTGTACTGCATACATCACAGCTACACACAAGCATGCATGTGTATCATAAATACATGATAATTAAGGCAGTTGTTTTTTTTTTTTTTAATTAATGTATTTGTCTTATTTGTTTATTATTATTAGTTATCCAACAAATGAAGTAAAAATTTGATTTTAAATAAATTATATTATTAGTATAATATCAGTTCTTTGAGAGACTCAGTCCTCATGTTGATTGTGAAATGTGGTGCAAGGTGTCTTCTCTCAGTAAGACACAACTTTTGGAAGCAGGCTTATTTAACATCTGGTTTAAAATCATTTTAAGCGATCTGCTCCAAAAATGTACTTTTGGAGGATATCCGTTAAAAAACAAAAACACTGCCTTAATTACACACACCTGAATGGTTCTGCTCGCTCTTTGCAGTTTAGTATATGAAGCCTCTTTAAAGCCTAGACAGGTTAAATGCAATGGGTCTACACTGAATCACTCATCACACATTTTTATGTGTGATGAGTACTTATCTGACAAGCACACGTTGAACCCCCCCACCTCTCCTCCTACACTGAATTCACTCGCTGTCCTTATGCCCTTTGTTAGTTTAATTGCCTGATATTTAACCCACAGTACCAGTATTTTCTTCACTCTGCCATGACCTGGGAGCAAGGTTCAATTTCCAGCATGTATTGTATCATAAGCAGACTTTTCTTTTCCTGTCTCTGCTGTGGTAATTTCAATGGCACTGTGCTTATACCTGACATTTTGGATAACAGTTAATTCTAGTTCTATAAATAGGCTCTATTACACATTCGTCTTTAATTACACCAGTGTCTGCATTATAGGGGTTTAGCTGCTATATTTTATGCAAGACTATTCCCATTAATATTTAGCAAGTGTAGCATTAATTACTTTAAAAATCTCTCCCTTCCCCATCTCTGTTTTAATGGAGCTGAGAGAGAAAGTGAGTGTTTTTAAAAATTGATCTCATGTGAGTTTCAGGAATGTCTGAAACAACCTGAGCCAGTGATGTCAACCAGGTTCTGCGTGAGCCCTCACTGTAGTGATGGCCGCATGCAAGGAAACACGCACACGCACACACACACACACACACACACATTCAGAGACAAACACACAGACATTACACTTTAATGATACTTATCCACTGTCCATCAAAGCTCATGTTGCAAAGTCAGCCGACATTAGCTAACCACTCCTGTAATGGATAAAGGATGCACTCCAGCTCCATACCTCTCTCCCTGAGTGTGTCTGAGAGAACAGAGGAGTGTTTGGTTTGCCCTACCAGACGTCTATATGTTAATCTGTTTGGACGTATTTACCCCACTCTGAAATGGGGTGTTAAGAAGAGCAAATCTGCCCCGCTCCAGACAGAATCCCAGTATTACCACTCCCTCAGGTCATTTAACTTTTAGTAACTGGACAGCATTGACTTTCTCCTTCTTGCTTGCTTTCTCTTCTCTCTGGCCACACTGCCTTGACACTGACATGAGTGACTACGGAGGATGAGATGCATCCATCCATCCCTCTCTCCCTCCCTCCTCCCATCCCCGCCTGCCTTTACACAGCCACGACAACCTCAAAATGGAAGAAATGTGTTTTTCATGACTGGCTTTTCCAGGATGTGTTTAAATAATGGAGTGGCTTGTAGCACTAAACTAAAGTGTACATCACCTTGAAGGCCTTTCTCAGGAGAGCAACTCCTCAGCACAACCAAGGCAGCCCAACAATTAGACAAACCTCTCTTTCCCCTCAAAGTCTAAAGGTTAATGCTATCTGCTTAACCGCAAACCACATCGCCCGGGGCCATGCTGAGTCTGTGTGTGTGTGTGTGTGTGTGTGTGTGTGTGTGTGTGTGCGTGCGTGCGTGTGTGCATGTGCAATACACTCATGTACACCCTAAGGGCTATGCTTAAAGGAAGTAGTACTGTATACCAGAAACATCTGCAACTGTAGAATTAGGGTTTCCAACTTTACCTCAGAATATTTATCCAAGTGACCAAATTCATGATAAAAGCAAATACAATCTATTTCATGGCACTTTTTTTTTTTTATCAGCTGTGTCTTTTACTTTCACATCTAATTGTTGGTGACCACCCCTCTTTGGTGTTCGTTAATGAATCATAGTTTCTTTGATTGCCCCCACCCCGCCAGTCCTCACCCCTGTCTTTGCCTCTCCCCCCTGCTCCGACGCCTCTCCCTTCCTCGCCACACCACCTCTCCTGTCCCCATCCCCAACCTACCATTAGGCCCGTGGACTAATGACCTTATTTGCATCCCTGGCATACCTCCGCATGATTGCTGGTGCTAATCTCCAATTGATGTGAGAGTAGGCATCTTGAGAGCACACACACACACACACACACACACACACACACACACACATAGAGCATCATGTATTTATCACACCACAAAGTCCAGCGTTTACTCCTGAGTGACTCAGTAATGGCAGCTAGCCATTAAGCACTAAATGGCTCATCCACATATTTTAATAAAGTGTCAGAAAGCTCAGGCCTGTGAATATGGTCCTGCATATTTTTCTTCAAAGCCACACAAACACCTAATGAGCTGCATATTAAAAGCGCACGAGAACACGGGAGACCTTTGGTTTGTGATACAGCTCACATTCAGGTCTGTCAGTTGATCGATGTGATGCTTCACTGATTATCATTTTTAAGTCATGGTGACAAAAAGACGATTAGTATTTTTATGGAAAACCCAGACGTGACAACACTATCTAATAAGTTTCAGTTATATTTCCCCAAATGAAGCAGACATTGGTGTTGATGAGCCTGTTTTTCAAACAAACTGAGGGTTTGGTTTAGTGTTTTCTTTGCTTGTTTTCATTTATTTATTTAGAAAGGTCCTAGGATTTAATGATAATGTATCTGCTCTGGTAGGAAATGACGATGGGCAGCCACTAAAACATGAAATGAACCTAGTAACACTTTATGTCCCCCTGTTCATCAGCTGTACATAAACATCCAAGACATGGTTTACAACACACTATAATATATTGGTTTTTATTAATGCAGTTGTCAACCCCCATAACCCCTCCTGTTAGATTTAATCATCATCAAAAATGAGTTGTCACAGAACTTATAATTGTTGGCAATATAATAAGTGCTTAAACATGTCCTCAGAGCTGCGACCAGCTACATTCTAGTTTGTCATGAACCATATTTGTGTGTATTTGAAAGTAGCAAAGACATGAACATATAATTGTAATTTTAATAATATAATTATTTTCATTATGGATTAATTAGTCCTCTTTTTTGGGGGGTGGGGGGGCTAAAAAATGAGGCCAAAGGGAGGTTTCATTTTTTCCAAAATCTAAAAAAAAAAAAAAAACGTAACATTTACAGTGATTAAAAAGTAGCAGGTTTGAGATGCTGGAAACAGAATGTTTGGCAGACTTGCTTAATTAATGATTAGCTATAAAGCTGCTGTTTATAAATTTTACTTAATCAGCTATTCAATTTACCAACCAATCATTTCAGCACTAGTTGGATTCTCTAAAAGAATCTCAGAGTGGATCTCAGGCCTCTCAGCACCTGTGAGGAACATTAGCTAACATTAAAGAATCAAACTGTAGTTCATAAAACAACAACAGAATTTAATTTACTCTCATATAAAAAGTCTTTCCAGTAGACTGTGCAGGTCAGGGAGCAGAGTTACCTCTGGATGATTTGGTTTTCTTTTGCCTCAATAAATTTGAGGGGCAGAAACAGAAATATTCATTGCTTCGCTTGCATCCTGCTAAGATCAGCCTCCTCTCTTTATCATACCACATCAGAATATTAATTTACAATATTTGGCTCTGAATATTAAAGTCATCTGTACCTTTTCAAATTCTTTTCAAATTCAAAGCCCCCCGCCCTCCCCCCATTCCACTGATGAAGGCAGCCCAGGAGAGAGGCTATGAGACACGTCCTAACGTACTACTACTTGATAAGTCTCCCTCTCCCTCCCCATCCTCCTCTTTAAAGTCTAGGGGGATTTTCTGATGCATCCGATGTGTCAGGAATAATTAGGTTTTGTCAGATTTATCATCGCGGCACAAAACCCTCTCCCCGACTAGGGCCCCAGATCATGTACTGCCTTGTTTGTGTGTGACAGCATTATTATTCTTGTTAGTCGCCCAACACTTTTTTGTTGGGCTCCTGTGTTCTGAAGGGAGAGGTGTCCTGCTCACAGCGCTGCTGCTGCTGCTTCCTGCCCAGCGCTTATTGACAGTGGCTAAAGATATTCATCCATTTAGAGTTAAAAACATGTATCATGGTGTCCGAGCAAACTGCCGGGGCTGAAGTTGATTAATGGCAGAACCTAGCTGCCGGTTTTTCCTCTTGAGGAGCGACATGCACAGCCCCTGCATATTAACGAGTGGCTGCGCTTTCTATTAACTAGATAAAAAAGCCTCTCCTCTGCCTTTGCTCCAGGGGGCTCAGGGATGAGAAATTCTCCATTATTTATCATGTGGCCTGTTTTTTTTTCCCTTTTTCCTTTTTCATGTATTTCAACCTGGTGTCATCAGTAAACTTTTAAATGCCAAACATGTCTGGAACATCACAGCTTATCGGCCTTACAGGGGCCATGTTTTTCATGCAATTTTCATGCAGTTACTTACAGTAGACGTGAGGCATCATGTCAAATTAGCGTCTCACAAACAACATGGTTGTTACGTTCACTAGATAATGCATGTAATGGCTGTTATATGCTTGTTTTTGATACAACAAAATATTTATCAGTGAGCTGAACACCGCATTGTGTATTCCATGTGCAGTAAAGGGAATTTATGAACAAAAACCGTCTTCCTGTTTTATCTATCACTTTATAGTGGTAATAATTTGCATTACTACATTTTACTTTCTGTCTTTATACTCTAGGTGTTTTCCAGTTACTTTAAATTTTTCACATGACAAACTTAAGTGGTGAGTTTTTCATCAAACATGTGCTATTGGCTGCAGAAATTTATCATAAAACGTATAAAACCCTAAAATTTATCACCAATATGCTTGTGTTGTAGGCCTCCCGTTCACGTGAAGGAGGAGCCACTCAATATGGATGATGACGACTGTCCGATGTCACTGGTGACGACAGCCAATCACAGTCCAGAGCTGGAGGAGGACCGGGAGCTGGAGGAAGGGAACTTATCAGAAGACCTCGAGTGACTAGGATACAGTTTTTGGTCGACGTATCCCTTCACCCAGCCGCACTGTTTCTCTCACACAGACCTCCTGCAAGACTAGAAACCACTCCACAGTCCAAGCAACCACAGCTGACTCTCTCTTTGTCTCTCTCACCACTGGGACTATTTATTGAGCATGCATCCGGATGGAGACCGGTCCAAAGGAACTCTTTGCTGCAGCCCTTTGGGATCCCCAAACATGACAGGCATGAGATGTCTGATTAAAAAATTAACTCTTTGAGACCTATTTCATTAGAGATGGCGTGGCCACATACAGTACAAGGGTGATGGACTCATGGATGGGGAAAAAAACATGAAACAAATGAGCAAATCATGTTCCGTTGAAAGCTAGCGGCCTCATATACTGCCAAAAAGGAAGACATTTTATGTTTGTGAATAATCCAACCCACAGTAGTTGTTAATGTCTAGAAACAATTGCTGGTTCAATTCAAGTTGTTGCTCTGTTATCATTTGCACAGGAGTAGTCTCAGAAATTTGTGTCACTGCCTGTATGTTGCTACTATTATAAAAACCAGTATATTATTTTCAGCTTTTTTTTTTTTTTTTTTTTTAACCATCATTAATTTCCAAATATGATTTTAGACACCACCAACTGTAAATGCCATTCCCTGAATTACACCAGTAACGGAACTGCGGTACCAAGACTGTTGTTGCAGCTGTCCAAAAAAAAAAGGAAAAAAAAAAAAGAAAAAAAAGTTGGCTTCCAGTCTATTATCTGTTTGTGATTAAAAGTAAAAAAAAAAACTGGAAATTAAGTTGGGGAAAAAAACAATAGTTTGTGTAAAGCACCATTTACAAAACAAATGCATTTCTGCATAATTTTCTTCTTGCTGTTCTCCTTACCTCCTCGTTCTAAAGCTTTGTCTACCTGCAAACAGTCACAGGCAACAGCTAGAAACCAAAGCCAACACTAGCAATGGCCAATAGCTTATAGACAGAAGCCACCAAACTCCTCTTGGTCCGCCTTCTGTGACTTTAAACTAGTACAAAGAGAAGCTTTTGTTCCGCAAACTACCTTCGAATAACCTCTGGGATTGTTTCATTTTGCCCTATACAAAGATGATCACAAGAAAGAGAGATGGGAAAGAAATGTTGATTTTGATGTGTAATTTGATAACTCATAGAGCGTCCACTTTGGAGACTTTCTGCCAGACGTGCTGTAGGTAAAAGGTGATGTGACATTTGAACTGCAGGCATTTTGTGCTGGTGATTTGACTGGTAGAGAGCAGCTAACTGTAAAAGTGGATCATGACCAAAACAAAAACATTTGTGTATTCAATGGAAGTGCAGAAACATTGTGTTGTTGTGAAGTTTATATAATTTTTTACTTTTTGTTCTATATTTCACATCAAAAGTCATTGCTCTTTGTTTTTTTTGTTTTGTTTTGTTTTGTTTTTGTTTTTTTCTAACCTGGTGAATATGTAATGTTCTAAGTGGGACTGTCAAAATAATGTCACGTCTTATTTCCGTGGCGGTTTTGTTCCCGAGCCGCGTCGAAACCGAAACTGAAAACATCGCTAACCAAACATTAAGAATATCTAGTGAAGCCAAATAAGTCATAATTTCAAGTTGATATGAAATGATGTGGCTTGGTTACCATGTAAAAGCAAATAATAATAGCCATTGCAGAAGAGGATATCTAAGGTGAAAGGTAACCTTTTCTAGGTGATATTTGCTTTAACTTCATCAAACATCAAATGCTCATTGTGTGGTTCATAGCTTCTAAACTATATAGATACAACTGGTGTTAGCACTGATGTACTCTGTATAGGTAGCCAGCTTTTTATAACACACTTGGTATTTATAGAGACTAAAGAGAAGTAGTTATTGTGGAGACTGCGTCCCATCATTTCCCTCACAGCCAATGTCATCTAGAAAAGTGTTGTTGCTTTAATGGTCATTTCTGTTTTCAGTAAACCAAAGTTACACAAAATTCTGCCTCCTCTTGTATGGGATAAAGAAACGCTAAAACAACCACACACAACCTGTCAGAGACTAACATACATGCGCGTGAACACACACAGACACACAGACCCCGAGCTTTTGGTCTGCCAACTTTCTTGTTTCGGTTAAATCTCCAGCTGCAGAAAATGTATGCTGTCAAAGAACCGACGAGTGGCTTTGTATTGTGCTGTAATGAACAACGCGCCTGCCTGCTTTGACCAAAATGGAAACACACTGTGCATATGTTGTTTTCAAGTGTTGTGCCAAGCCAAGAAATTGGCTGTAAGAGCTTAACACGCAGTCACGTGCAGTACTGTACAAACACACAGCATGTAAAGTACACACGCACACACAAACACACACACACACACACACACACACACACACACACACACACGCCAGTTCCACGTCAAGAGGGTACTGGGCCCAGGAACAAAGCTTATCCCTTCAATACTTAGCTGGAGTCAGCAAAACGACTTGAAGACGACGTTCTTAATAATCTTATCACACCAAATAAAAAGGACGCTGCGTCTTTCAAAAAAAAAAAAAAAAAAAAAGGGTTCTCCCACTTACCCAAAAAGGCTTTCTAAAAGCTTCTACCTCTGCACAACAAATTCAGAACAATTATGACAGATTGCACGAGTTATTAGAATGCCACAAGAGCTGTTACACTTTACTACGCTTGTCTCATAGGACGTGGCTCAAACCAACGTTTACATTCCCTGCGTCAAGATATGGAAGATTTGCATTGTAATAGGTTGTCCTCAAACATTTGTAGAATGATAATGTATAGATTACCTGTAAGGGAATATTGTGTTTAAAAAATGCATGTCTAAAAATCATTTGGTGGACTGGAAACAAGAACTAATAAAAAGAATATAATAAAAATCATCGGGACGATGGCCTAAATGTACGTACATTACCTCAGATATACTGTTTTGGGAAGGATAAAACCTGTCAGCCACAGAATGCATATTACCTGTAGATTTGCATGGGTTTTGTATAAATTAAGTAAAAAAATGTCTAAAATAGTTGCTTGCACATAATACCAGAAAGACCTCCAGAACTGCGATCTGCTCCTCCACTAGATTTTAGGATTGTCTGGATTTTCTGGGTTGATTTTGTCTGTATTTTGATAACTGTGCATACTTATGTAAAAAAAATGTTGGTGGACCCATAAATTTACCAGACTTTTTTCTAAGAGGAAAAAAAAATCTCAGTGTTTCTTTTCTGACTTACCTGAATTTTTACTGTTTCTCTCTCATTGCTCGCTAAGAATAGCAAACCTGCTTTTTCTGCATCTGCTTTGCGTAGCTGTAAGGCTTAACCTAATGTGTGTATTTATTGCTTGTACCTCTGTGCATACTTTATGAAGCATTATGTCTGGCAGTTGAGTCATGTATCCTTTCTACTGCTATCCTTCTCTAATAATTGGGAATATGATCCCCCTATGTATACAGTAAATTGGGACTGTAGCAAACATATGTTTATGTAATTGGTGAAAACTTTTTGTTTTGGTTTCATTTCCTTTTGATCGAGATTCAACTACTTTTTTTTTATACTTTTCATTACTGTGTACTGTGTCCATACGTTAAAGGTTCTCTGACATTAGAAGGTCATGGTTGAGAATTGTAACAAACGTTATTATTTTCTGTATTCATGGCATTTCACTGCTGAATAAAATAAAGGACCAAAACTTGGAATTTGAAAAACAACTGTCTACCTCCAGCATCAGAGAGTATTTTTTTTTTTTCCTTCCACTGTTACACATATATCTTTTATTCTACAAAGGCACAGCCATGAAAATCTAGCTGGCATTACACTTTTAACGTTTCAGGAGCTGCTACTTCAGAGATGTGAAGGAAGGAGCTGGAAAAAACAATTAAAGTTTAATGTATATGTTACAAGGCTTTGTTCCAGCTTCCAGCACCTAGAGTCTTGTTTAGAAGAGCGGGACAAGGCACTGTATTGCCCACCCCTCTGGACCTGTAATGGGTTTAGCCTTTGTATGATTCAAGCCCACTGCTTTCATGTAACACAAGCATGTCCCAGTATACAGGGAAGTACTGCTGTGTACCTTTTGAAAGGCTTTTGTAAGAAGTGACTTACCCAGCTAGGCTTCATTTCTGAGCTACACACTGCAAAACTGGTTTTGGTACAAACCACATTATTAAGTCTGTTGTCATGCTCATATAAAAAATATCTGCCTTATTACCATCAGGGTTCTGCATCGTGTAGAGAAAACAAAGATGTGAAATTTCATCAGACGTCTTCCATTTTCCATCCATCTTCAAGACAGCAGTTTCCTCTTGACACTTCAAAGGAAAAAAAACAACAGGCCTTTTAGCCTTTTCGATTGATGGATGTTGACTGGTAAAATGCTATGACAGGCCATGTGGCTAAATCAACTCCAGCAGGCCCACCACACCTTGTCGGTCATGGAGCAGCCGCACACTGACACCCTCATTGAGATTCAAGCTGAATCTACCATGACCAATAGGTTGCCCATTAGCTCGTCTGTATGCCGAGAGCCTTCTACACGTTCCAAAGGGTGCTCAGGGACATCGTGGGACCCTTTGAATCATGTCCGCTGGTCATTTAATCGTAACGCTGATGCATGTTCTTTTTCCTTACCATATGATGTCCCATGAGGGGTCAGAAAACAACAGCATTTTTCATAATGGCACACAGACACACTTCTCTTTCTCTTCCCCCCAATGACAGTCCCAGGCATCAGCCATGGCAGGCTCCTGTTATCTCCTCAGCAATGGCGTTCCAGAGCATTAGCTAGCTCGCAAGGCACTCGTCTTCTGTGCTATTTATGCACTTGGAAGTGTTTGTGAATTCAAGTGAGGCATCGCATACGGAGTGCAACAAGGGCCGCTGTGTACTACACAACATCAGAGGGAGCTCCGACATTAAAGTGTGAGAGCGCCTGCTAGAGACCCTTCTTTCAAAGGCCATGAAATAATAATGGGTTGTGGTTAGAGAGGTATCCGTGAGTCACACTGGCTGCTTTTCATAAAGTGGAGTTATTTACAGTGCGATGAATAAAAGAAAGGGTAGCTGGTGGTGCAAGCCTTTTCCACATGAACGGTGGGGTAAAAGAAGTCCCTCTAATATACAGTGGCAGTGCAGTATACTAGAGGCTGGGAAAGGGAGAATGCACCGAAAGAGGAGTTAATTTCTGGAAGAAAATGTGTTTTTGAAACTGTAAAGCAATATTTGATGTTTTGGAAAATAAGCGTATTCACTTTCCTCTCGAGACTTATATGAGACGTTTGACACCACAAGTGTTTATGCGGTAAATACAAAGCTACGGCCGGGAGCTTGGCTTAGTTAGCTTAGCGTAAAGACTGGAACCAGGGAAAACAGGAAGCTCAGCTCCGTCCAGGCGAAACAGAATCTACCAGCACTGAAAGCTTACTAATTAATATGTCATAACTTGTTTGATTATTCCATACAAAAAAACAGAAACGTTAAAACAAGTTGCAGTTTTACAGATTGACAAATTAGATATAACATGTTAATTAGAGGTGCTGGTAGGTAGATTCTCCTACCTTTGAACAGAGCCAGGCTAGCTGTTTCCTCGTTTCTGGTCTTTATGCTAAGCTAAGCTACCTCGCTGCGTGTTGTCATGTGATATTTACCATGCAGACATGATAGTGCTATCAATCTTCTTGTCTTACTCTCGGGAAGAAAGTGCATGAGCGTATTCTGCACAAACTATTCCTTGAAGCTCTTCGACATGGAATAGATCTCAGTACAATATTAAGAGGCTAAATGTCTCACATCCTGCCTCTCTGAATTAGACAGTGTATCCTGGCATCATTCATTTCATCGCCAACACTGACCAATTAGGTCAATTTATGAACCGTCCCCTCGTGGGATTGAGTGGTAAATATCTCCAGTCTCGCGGTTTATTGATTAAGAGTCCAGACTCTCTCTCTCTCTCTCTCTGTCTCTTTCTTTCTCTCTCCATCCCTTCTGACCTGACCATGCATGTCAGCTCCCTAGAAGACCCTCGCCCCCAGGCTGCAAAATTGCCTGCTAAATAGTCCGAGGCAATGGCAACGCTAATTGAGATCATCATTATTATAATTGCAAGCCCTGAAAAGCGCGTCTTAAATAATTTGCATTGCTCTCAAGTTGATATTGGACGCAGTACAAAAATAATTGCATAGCTCGGAGGCATGGCGCTTGGTTTGGTGGTGGGCGAGGGGACGCTTGTGCCCGTTCCCCAACCCCGCCCAGCCCTAGAAACAGCGCTGACTTGGGTGCCACAAGGTGCTGTGCCCTATATCGGATGCCATCAGAGGAGTCACGTGTCACGTTTTTATGTTCAGTTCATGTTTTTTCATATTTTTTCCCCACTTGTACATGAAAACCTTCGCTGCTGATGCCTCACAGTCAGCAAATGTATAGTGAAGAACGAAAACCCCCATGAGATCAGACTCCTTTAATGCTTGGTCCAGTATTGTGTTTTCCACTGGTCACTGTATTTTAAAGTAAACCCGACTCCAAACTCACCTTCCCCACCGCCACACGTCTGAGTTTCCACTCTGTTGGAGGAGCTGCTGAGATCGACAAAAAAACTGTGTGACCTCGATACATAAAACTTCACTCATCATTACATCAGAGGGCCCTGACGTAAAGGTACTTTTCACTTTGTGTGGATGTGATGTGCAGGCACCGGTGTAATGTATGCAAGAGAAATGCCTATTTCTCCAACTGAAACAAGGGATTAACCCAACAAAATGGTGAGAAACTGCTGAT
Organism: Seriola lalandi dorsalis; assembly: GCF_002814215.2. Classification (NCBI taxonomy): domain Eukaryota; kingdom Metazoa; phylum Chordata; class Actinopteri; order Carangiformes; family Carangidae; genus Seriola; species Seriola lalandi. Next base: position 2,378,989 of record NW_019525132.1, on the reverse strand, counting down.
ATTCATGAATTCTTGCCTGTGGCATTATCTGCCACATACACACACATACACACACACACACACACACACACTCATCCTATCAGGTTCTCTCTCTCCCTCTGTCTCACACACACACACACACACACACCCACACACACACACACAAGCACACAGAGACTTGACAATAACCCTAATGAATATGATATGGTAACATGATATTGCTCATTATTTGTTTGCTCGACGCTTTAACAACAACAACAACAACCCTTCTAGGCTGCTGGTAAATCTTTTGCCTGTGAAAATGAGCACATCAAAGAAGAATGAAAGGGTAGAATCAGATTAACTAAATCCTCTTAGAAACAACACTCCCCTCAAACACACTCTTTGCCTTTATCACCCACATTTCCCCTCTTTTCAACACATCATATCTCTCTCTCTCGTATTGCTTTCTTCCCTTACATGTTAGTTGTGATAAATCAAGCTGTTTGAGGTGGATAGCGTGCAGGTGGCTGGAGAGGTTATGCTGAAGAAGAAAAAAACCCAACTATCATCTTTAATCCATGGTAATCACATCTGGCCTTAATCACCAATTCATAATGGAATTTATAATGGAATGATTTCAATTACCTACCACCACCGGCACCACCGACTTCTGCAATTAAATTAGGACAATGCAATTGTATGTCTTTGTCTCATATCTCAATATGTTTGTGTTTAAGGGGTCTGGTGCTTTTTTGTTTGTGGAACTTCTGAAGGAGAAGTTTGGTCTTGGGCTTGTGGGAAAAAAAAAAAAGATTTTTTTTTTAATAAAAAGAAAAAGAAAACCTTGGGAGTTGATCATGTGGGGGTTTGGGGGGGGGGTGGTAAAGAAAAAACGAAGTATCTAGCATTAGTGAGGAATGGTGGGTTAAATCACTTACTGAAGATTTTTAATGACATTTCAGTGTTCCTTGTATAATTACTCTTCATCCGAGATGGGCCGTAATGCTGTTGGACAGTCGCGGTTCAGGCTCGCTAGCTCGCTTCATTAGCGTGTCATTCCTATTTCACATCAGAGGCTTTAATTGTAATGCTGAATATGCACAGCTCTCCACAGAAGCCTAATCAAAGTGGATCCACTTGTATTATTAATATCAGAAATCAGCCCGCTTGCTATTTTTTTATAAATAAAAGAATACAGACGCATAAATCAGCTGTCATTTATTAGCATGGCCCTGGCATATCCGCCAGACATGCAAGAAGAGCAACCCCACCCCATCTCCGTTCCTCCCTGCATCACTCATCAAGATTTAAAAAGAATAAAAGACACAGAGGAGAAAAGAAGAAAAACTGCATTAAATATACATACTAATTCCACCTTGAAGTAATCTGATTACAAAGCAGGTGACACTGGGTGCAGAGAAATTTGGATGGCTGGCAATAACAAGGGGATGGAGAGGTTCACAGGGAGAAAAGATGGAAGGATGGGTGGACAGAGAGAAGAGACACGATGGGAGGATTAAGGATTTACATTCAAAAGCAAATACCACGAGAGAAAGAGAGACTAAAGCGGAGAAGGGAAGGTGTCTTTGAAGGGGGCTGCATGAAGACGGAGTGTGGCCACGTACAGGTCTTGCTGACCAACCATAAAAAGCAGCTGTGTTTTGAATCCTGTGGCAGCGAGAGTCAAAGTGCCGCGAACCGCTAATCCACATCGGGGGAGGGCTTTGGTGCTGATGCAGACGGCGAACGCCACACTGCAACTGAATACCTGCTCTGTCTCTGAGAGGAGACACTAGAGCTTTGGAATGAAATGAACCTTCTCTTTGTGGAGGGAGAAGTGTATTCTTCCGGATATGAATGGATTTTCTTTGCTTGTATTTCAGAACTGCAGAATTAAGTGATGTGCAGTGTGTTTAGCACTGGTGGTTGAGTTTGAGTTGATTAAAAGAACAGAGTTAATCAGGGCAAAGAAGTAACTTAGTGATCTTTTTTCTTTTTTCCTCAGCTCTGATGGGAGAGGAAGATCAGGTCTCATCACATCCTTTAGTGGGACAATAACACAAATGTATTAACCCACACACCTCATTTTACTGTTGTAGCTAATTTGAACTACTTTATAAACAGTTAACTAGATTAGTTCATTGGTTTCGAGCCTACGGGGTCACAAATGAAGCTGAAGGGTTGTGAGTTTATAGGAAATAAGAAAAGGGCAAAGCTGTTGGCTTTCTTGTGTAAAATTGGATTATTTTACCTATTTAGGTGTGGAACAGCTATTGAAATTAAAACATCTGAGATGTCCAGGGGGGAAATCTGTCTAGACATGAGGCCTACAGTAGACACAAGCCCAAAAGATTGGAATCCACTGATTTAGTACTAAAGTTAAGTACCACAACCTTAAAATTGTGTATACTGTACATATGAATATGAAATGCTTTAATTGGCCAGTTTAAGTCAGAGGCAGACAACAAAAGTATCTGCCACAAGCCAACACTGTCACATTTAATGTCAGGATACAAGAAAAGTTATGACAGCTTCAGGTGGGTGAGACAGACATGGATTATTAATTAGACATTAATGGGGAGACAGACATTAATTAGGCATTAATGTGGTGACTCCTCATACTGAGTCTACCCTCACTTTCTCCCAGTCACATCCTTCCTCTCTGTTTCTATCTATAGCTCGGCCCTTTTTTTTCTCCCTGCGCCCGCACCTCTCCGCCCACTGCATGCTCTCTCTCATCTGTGTGTGGAGAAGCCGATGTGAGCTACGCTGCGTTAACACTTTTAATTTTGTTCTGGCAAGGTGCATTTTGGGGCAATTCCATTTGCTTGCCGTGTCTTGTGAAACTAAATCAAACACCACTCGGGTATTTCAAGCATTTAAAGCTGGCAAAGTTCTTTATAGGCCACACACACACACACACACACAAACACACACACACACACACACACACACACACACACACACACGCACACACATTCCAGCGCTGGTTGTTGTGTTGTTGTGTGACTGCTTGACTTTCCTTCCTGACATGAATCTGTTTTCTAACGTTTGCTGTGTGCTGAGCTGGAAAAAACAAAGTGTCTTGCTTTACAGGGCAACATGCAAACACGCCACTGCCAAACATCAGCTCAGTGTCAACATGTGAGAGGGGAATTCGCCACTGCTCTGAGAGGAGGTTTGTGTAAACTGCTGGCTGATGAAAAGGCTTCTTAAACAGAGGCTGAAGGGAACAGAAAGGGAAGTAAGGTATTGTGAGGAGACACTATATCACTTTCCAGTGTACTGTACACGCTACAATCCCCGGGAGAAGGCAGGTGGGAAAATGATAGTGGCAGTGGGGGGCAGTGTTCAAGTACAGGTCAGCTCCATTACCTGGGTCCAGCATGTCTCCCTCACATCCTGAACATACATATATAACCCCACCTTGATGATATTCTTTCCCAATCTCGCTAGTTTCCATTCCAAACCTCTTTGATCTGTGATTTGCATTTTAGCACCCACGGGGTGAAAATTATTTGGATGAGATTTTTTTTTTCTCTCTCCCTCACTGCCTTCTTTTCTGCATCTTCTCACTCACCCATTCACCATACCTGGGGCTTGTAAACTCATCCCTCCCCCTCCCCTCCCTCTTTCCCCAGTTCCCTCCGTCCCTCTTTCCCCCCACTGCGGCGCTGCTCGCGATCTCCTTTTAATATCAGCTGTGCCCCGGAACGAAACAAACAAATTAGCCGACGGGTGGGCAGGTTTCAATCTTGGTTGCTCACCTGTATGTGATCCTTGGGGTGTGCAGGTAGAGAACAAGGCTCAACACAGTACGAACATGGCTGGGGAAAAAAATGCGGTGAGGTAAACTCTAGTAGTGCTCTCAACCTTTAATTGAAATTGTATATCTATTTTTTATTTACTTTATACTTTTACTATGTTTCAGAGCGAAATATTTTAACTTTTTACTCCATGACATATGTTTGCATTGTTAAAAGAATCATTTGGAGTTTTGCTTTATTTGTTTTCTTGTTCGATGATAAAGGTTGACACCACTCTCTTTAAGAGTGCGATAAATACGAAGCTACCACTAGTTAGCAGCTAGTTAGCTTAGCCTAGCTCAAACACATAAGCTCCTGCAAAATCATAATGTGTCGTTTTTGCTCTTTAGTATGTAGCACATGAATCTGTGAGCTTTACAGGTGCTGGTAGGTGTCACCTTTCAACAGAGCAATAGTAGGTGATTCCCCCTGTTCCTAGTCTTTGCACTGAGCTAAGCTACTGGCAGCGGCCTTGTATTTACAGCAATATTCGGTACAGAGTAGTATTGATCTTTTCATTTAACTGACATCAAGAAAGCAAATAGATGTATTTTTACTGAAGATTGCAGGATCACATTGGTTTGTGATCCCTTGTATAAAAAACAAAGCTGTGTCAATTTGGAGCCCCCTTCACATTTCAGATATATTGTTTGAGTTGTTAGTGGAGCTTCTCATTTAAATAACTGAGGCCCAAATATGTAAAACTATCTCTGTTGTTTTACAAAAGAAAAGTTTAGATGTGGGAGAAAATTTACAAGAACTTTGATTTTTCTTCTTTCCTTTAATCAACCCCCGTCACATTCATCTTGTGACCCATCAGAGGTGACATGACCCTCAGGCTGGGAACCACTGGACTAAAATACCAAACTGTGTGTAAAGCGCCTAAACTTTTCGTACTTTAAGTATATTTTGATGGTAATTCTTGAATAAGATTTTGAATGCAGGCCTTTCACCCGGAATGAAGTATATTTACATTCATGTAAATGTACTTTTAAGACACACAGAGCCTTTTTTATTTTGTAGAGGTTTGTGTCTGCCAAATATTTAACTCAGCATCCTCCCACTAAAACTTCCTGTGACTCAACCAAAAGCCTGCAGCTGCATCGGCCCGTGCTTGTGGGCAAGCAACATCATCGCCCCCTACGCTAGACATCCGTCTGCTTCCAGCTCACTGCCCATTTGATGTTTTTAAACAATTTATATTTGTTATCATATCAAAGAGGAGGCGTGCGGCTATCAAACGCGCGAGGTGCACACTCTCAGCTGTGGGCCCCTCTCAGTCAGCCACGCTCCATTCCTTATTCTATTTTATCTCTCTTTGGTTTTTGACTAATGTCAGTAACAGCTACCGGTAATAAAATGCTTGTTAGAGTTTGTGCCGTTGCCTCGGAGCGGCGGCTTTGATACATTGTCAGGCCATTTGCCAGTGTTTCTTGATTACCTTGCCACAGACTGCATGTTTATTGATTGGGAGTTAATAAAGCGAGGGCCTCCGCTTATTTCGCCCTCGCTTCCTTTTGCAAAAGGTGAGGCTTCCTTTGATGTGGAAGCGATACATTGTCAGGCAACATAAACGCATGTGTTGTAATGTCAGCTTTGCTCCTAGCCCCCTTTTTGCATTGTGTGCGCAGTGTCGCATGGAGGCGCGTCGTGGTTTTCACTTTGACTCTTATTATTGTCGTTGTTGGGCATAAATTGAAGGTGTAAGAAAAAACAAATGGTGCCAATTACTTACATTACCTGCAGGCAGTCGAGGTGACTTTAGTTTGCTGTCTGTAATGCTGACATCTAATTCTACAATATATCTTTGCATCTGGCTGTCTTTATGTGTTACTGCTTTTATGTCTTCATGTGTAGGACTGTCACTGTGAGCCTGTCATCTCTGGATCTGTTTATCTCCTGGCTTCCGTATCTCCCCCCTTTCCTCTCTCTGTCTGTCTGTCCCCATGACAGTCAATATGGTGATTCCATCCCTTACCAGCTGATTGTCTTTTGTCTTCGTCCTCTCTTGCTTCTCCCACCGCTGTTTATCCTGCCCCTTCCCCAGACACGGACCACCTTGGATGATTTTCTGTGTCTGCGTCTGGCTGTCTTGCATCTCCCCCCCTCAGAACTCTACTGAGCCAGCAGTCGTGTCAAATCAAAATAACATCTTTAAAAATTCAGTCAACATTACCCCTACAAACAGCAAGGGCCTCCTTGTTGGCTATTCATGTATTCAGGTGTACATTGGATCATGGTGGAGATGCATTCGGAGCGCTAGGGAGCCCAACATGGCAATTCCATCAAAATTTGATGTATTCATTCATAGTCACTAGTAAACTCTGTTTGTTTGCAGATAACTGGGATGTTTACCAGAGGCCGGGCAGTGGGAAAGCAGACAGCCACATGCAGATCAGTTTCTTATCGGACAAGGGTGGCCCTGCACCTGCCGGCCATGTAACCCCTGCTGGGTCCCCAGCGGAACATGAATCTGCGGAAGGTTTCCCTGTTTTCCTGTCATCTCTCTGACGCCGTCAAACCTCCCCTCTCACTTGCTGTCTATCTTGATGTGCGCTTGTATATCTATGTGCAGTGCTGCGACAAACACCGTATGTGCTCAGCCTAAGAATCCCCATCCACACATCCCCTCCCCTTCCTCCTCCTCCTCCTCCTCCTCCTCCTACCCTGCTCCTTCTTTCCCTCTATCTCTCCCTCTTTCCTATCACATTTCTCACAGTATTTACATCCTTGTTTAGTGTCACATTCTTGGGGTCAAACCAAAGTGCCGTCGCCTCAGGCTGGCTCCCAGGCTTGTGTATCATTGTGTTTGCTGATCACTTTCACTGCCTATCATAGTCCCACACTTTTCCTGCCTTATTTATTTTTTTATTTGTTATAATAAAACACCCAGTGGTGCTTGTACAAGCAGCTTGATCTGGAATATGTAAATAGAGAGGAGTACTGGTTGATTTGCTGCTCTACCCCTTCATCTCCCGCTTCCTCCTCTGCCTCTTTCACTTCCTGGAGTCCCCCCCCCGCCCGCCCGCCCGCATGTGAATCTCTCCCCACTCTCTCAAATTCCACCGCTCTCTTCCTTGGAACCGTCCCAAAATCTTATCGTGTCAAAATGCATTATGAACATCAAAACATTTCTGTTTACAACATCGCAGTCGTGTCAATTAAATCTGATAAATTATTCAAACATTTATCTTCCCCCACCATGCCTGGGGAATTTTTAATCAAGCTTCTTATTTGCTTTAAATTAGCACTGTCAAGTGTGCATTTGTGTAAAATCCCTGGTATCATTAAAGATTTATCAATTGGAAATCTGTTTGGGTTGATTTTACTGTTAATTGGCTAGGAGGCGTGCTGTGGCTCTACACTCATCTGCAACAAGTGCCTGCGAGTTGTGTTAGAGCAGCAGAGAACAAAGATCAGATTCCTTACACAGCCGCATTAGTGAAATCTACAACTGCTGCAAAACTATTATACACCAAACTCAACTGACTGGATCTGTCATTCAAGCTGAATATTCTCAAACAGTTTGCCAGAATTTATCTTTAATGAAAACCTCATTTAGTCCTCAGTTAAAACTGTAATATTTCCTACTCGAGGTCTATATCACCCTGTTTGTAGAGGAGGTAACACATTTACACTGCATCTTATGAATACTTGGTGTGAAGACAGGCTTGTTGGAGATTTCTAAGACTGCTGGTTTTAAAATGTTTTAATATTTTTGAATGTATTAACAATGAAAATTTTAATTTATTACATTAATGACATTACATTTAAATATATGTTTATCTTGTATTGTCAGTTCTTCAGATTCATCCTTCCCTTACATTGTTTCTCCTGCTTGGATCTGTCCATTACCAGACCAGTCACCTGTCCACATATCTGTTCCCCATCAAACATCAGTCACAGCACGTACACTACACTTCCCAATGACCATTTGCACCTTGGCCACAGAGTCCATGTTGTCTCTGTTTTCCAGAAGTTCCTCTGTGTTGGCTTCCTTCCTGCATGATGCCATATGTCATTCTTGAGACTTTGGCTGACTGTTTGGCTGCTTCTCTCATGATAACTGTATTTATTCTAACACTGACCCAAAAAAGCCTGTTGTTGCTCTTCTACCTCTGCCTTGTGAGTCTGGATTTTAGTCGTCATTTGTGTGGCAGTCTCCTGGTCTCTAACTCGGCGTACAGTGTGGATTTTCCATGCTCCTGTAAATAAAATAGGTATCAGAATTCAGAGTTACATAACCTATACATTAAGTTAGTGGATGATCAAGAATGCCTGCATTAAAGGAACACTTGTGTACTCATAGTCAGCTGCTCCCTTGCTATATGTTTGTTTATGTTGGCTTAAGCTCATAGCGACTTGGTACAGCTACAAATTGTCAGTCATTTTTTGTACCTGTTCACAGTGCTGTGGGCCTGCAGCTCCATCTTCTTCATCCTTACTAGGGATGCCTCTTCTCAGCCAAAACAACCTACGCGTCCGTCTCGCTCTGTTGAATTTGTGGTGGAGTCTGGCTTGTACAAGCACACTTTGACAGCAGGTTATAAAACATACCATTAATCTCTATGTTTTTATATTACTTGATAACATTTCCACAACCTAAGTGGAAGTCTGGAGGTGACTCCCATTCACCACTGCCTTGTTCACTGTCAGCCAAGAATGTAAGAAAGGAAAGGCTGCAGTTTACATTGACTGTACTCTACAACACAGGCATTCCAGACAGGTTTTGTTTGTCTCTTTAAATACATAAGCTGTCATTTTAATTAGCACTGCTGTCTACACTGGGTCTGTGCAAGCTCACAATGGAGCTCCATCTGAAGTGCCACTTAAACCTGCTCTATTTTGTTATGCTTCATGGCCATTCAGCTGCCTTTTTTTTTTTTTTTAAAGCTTGAATATCTAAACACAGGGTGGCTGCCCAGTAGTAGAAAATCTGATGCCATGTTTGTATCAATGTCTTTTACAGTACAGATCTGAATCTTCAGTCAGATAGCTTGTAATTTTATGAATTTATGCATTTTGCATTTGAAATCTTTGTCTGCAAAGTACTAACTGTAGTGTTCTTGGGATAATGGAAATGGAAAACATCATCACCTCTCAGTTGTAGTTAAGTTTTATAGAACTTCGGCAAATGTACTTATGAGCTTATAGTTTGAAATCAGATCAAATCAAACAGATAACATGTGTGAGGTCACTGAAATTTGGTTTGATTACAACTAATACAAATTATATATAGTCAAAACGCAATTTCTCCATGTGTGACACTTCGTCACTTTAAGCAAGAGTCAAACCGACTTCAGCTCTGCACAAAACGAAAGCTAAATCAGCCGTAGCAGCACAAACCAAGTAGCATTTAAGAATAAATCAGCTGGTATAACAGCATGGTGAGCCAGGCCAGATGGCAACCACATGTCTGTCCAACAGGCCTCCTGGAGGTTAGACTGAGGTCAAAGAGCAGATCTGTGATCCTCACGCAACCTCCCTCTCTCTCTCTCTCTTTTCTCTCTTCTTTATTTCTTTCTTTCTTTCCTTCCTTCTTCTCGCTTCAAATAAAAATTAAATATCCCTCAGCAACAGATTAGAGGAAATGGCAGCACAGCAAGTGTTTTATATTCTATTGTCCTCTTCACAGTTGAGTTTCGGTGCAGTTTTTCCAGTGTTTTTGAGCATGTTTGAAGCTATATCAGAGATGACATGTTTTGTGCATATTTTCAAACAGTTTTCTTTTGTAATGCAAATGGCTGTGACTCTGTCAATAAGTAAAAAGGCAGACGCATGCTGAATGGATAGTCCGAAACTTTGGTGGTGCAGAGTTTTGACTGCTGTGAAGGATTGTAATGTTAACTGCTTGTGATGGGGGGTTGTTTTAGGGCTTCACTGACTCGACTCAACCACACTCACACATGATTTACAAACACACACACACACACACACACACACACACACACACACACACACACACACACACACACATACATATCTTGTGGGTTCGCATGTTTGTGCTTCGCTGCTCCCCATCAGAACTCAACCCCCAACACACACAAACACACACACGCATACACACACTGCTTCAAGGCCTCCCCACAGCCCAAAGAACCTGCAGCACATCTGTCTACACTAGATCTCCTCCTCCTCCTCCTGCCTCCTACTCTTCCTGCTCCTGCTCTGCTCCTCTAACCGTGGCCAGGTGTTTGCCCACAGCCACTCAGCTCTTCATCTCCCGGCCGCCAGACCGACGCTGATGTAATTGCTCTCTCTGCTGATCCATGAAAACAGAGAGAAAGGCGAGGGAGAGAAGGGGAGAAAAGCAGAGAAAGACGGAGAGAGACAGTGTGTGTTGTAAAGTCAGAAGGAGGGCTGAGATTATGTGACAGGGAGGTGTGGGTGGCGAGGACGGACGTGTGTGTGACTATTTTATAGAGGGTGGGGTGTGAGGCTCTCTGTGTGTGTTTATGAGAAGGTCAGGAATAAGTTGGGTGAAATGTGTGGCCAAGTTGGAATGATTTTTGTTTGGGCGTGTGTGTCTGTGGAGATGTGTGCGCATGTTTCCAGGTGTGTATGGAGCCATCTGCACGCATGACCTCTCCCAAGAGAGACAAAGCAGCTCCACAGTGGGACTGTGGCGTGCTTTTAGTGGTTGTGTTGTGAGGGCAACGTCAATTAATGTATTCATGATATTTATATATTTAAATATATTTATAAGGGGTTAAACCCACAGGGGGGAGGTGGCTTTCCATTTTCCTAATGACATGCAAATGGGGTGTAATGTTTTGTTCTGTCTCAAGCCCATACCGGAGAGTTCTGAGGTGTTGTGGGAATTATACCACAGCCTGTATTTGTGGCTCAAAGAGTGGTTGACACATCACTGACTGCCAGGGCTCACAAATAAGTTTGACCATTTAAAATAAAAATCAAAAAAAGTTAACATTTTGCATATACATTTAATGTATTTTATATGAAGCTCTCCTCAAGTTAAAATGCATGTAACAGGAGCTTTAATAATATACATCACATGCAGTCAGTAATCAAGAATTACAAGGCTGTCCTGGCAACATATCAAACAAATTATTCATGTGTCTTTGGAGTGATCATATATCACAGAAAGGCTCCGAGGCTCAATATGATTCACTTCATCAAATTGATATAAATGCTAAAATGAACTGATAACACTATATTTAAATTCCAGTCTGTTAGTTATCCAATATTACGCACAGGTATGTTAATAACACCACAGCCATTACAGTTCATCACTTAAATTGTCCAATTTTCTGCTCAGCAAAAGAACTAATTCATCAAGCATATCCTATTTGTTCCAGCATGAAACAAACAACAACATTAATTTAATAGTCTGAGATTGCAACACTAAGCAGAGATCCCCTGGAGTTTTGAATGAAAGTGTTAGATTAGATTAATGTTTCCTCCCTGTGTGGCTAACCTGCGGCACGGTGATGAGACGATACTGTATCGAATTAGGGAATCAGAGGGAAAAAGCCTCCTGCTGTTAAAGATCTAATTATTGCAAACACAATAAACAGCTTGATTGTTTTTAATGTCTGCTATTGTACCCTGCCCCCACACATCCTGGAGCTTTACCGGAGCCTGAAAACGTGTGTTTCACTGTGCACACTAATGTTTTATTTTGCTTTAGAATACATTCATAATTCTTTTAAGGCAGATTTAAAATATATATATATATTTCAGAAGCTACTTGACTGTCTTTGTTTTTTTACACATTCTAGCTTGACATTCAGTATGTATCAACATAGAAATGTACAGAAAATTTAAAAAAATTGGAAATTTTTTCAGAACACATACCTGTTGCAGAAATTGTGTGACATTTTGGGAAATACTCTTATTTGCTTTATAGGCAAGAGTGAGATGAAAAGATCAACACCACTCTGGAAATACAAATCTCATTTTTAAAAAAAAAATATTTAAATCCTGTGTTTTATCCTTTCAAAAAACAGAATGAACAAACAAGTTTACACTTCAATTTTTATACTTCAGTCTTTGTAAGTATTAAACAAACAAGATATAAGATAGGTGCCAGTAGGTGGATTTTAGTTCTTCCTATTTAACTGCTGCTGGAGAAAAAGAATCTTGTTTCACACACGTGCATCAACTCATTTTGTTCTGTCAGATTCTCATTCGGAAGCAAAACTCTTGATTTCCATAAACGCAGAGCAAATCTGTGCTGATTCAGCGTAAGAAAATATTTATCTTGCAACAAATTGATTCTTGATATTAATACATGTGTTCACTCTTGAAGTGTGCCCATGATTTAAGCCTGCCTCTTTTCTATGTCCAACTTTAATTAATTAATGTCATTACCATCATTGTGGTCCAGCTGATTGCTTGGTTCATCATTTACAGTACTTTCTCTCCAAATCTCATCCTCTCCAGCAACACTGACATTTGGAGAATTCTTGATTAACATAATTAGACAACTTTGATGGGAGATTTACAAAATCCCCCCTTTTTTTTCCCCATCCTGACTTGTTTCCATGCACGTCTCCCAATCGTCATGTTAATGCTGTGAGTCCATGGATTAGATGTGACATTTATAAGGGCATATTTAACCAGAAGATATATAGAAAAAATATCCTCATTGCATAAAGAATGAAGGCAGAGGAGCCTGTGTTTACTGTGTGTCGTGCACTATATCACTGGCGCACACTATTTTTTGACCTGACTTCACTTTATGTGTCTGACTTTTTAATGTGTTTATATGAAAACAAAAGCTGAGGAGAAAGAGAGGGTAAAAAGAGATAGAAGGGAAAAGAAAGAGACACAGATAGACTCTGGTATGCTGTTATTTCTCTATGAAGGAGACCACGGAGAGCTCCAGCAGTTTATTGATTTTCAGAACTGCTCTGCTCTCATTGTTATCCCAGGGTGCTCAGCACTGTTCATTGGACACACGCAGCACCTCAGGCTGTGATCCCCGTCTGAGAAACCCCAGCACTCGCAACAGGCCCTTCCCACAGCACGCACAACCCAGCGCCCCATTCATACCCATTCATGCCTACGTCTCAATAGCCTCCACTGAGGAGGTAGCAGGCAGCCATATGGGGAATAAGAGCATTAAGGCTTCATTCTCACATCTTTGAAGTCTATTGTGTGTGTGTGTGTGTGTGTGTGTGTGTGTGTGTGTGTGTGTGTGTGTGTGTGTGTGTGCGCGCGCGCGCAGTGGAAGATGGGGGAATATACTCCTTTTTCCAGATGAGGGAATTAGACTGAGATTCCACTGTGTCATGTTGGGCGTGTTTGTGTGTGTGTGTGTTTGTGTGTGTGTGTGTGTGTGTGTGTGTGTGTGTGTGTGTTGTGCTTTGGTGGAGGTGAAAGGTTCAGATCAACAAGGCAAACTCATTTATTCCAGTTTCCCAGACTGACTCTGCTTATTCTCGCCACAGCTGTTGAGGAGGTTAAGTTAGTTTGGATAAGCAGTCACTCTGACATTTAGGATGATTAGCCAGCATGCATCAGCACATGCTAACAGGAAAAAACAACTCAAGCTGTCCATCCTCCCTTTTTTTTTTTTTTTTTTTTTTTTTTACTTCAGTAGTTGTGCACGACTCAAGAAAGGAAACATAACAAATCACAGCACTTTTGTGTTGTCCAGCGGCTGCCTATTCAAAACCAGGCCATGTGAGCGCGTTGTGAAGTGATGTCATGGCTGCTGCTCACCTTTAGCTCGGGTTTGTCTTTAATTATTGTCAGGGAGGAACACACAGCCCAGCTCATCAACTGGATAAATATTTGACCGCTGTTCCATAAATTGGCATTGGGGGTTTATTTTAACGACGCATTCTGTCCAAGCCAGACATCATGCGCCGAGCGATGCACAGTGAATTGGCTCTCTGCAGGTGACCACAGCTCGTCTCGGCATGAGGTAAATTAAAACTCACATTTCTGTTGAGGAAATGAGAGATTTCATACACTTCCTGAATTTGTCTTATTTAATTATAACCTATGTCAAAGCCTAATCTAGGAAGCTTAGGCAGGGCATCCAATTAATCAAGAAATAGGTATGTTTGTGGACAGTGGAGGAGCGTGTGTGTGTGTGTGTGTGTGTGTGTGTGTGTGTGTGTGTGTGTGTGTGTGTGTGTGTGTGTGTGTGTGTGTGAGAGAGAGAGAGAGAGAGAGAGACACAGAGTTATTGCATGAATATGGGAGTATATTTGCGCTTTGTGCATCATTTGTGCTTTTTGGGTGCATGTGCATGTGGGTGGCTGCATGTGCCTGTGGGTAAAATTTGATCTGCCTCAACCCGGGGGGTTTCACTAACAGGACTCAAGGGTATGTGCTGGCACCATGTGAGAAAGCTCAAAGCAGGACACATAGGCTATGAGGCGTCACGCCCTAACACATAGGGATCCCACTGTGATTTTAGCTAGCGTTGCTTTAGCTTGGCTTATGGTTTATGCTAATCACTAATCTGTGAAGGATCATAGAAATCCAAACAGTCTGACATTTTTGATTATCATTCCATGTTGGACAACAAAGGCAGCAAAGGACAAAGAAGACAGACACAAAACTTTAAGGAGAATCCAACATTTAGATATATTAAATTCATTCACTTGTTAGAAATGCACGCAATAGCATCTGAAAAATTTGATTAATGATGGTTTCATTCAAGCATTAAGCTGCTGCTCCTAATTCACAGTTGCAGTGATCATGAGCATTTCTCACTAAGTGTGCGCCTGAAGGTTCAGATCACATAAGCAGCTACAAGTCACCTCTGTCACGAACTTGTAACATTGCATCAATTGTCACAATATGGTCTAATAAGTCAGCGTCTCTGTGAGCCTGAACTGCACGTATGTGGTGTAAAGTTGCATGTCGCAATGTCATCACGTAAGATGTGCTCGTTCCATATGTTGTGATGATCAAGAAGCTAAGAGGTGACTTATAAGAGATGAATATGGTGCCGACATGTGAGTGTATCGGTGTGAGTATATCGGTGTGAGTATTTGTGCTCCTCATATCAAGTGGTCTCTGCATTTAGATTTAAAGTTTTAAACCGGATTCCACCTTTTTCTGGTTTCCACATATCATCAAAACATCAGCATATGGCAGAGCAATGAGCCTGAATGATGGGTCAAACACAGTTGCTGTCACCGTGGCTTTGGATAATTGTCAATAAAGTTAAATTAATCACAGATGGGTGGTAACTTTGATCTCATATTCTTCCAGGAGCCGGCGGATGCCATTTTGAATCCTCTCTAAAGCTGCGGCGCAGGTGTCCTCTTTACATGTGGATCTTGCATTGCCTGGCCCAAGTTATTGTGATAACCTGTCGAGTGGGCTCGTGTTTCTAACGTCAGAATTAATCGCCGATCACCTGCTATTCACTTTTTTTCTTTTTCTTTTTTTTCATTCGAGCGATACATATTTATGAAGTCTGGTGCTTTTGTGTGAACATTTGTAACTGATTATGTGCACTCTTCTCAATCCAAACTTGGAGTCCAGATGTACAGTTATACAAGCTAAAAGTCATTATTCAGCTCCCAGCATCCCTGTTCCTTGAGGAATATGGTGTTTGTTTGCATTGAAACACTAATCAGTTGCAATAACGAGCCTCAGTCTGATCATAGAGAGATTTTTCTTTAATGAGTCCATCAATTCATGCCCTATTCATGTCCATTCCCCATCCAGACAGAATGACTCAAACTGCCAAACACAAAGTCTGCCTCCTTTGACAGTTGGGCCAATAAAAGGTTGAAAGTTTTGATCAGACAGCCTCAAACAATCCTTTACTTGGAAAAAAAAAAAAGGACTTACCATATTGCTATTAATCATGTGAGGGCGTCAGGGTTCAGCTGGTGTCATGGTCATCTTGAAAAAGCCTTACTTATTAACTTCTCCTCATTCTGCATTGCGTTGTGTGTAAAATCTTTGAAGATTTGATCAGGTACAGGTGCCAGTTTCTGCTGTTTAAAACGGCACCTCAACCGTTTCGCCTGGCCATTAAAGTCGACGTGAAGGCCAGCGAAGGCCAACTTCTGCATTTCTGTTAGAATGGCAGTCTGCTGAGGAATAAGCTCATTAGGGATGATTACAGATGTTCTGTCCTACAGCCATTCTCTGCTTTTCAGATCAGTTTCTGCAAAAGTTTTACCCAGCTCGTGATAAGAGGGGAGCCTCACAGTTAATGATTCGGGTTGTACCAGCAAACGAAACACTCACAATGCAAACACGCCATTATCACTGTGTTAAAGGAGGAGCACAACAGTTTGGGAAATATTCACTTTCTTGCAAAGTTTGGCAAGAAGTTCGATACCACTCTCATGTCTGTACTATTAATATAGCTGAAGCCAGATTTTGCTACCTTCGCACAGTCAGACTGGTTGTTTCTTCCTCTTTACAGCCTTATACTATACTAAGCTAAAACTGATTGCTGGCTCTAGCTACAAGAGTTTTGAGATTGCAAACAATCTTCTCATGTGGCTCTTGTCAAGAAAGGTGATAAACATATTTCCCCCAAAAAATCAAATCATTTCTTTAAAGCATTTTTCTCATAAAATGTATTCAAGACAAGCAGCAGAGACCCACAATGCCTTGCCTACTGTAGTGTGAGAGATGAAAGACACGGGAGCTTGCAGTGGGAGTGATTTGGAGTTTGTGTGTGTGCTGGGGAAAGCCATACACAGGGATGCATGTTTGTTTGGGGCCAGATTCCCTCTTTTCCCAGCGAAGGAGGATTAGGCTTGTCGGCAGCGTGTGCACCGACTGAGCCGGCGCTTCTCTTCACCACTACACACTCCAGCAATCAGGCAAGCTGCCAAACAAACAGATGAAGTCAACAGAGAGACGTTTCCTTGTGTCTTCTGAGATGTGACTGCAACAGATGCAATACTGACACGACGCTTGACACAGTGTGACAGCCTACTGTGTCTACACAGCCGCCTCCACTTTGACTTATTTTGAAGGTGGAGGGAGGGAAGGAGTCGGGCGAGGGAGATGACACTATGCACATGATCACACACAAGATAATGTTTGTCAGCAGCAACAGCGGTGTCACTGTGTAAGAGAGACAAAGACAGACGACGGGGGTTGATTTCACGGTGCAGTCATGTTGCATGTACAGACCTCAAATGATTTCCATATGTGGGGAGGACCTCGCAGTCAGTTTTTTCGAGGTGCAGACTTTGATTTGCTCTGTGTGGGATTCAATCTCCGAGGTGAACTGTGGCCATTACACACTGCAAGGTCAAAATCCCATTACTTAAATGCAATTTTACCCATGATTTTTTCTTACAGGCCCCATCTCTCAAATATATCTCCACATTGCCACCCAGATAGGCAAGCTGAAAGCACTGCATGCTGGTTAACGGAGTTCTTGGCTTTGAGCAGCTCTAGGGGATGGAGTGAGGGAGTATCTGTATCCAAGTAATTACAGTCTGAGGGGGCACAGAGGTCCTCTGTGATTACACATCAGCCCTGTAATGGATTCAACACTTATAGACGAGAGAGAGAGAGAGCTGCATTCCTTACCTTCCGATTGCCAATGCAGGGAACGGGCGGGTGAGAGCAGGCAAGGTGGGGCGGGGTAGGTAGGTATATCTGCAAGATGGATTACGTGGGGTTTGCCGAGTTCAACATTGACACAGATTCATCGTAAATCATTATGCCGGGGACCCGGAGTGATTTCTACATTAGGAGCAGAAAATGGAGTTCAGCCAGTCAATGAGGGAGGGCATATTTCACATCAATCACCTCCACACTCTCATGTTACCAAGGCTTAAATCTCACTTATACTGTTACCAATAGGGTTCAATGCCTATGATGGCAATCAGCAAGACGCTGCACTAACAACACCCTACTGACTACACAGAGGACACAGCATGCGGCTCCATTGCCATTTATTTAAAGTGAATTATATATGAATTGAAATGGAGAAAAGTAAAAGATGATGTTGGCACCAAAGAGGTTTTTGAGATTTTATTTCTCTTGTATGTACTGTATATAGTTTTTCAAACTTTTAACTCATGTTGGCTAACTTTCCAGCTGACTTCCTGCAGCAAATTTATTCATATTCTTCATGGAGATAAGGTTAACTAGGGGCTGAGTTTGTGACTGAGGTTAACAAGTATCCAACCAAAAAATACTTCAGATACTGGGGATTTCAATGAAGCACAGTTCTCAGCGGAGAAAAATTATTCCTACAATCCCTATTGTTTGGGGTCCCACACAGTATTCCACAACCTGGGCTGGCCATTTGATTGAAGCTGACAAAACATGGTAATGATCATAAAGCATTGTGATTACACCAAATGAGGAAATGGTTCATGTTTTATATGTTAGATTGGCTACTAAAAACGCTTTTATTTTTATTATTTTTTTTTGCTAAAAGGAATGTATGTACAGTATGTAATCCCACAGAGTGACCTCACTTATGTTTGGGGTCAATCAGACCCCAGAGGAGTTTAACTTCCACCCCCTACCTCAAACCCCTCATAGACAAACTGTTGTAGAACTGTAGAGTACCAGAAATTTGAATAGACTTAATGTATTTGGGGTTGAAGAGGGGTAGTGCTGCTGTCAACACCAGTCACATATATGCAGCGTATGAAAACCCATTGTATTTAACTGTGTTCACAGCTGGGGTCTCTGAGACCCCCCAAACAGAATTAATTTGACGTTCTCTGTAATGAGCTTGTGAACGTCATCGGTTCAAAATTATGTTCATAACACATTCTAAGAAAATTAGCAAAACTCATCAAGTATCAAGCTGCTGAAACACTGTCATAGGCTTATATGTTTTTTGAGCTGTCATGGAGGACCTATTGATCCCAGGGTTACTAAATCATATTGCAACTTTTAAATGAACAATCGTTAGGCAGTAAAAGCCTTTAGAAACATAAGGTTTAATTGAATTACATTTTGAGTGTTCACTAATGACTGCTTTATTCGATGTTGATGACTTATTCTGTATATAAGTGTAAAGTGTTCAAAAACATATTATATTATGCCAGTGAATAAAAAAAAAAAAAATCCAGCTACACTTTCACTTTTTAAAAATTCATGTGCAACTTTACACTACTAGGTTCGTTAGTGACCTCCCTAAAAACAGGTATAGGCTATTTAAAAAAAAAAAAAAAAAAAAATCATAATGATCACCATGACAACGGAGCAACTCGGCTATGAGAAGTTATAAACTTCAAAGTAAGTTTCAGAGTTTTTATGTAATGTTTAAGTGCCAATGTAGGGCACACTAAATATATTTGACAGATATTTCAAAACTTTATACTAATTTTCACACATTTTAAAACACAGAAAAGTAGATTAAAAAGCTCCGGTATATTTTATTTTACTTTATTTTAAAGTTTCTCTAACTTTATTTTTGAAGAACACATGTTTAGGGAGGGCTTTGTTCACTTCTCTGCCGCCAAGGGAAGCAAAGTGAGTGAAGAGTGGCTTCACTGGCTGTAGTGCAGGAATCCGGATATGATGAAAATGTTTTAGACGCAACTATCCTCAGAAAACTACCGCCACTCAACGTCGGAGGCGTCGCGAACGTTATTATTGATATTTTTTTTATACGTCAACAACCGCTGGACTAAGTAGGACTGGGACAAACTGGCTACCAAAGTTACGTTAAGTTAGGTTTGTGGACGCGAAGTTACTCTTTCACCCAGTTTCTTGTTTTTCTTCCCACCGTCCCGGGGAAAGAGTTGGAGGAAGGAAGGATGGAAATAAGTCAGATTTGAAGCAAGGGAGTTGTCATGTTTGAAAGGTAAGTTATGCTTTATAAACAATATGTCCGCTTTAGCTATAAACAGCACTTAGCAAGCGTCCGTCGCTTTTTGATAAAGAAAAAGGAGTGTGTGAACAAATGGACTGCACATGGACTCTTTCAACAAGTTTATGTAAAAAGCGAGAGAAGGGAAATTTCCACTAAGTTTTACTGGAGCTCGACGTCACTTTGTCGGTGTGTGAATAAGCAGACGACTTTCGCAAGTTGAATAATGACCCGCACGGTGTTGCTTCGTGTCTTCAAGCCTGTGCTGATGATGAGACATTGGTTTTCACAGTGCTGAAGGCTGAGGGAAAGGGAGGAACTTCTTCTGCCGTGTGTGTCCCAAAAAGACGACTGTCTCATGTCCAAGGAGACCGTCCTTCCTCCGGATGAGCCGGCAGGGCCAGGCAAGGGCCCCCAGCAAGAGACAAATCCCCTGCTGTCAGACTCACACGGTAAGGGCACACAGGACAGGCCAGACATGAATAGCATGGGAAAAACAAAATTTAATTTAGGTCACAAAAAGTGGGTCTAGGGTTCTATGGGTGCCTGAAGAGGGTCACCTGAGGTCCTGCAGCATGTAGTAATGTAACCAGTATTTGATTGGCAGGATAGTCAGGGAAAATTACCACCAAAGTGTAAATATGTCCAGATATGTACTGGTTCATATTTAACAACATAACTCTGCTTTCATTGGGTCTGCACACCCAAATGCTCGTGGTCCACAAACCATACAGTAAGTGTGTCTGTTTAAACGCCCTGTGACATGCAAACATTTAGGAATCCCTGCTGTATGATGCATGGCTCATGTGTACATGAAGTTCTCTCTTGTGAATGTTGATGGAGTTTTTTTTTTCCTCCATGCTGCCAGTGCACTAGAAATTAAAATGAGCTATAAATATCAGTGACATATTCTGTCAAGAACTCTTGTTGCTTGCCTGGTCAAACATGAGAGAAACTGTCTAAAAAGGAAATGCAGAGAGTGAGTCAATGAATGCATTAACAGATTACTGGTACATATCAGCATTTATCAGTGTGCTTGGGACAATATCAGCCTTGTCTTGTTAAATTATATTCATGTGACTTTTAGTATACATCAGTATCTGTGCTCCCATGTTAAGCCTTGATAATGTTTTTGCTTTTTTCCTCAATAAAGTCTGAAGAAACGCCCTGGTGACTATTAACAGCAACCACAGCCAATTATAGTTTTTAATTAACTTTCTAGTTGCCCCTAAGATTATCACATGTAAAATAAGCTTACCCCCACACCCCCTTTTCATTTTCCTTCAAACAAGCAATGAACCGTTAACCATCCTATTTATACCAAGCATCATTATGGCACTGTCAAAAAATAGCAAAGTAGGACAAAGTAAGCAATCACTGGGGCTGCTGGATTGCGAATGGATTTTCGCTGGACCTTCAAAGGCGCTTGCAGTAAAGACTGAATTTCCCCTCTCAGGGGACTGTGGATGTACTGAGAATAGACCAATTTATTTCTAACTGTGATCACTAAATACTGCGATGCATCACAGAGTACTGCTGCTAACGCAACTGCCGTTACCATACATCAGCTCCAAGTTGAGATATGTGCCATATCTACCGAGAACTGCTGGCCGGCGGCCATCCGTTCCACTCCTCCATCCATTACTGCTCACAGACAGAGAGTGTTGTAGCACTGGAACAAACACATCAAGCTTTGGTAAACATGATGTTAGTTTTTGCTGAATCATTCTTAGCTGTTTTTTCTTGAAGGTGACACAAAAAAGTGGCTCAAGAAAACAGTATGTTACTGAAAACTTAAAGGCTTAGAGAAACACTGGGCTATGAGCAGGCATCTGGCACCAAACCAGTGAATAAAGTCATTGTGGAAGGTTTATTTACTGAACAAAGCAGCAGTGTGCAATGAGCAAAGCGTCAGCAAGTCTTGAAGTCAAGAAGAGTGAAGACATGGTTTAGAGTGGCGCAGTGAGATGAGTGAAACTGTCTCTTGTGTTTTTGCGCAGCTATCAGGCCTAGAGTTTTTGCCCACATACTTTTTCCGATTTAGATGAATGCAGCCTTTATGGCAGTAAAATGAAGCTTGGCAGGTAGAGCACACCCGGGAGCAGAGGGAGAGAAAATGAGATCCAGAGCTCTGGCAAGGCCTTTACCTGAAGCGCCCCACCATGTTGTGCAACCAATTGCCAGCGGCCTGTGTTTTTTCTGGCAAAAATAGGCAGAGTGACCTCTGCACCTCTGGCTCGTCCAGCTGTCCCTGATATTCTGTCCACTGTGGCTGACCCTGCAGTAAAAGTTTACATCTGTTTGTGGAGAAATGGCTGTAAGACATGTTAATTTAGAACAGTTGCGCTCATAATAGCATAACATTAAATTAAACAACTGAGGCCCTTTCTAGTAGTAACCACGCAGCATAATATTTTGCTTCTTAACTTTGTGTGCAACAGGTTTTCCTTATTCAACCATGTTTAACATTGAATGCTTGTGACCCTAGATGCTTGTGACAGTGAATCATCAGGAAGAACACCGTCTCCCAGGAAACCAGCCACTGAAGGACAAAGTCACGTGACAGATGAGAAGCCTAATTATTGCGAGCCTGTAAGAAGTAAGTTTTAACGACCTGGGAAAGCTGTGGGCGGACAGCAGGATATCTTGGTGTTATTTTTAATGATAAACAACAATGAGCTGTTTAATTGGAGACAGTGAAAATGATTAACATATTCTGCTTGCATAGTCAGATGGTTGAGTTTAACTGTTGTAGGTGTTTAGCAATGTTTTATTTAACATTTAAATGGTTATAATTTCATCCTTTTATGAACATGCTCCAGCTGTGAAGAATACTTGTTATGACAGTTGCACAGTGTGCATGCACAAGGTAGGGTCAGTTAGCCAACTAAAATATTAGCTTCAGTGTTTCCAATTATAATAGTATCAAGATAGCACCATGGTCTCTTGGCAAGTGAGTGGTAATATGCATGCTCTCTCATTCTGCCATAATGACCAAAACTTGGCTCGCTTCTCCGTTTTTGCTTCCCCTTCCAACCCTCAGGCCTGTGTTGTGGAAGTGGGGAAATCCTGTTTGTGGTTCTGGCATTTACTGTCTTAACGCACTGATTGCATCTTAGCCACAATGTTTTTACCCCGTACCAAACATTTACCTATTGGACAAGAATTGCACCAGCTGCTAGAGGCATTTCTCTGTTAAACAGTGTCTTCAGGTATATTATTCCTACCAGTAACCAGTAACCATACTAGTAACATATGTTTTAAATCATGGTTGGCTTTTTTCCTGCATTTTATAATCTGATTTTATAACTTCGGAAGCCCATATTGTACCTCAATCACACACTGTTTTATGCAAATGTCCTGATACAGGGAGGTCTTACAAACAATTATTAGCCATTGAACTGCTAAGTTATTAGCAGGTCTAATTAAGTCTAGATGCACTCTTGTTCAGTTAAATGACTTGATACTGAGCTATGGAGTGCAGGTCACAAAAGGAAACCGGCTAAAAGTTTTGTGTGTGTGTGAGTGTGTGTTTTATTGTTTCTAAGAAGAGTGAGATGTGTCAGCAAAGGCTAATAGCAGCTGATTGCTTCCATCCATGTAAGTGTCTCGCTGTAATAAGGATTGTGTTTGCATTTGACACAACAGTTCTTTTGTTTCTAGGTTGTTAACTTTTCCATGGCGCCTTTTCCTGCCTTTTTTTTTGTATTAAGTTTAATGACTTGCCAGTGGCTTGTTTACTAAAGCAGCGAAGAAAAGAGATTCAGATACAACAACAAAAAAAAAAAAAGATTTTCTGTCGAGGTCTTTTTAGTTTGGCAGGTATGTGGAGTATTGCACTTCTGGAGGGAGGCATGCTTTTCTTTCATCTAGGCAGATAAGCCCCTGTGACAACAGTTTTGCGTTGTAATTGAAGGCAACCCCCCCTTCACCCTGAAAAGCACCCACACACAGCCTCTCGCACATATGCACACACACAGACTGTCTGCTGCGGGAATTGAAGAGGGAAGAAGTTGTGCTATTTCTCTTAAAATAGTCATGTCAAATAAAGATGAAACCCCAAATTTGTGCTGTGATAATCTTTGTAAAAATTTTATGTACCTATTTCTGTTTGTGGTTAAATCAAAGTTGGAAATCCTTACATTTAGTGCAGCTCAAGTTAACCTTTTTGTTACATAGACCGTAGCAATCTCACTGTGATTTTATTTGTTGAGGTAGCCAATCAGAGTGCTCCCTAGCAGGGATAATTGAGAGCCCTCTTCAACACAGAAACAGGAAATCAATAAGAAATCATCTGCTCGCCTACATCCTGGCTCTCGCTGTTTTTTCTCTGCGCTGTCCGACTTAAAGCTTGTGTACAGTATGTGGATGATTACTTTTCACAACAAGAGGAAGCCTATTGTAATGTTGTAATAACAACACGGATCCTATTTCATTTATGACAACATTGTTTTGACAAGTTGTTTTTTTAACGAGTGGGTCCTCTTTAAAACAGGAAAGTAAACATGGCAGTGGTTTCATAGTAATTTAAAACTGTTCTTTGTGGAGCATAGCATGCATTTGCATGAGAGTGCAGCAAACAGTGTGCAAGAGTAACTTAATCTTGCCACACAGTTGCAGAAATTAATCATTAGATGTGTGACCTAAAAAGCTGAAATTGTTGTTTCAGAAATCCACATAGTTGGTAAAAAAGCTAACGTGTTGTTGCTCAGGGGATTGCCAACCACTGTGGCTTGTTATAGAAAAAGAAGTACAATTCTGCCCTTCCTCTAAGGCCTTTGTCAATGAACGGTTCCTCTGTGGCTCCGCCATCCTGGGGGAGGAGGGAGAATCTTGTGGGAGAGACAGACATTCCTCAAGAGACCGTTCTGGGTTTTCAAGCAGCTGATATCTCCTGCAAACAGGGCCTTAGCTTCCTAGTCCCTGCCAAGAAATAAATTGCTACCACCCAGGACCAGTTTTAGGAGTTTAATCGTCACATTATTCACCGGATTGTCAAATACTTTTTTTTTTAAAATGCTTCTGTGGTTGATAAAGATGACCTTACTAGCTTCCCAAAGAACAGGTCTGTTTTTTTATCTCAGGGAAATTCTGTAGTGAAAAAGGAAGGTCAAATAACATGACTCTCTTTTTTTAAAGGAAGACATTAGTCTGACCTTTGTGTGAATCCCTGATTGGGCTCTTTAGTGGCACACCTTCAAGGTTATTACCTGTGTGCAGAACTGACCTTTCAGAAGTGAATTTGTGACCCCTAATAAATGCAGTAAAAGGGATTGTTTAATGGGAAAGTGTCTCATACTTACACCTGTCTTGCAAGAACATTCCTTGACAGTGCAACAATTAATATTCATATACAGAACTATAAAGTGTTATGATAGCAGACAGTTGGCAGAGTTAGACTAAGATAAAACAAAGGGCAAGTGCCTCTTCATCATCATTTTCATCATCAGCGCTGAAATATTTTTGCTTCCCAAGTGTTGAATCAACATTCTAAGACTGTCACACTTTGCCTCATGTATATTCCAAAGTTACTTAAGTACTTTGAGACTTTTTAACCCAGAATGTTTTTTTCAGCTATAGGAACTGCATGGTGATTGTTGTTATGCAAAATTCATATCTTTATTGTAATCCTCAGAGCCCTGTCTCTGCAGAAATAATGTGTCTAAAGCATAGACCTATTATAAACTGAACCGTAATTTTCAAGTGATTACTTACCAGTGGGTCATGGAATCAAAAACTGTATAAATAGGGTGAAATGCTAGTGTAGGGGTTGATTAAAATGGCCATTGTAATTCTACCTCTGTTGTAATTATTTTCTCATTGTCTTGGTGCAGATAGATTTCATATGGGAAATTTCAAGTGTGTTAATTAGCATATTTTACCCGAAGTGCCCGAGCCTATTCACTGTGAATTTTTTTTTTTTGAAGATATTCAAAATACTTGAGCCAAATGATTAGATATGCATACCTCAATTCATGGACTGAAGTCTTTTAAGTGCTTATGTTAGATACAAGGCAACATATATGGATTTTGATTGTGGAAGAAGAGTGTGGATTTTTTTCTTCATTGCTGAGAATTTGGATATTCAGAGTCGTTTTAACACCGATTGACCTTTGTGTCTAAATGGTTCTTGTGCAGCACATATCTGCAGTAGTGGAAAATAGTCAGATCTTTTACATCAATGAAAGTAGGTTACTGCATAATAATACTGAAGAAAAGTCCTTAAAATGAAAGTAAAAGTACAGAAGACAGAAGGATGCAATAGTTAAATTTTGTAATTAGTTTAGGTGATGCAACTTTTGTTAGTTGCAATCTAATCTAATACAAGTCAGTTGTGTTTTTTATTTAGAATCTAAATCTGCAATGTAAGTAGTAACTAAGCAATCAGATTACACAGTGGAAAGTGGCATAAAAATAACTGAAGTTAAGTTGAAGTACCTCAAACTGCACAGTACTTCCCTAACGGCACATCTGTACAGTTGAAACCCAGTCACCATTATCTTTATATCGCCTGTCTGTTTAGCGCAGGTGAAGTAGGTGGACAGCTCTGCTCATGTTTATTGTCTCCCGGACCTGTGCCACACAAGTCAGTGTCAGTGCCGTTTCGCAGGCCACTCACAGAGAGAAGAGAGAGAAAAAAATCAGCTAGTTCAAATGAGAGCAGCGCAGGGGGGATTACTTGGCCTCTAACAGGGTTTTGGCTCCAACATTAAGGTTAAAACCCTTTTCTATTACTGAGATCTCTGCTGATGTTGCCCCCACCAGCCCTGACCCCCTCGAGCTTCCAGCTCCTTGCCCCCTTCATGTTTGCAGGTTCAGTGCTTCTCTGCGAGGTCATTCTGTCAGGCCCCCTGATCAGTGGAGGGTGACCAGGGACCAGGGGATGGCTCCCGTCCAGACACACAGACAGCCACAGCAGACACAGGCCCCGATGAGTGCAATACACCCCCCCCTCTTTTTCAGGCTAGAGCTAAAATCGATGCAGGCGTCTCTGTGTTTAAAAAGCCACTCAGAGGCAGACGAGCAACTCTGTCTCAAAGGCTGATCTCTCAGCTTAAGGCCTTGATTGGCATCCCAAAGATGTGAGGCACTGACCCACAGCTGTCCCATTAGTAGAGGGTTAATGTTGAGATTGATACTGAGCAAATAAAGGAACTAGGTATGTGGGTATTTTGATAGACTGCCTATCCCCTCTCTGACCCAGAGACAGACCTCAGCTGTATTTTTGCTTTTAGGGAGTGGTAGCGCTACTGCCAGATCCTCATCCCTGACTCCAATAGTGTCTGTGTCCACAGTGGCTGTTTATTTGGTGTGTGTGGTTGTCCCAGTGTCTGCCTTTATGCATGTGTATGCCTTTGAGTATATGGGCACAAGGATGAATGTGCGCATGTGCAAGTCTGCGTGCCTGCCGTTGAATTTCAAACGAATGAGTTTCCTGTGGAACTTCTACTTCAGCGAAGAGATTTTGAAGCCGGTGGAATATTTGAGTCATCGATGTAACTGAAACTGAAAATACCCCGTTCCCCTCCCTCCCTCCCCCCTCTCACCCTCCCGTTCACTCCTGCTCTGTTGCTCAGTTTTTGTTTTTGAGTCGTCAGC
Source organism: Seriola lalandi dorsalis (assembly GCF_002814215.2). NCBI lineage: Eukaryota > Metazoa > Chordata > Actinopteri > Carangiformes > Carangidae > Seriola > Seriola lalandi. Next base: position 2,351,875 of record NW_019525132.1, on the reverse strand, counting down.
GAGGAGAGGGTGGAGCACGTTTTTGGAGTATGGAGCCTGGCAGCTCCCTCAGGCCTGCTCTGAGTCACGTCATAATTGATCTTTCTAGAAATTGTGGTAGCTAGCCGTGTAAAGCCTAAATCTGTGCAAGATGTGCAGCTTTTAAAAGATACTGCAGTCGAGCATTCGGCTGTCTTTATACTACACTCTTTCTCCCCTCTTGGATGGTGAGAAACAGATGAGGGAGAATGAAAGGCGTTTGACAAAGCTTAATGCAGACACAGGCTCGTACAAATTCATCTCAGAAATGAGGAGAGGAAGAGAATAACGCACCATTTAGTGTCTCTCACAGCTGCCAGGTTGTAAGGCTCCTTGATGTCTTGCGTTCTGCTACATTAGTAGCACTCAAATTAGCACCGTGCCAAATTCCACACAACACTGGAGAGACCAGAGACCTCTGTGGCCGGAGCTTGGCCGTGAGGGGGTGGGTTGAGTGTGAATGACTTCCCCTCAACATGATTCATGTAAGAGAAAATGGCATCTCATTGGGAGTTTCAATGATTTAGATAGCAGTCAGACATATTAATCTGGGAAAATGTTCCGTTTTGAAATCAAAGGATAATTGATCACCCCCTTCCTCCACCACCTGCCCTCCCTTTCCCATCACACACACACACACACACACACACACACACAAACACACACACACACACACACACACACACACGTGCACACACCTTAACCAGCCTTATGCACCAAGTACGCTGAGAGGTTCATGTCGTCAAATCAAGCTCTAGTCTTTCAAGTTGCCTTTGCTACTGTAAAATGTAATTAAACAGAACAAGGTCCGAAGGGGGTTATTTTTTCCACTCAATCAGCAGCGAAATTTGAAATTAGGAAACCCCTGACACTCTGCTTCTCTCTTGGTTGGGTGAATGTGGTAGCGGCAGTGGCAGCGGTGGTGAGGGAGGATTGGAAATAATATTAAGCGCTGTCTTCAAGTGTCACTTCCCCTTCAGCAGGGTGGAGGAGCCAAATTTGAATGACTGTCAGAATGAATTAAAACAGGTTGGGAAATAAGTATGTCACCACTGACTGTCCTGGAATGGGATAGAAAAACAGACAAAAATGTGATGTTTCCTGCTTAACTGAGATGCTACACAATATGATCAGCCTTGACAGGTGAAGACAGCTAATAGAGTTCTGTTACAGGCTACCATAACACACCCACACACACATACAGAGCATGTCACTTTTGCTGATGAAGATCCAATATCAGAGCAAGTAATTTAGCTATCCTCAGCGGCCATCATCATCTGCGCAGCCATCATCATCATTTTATCTTGGATAAATACAAAACATCATAGGTGTGTGTTAACTGACAGGGCCAGGATTGCAGTATGATGTCCAGAGTCACATATTTTTCATATCTATTGGAACAAGTGACATTCCTGTTAGCCTGTGTCAGGTCGCTATCCACTCTGTGTCAACGCTCAAGACAAGGCTACTGACTTGGCATGGCACCCACATCTTTACATTACAGGAGTAATTTTCTAATCACATGCTAGTTCTTGGTTGTCAGTTGACATCGTTAATTTGCCTTATTTCACACTGCTGATATCTGCATTATATTGATACTAATCACAGTTAGTTTTTTTTTTGTCATTGTGATGGGACACTTAAATGATGATCTTCAAGTCTGTTCCTTCCAACGCGTCCTTCCAGACAATAAAGAAAGTCCTTGTCCAAGAGTTTGGAAGGTCAAACGGTAAACGAGGCTTTGATACACTCAAGGAAAATTTCAATCGGAGCCCTTTGTAATAACATTCATTGTACTATTTTCCTCTTTCTCTGTGTCCCCCTCGCTCTGTCTGCAGTATAATTCCCCTGGTTTTGCGTCTATAAATATGGACAGGGAAGATGTATAATTTCTAATGAGAAAATATATCCCTTTGGATTGAAAGGCAGGAGCTGTTCCACGTGCTGCTGTTTGTTAGGAGGAGAGATGATACCTCAGGCTGTTTTGGCAGAGAGAGGAGGGGGTGGCGGCGGTGGTGGTAAGACGAGTCTGGCTAGGTCATTGCACATTTACAAATTAGCATTTCAATCATGCAGGTACATGGCCAGCCGAGCAGAAAATATACATGTTTTTCTAATACAAGGCACAAAAAGATAAACAAAACACTGTCCATGTTAGAAGAATTAGCATTTCAGAGCTAACTGCTGCTATGTATTCTACACATTTCTGTTTGGGACTCATAACTAAAAATAAAGGTGTCTCTTCAGCTCTCATATTCCATTCAGTGTTAACTCACAAACTCGTAGCATTGTGTAATAACGGCTATTAGGAGATGAATACAAGATCTGGGTTGTGGTGTTTATTTGGCTGACATGATGTGACATTTGAATAACTGTATGCTCTCTATGATGGGCATTCTAATAAGCCAAGGCAAACACCTTTCGTCTCCTTCTCCCTCTTTCTCTCTCTCTCAGGGGCATTAATATTAAAAAGGACTGAGCTTTAGAAACACAGAGCTTGTGTGGTTGTTCAATCCGCTCCCTGCTTTACCTGCGACTCTGGGCGTAGCGGTGTGCAAATGAGAATCTCCTCACTGCCCTGTTTGACCTCTGTGTTATATTTTCATGTTCTCGACTATTTTAGAATTCTTGTTTATACAGCTCTGTTTCAGTTGACATGCATACATGCATATTCCTTCCTGGTAGGTCTGCTCTGTGCGTGTGTGCGTGCGTGCGTGCGTGCGTGCGTGTGTGCGTGTGTGTGTGTGTGAGAGCTCCAGTAGGCTTGTGACACATATATGTATACTCCTCCTCTTCTTTCTTCTGTCTTTTGGGTGCAATTTCCAGCTCCCTCCTGTAGGACCTATTTTCTGTGACAAAAACGGAGGTGTTTATATACTCAGTTTTACATACAGAGCGATCCCCCACACAGCTCTGGCACAGCTCCAGCGCTCTCCAGGCACTCCGGTGCTCGGTCCCTGTGTGGCGCAGCCACTGAAGACTCAGTGACAAATGGCAATTATATTTGTGTGTTCTTCATGAATCCATCAAACACTGGCCTTTTAAAAATGCTCCCCAGATATTTGAGGCTGTCAGCTACTAGTAGCTGGGACCAAATTGGGATGCTGCTTAGACAGTCAAGAACTACTCACCCCCTAGTTTCCCCTGTGATGTGTGTGACAGCGTGTGTAGGGGAATACCATGTTTTATTCAACTACAAATGTACACTCTCAACAGTTGTTGATGTGCTAGAAATAGGGCGGTTACAAGTCCAATTTGGTGTGTGTGTGTGTGTGTGTGTGTGTGTGTGTGCGTGCGTGTTATAGGAACAATGCAGTAGCAGCGTGCCTCTGCTCCGTCAGGATTTATTAACAGGGCAAGCTCATAATTTCATAAATCACTTGTATCCTCAGATGTGGAAACAAACTTTATGTTCAAAAACTTCATCACTGCATTATCTTATTTTGAAGTTATGAAGTCTAGTCTTGTGTAGTTGTGTACCCATATTAAAAGCTCATAGAGGTTTTGTGCACACTTCTAAAATGTCTATTATATAGTAAAATTCACAGTGATTCATTTGGATTGACTTATATAATGCAAAATGCACAATTTTTGATACATTTCAAAGTGGACTTGACAAATGCCAGCTTTTTCCTAAATCTATATTGTATGCAGTTTTACAGCACACATTGAACAACCAGATGATCCTCATGAGGTACTCAGAACAAATGCTATACATTTCTCTTTCATTGCACTGCATGTACAATGAAAGTTTCCCCAACTTACCACCCTAGCACAATTCCAACAGGACTTACTGTATTTCTGCTTTTTCTCATTAAGTCTTCATTTGTCTCTTGGTGGCTGTACAAGTCTGTCATTGCCATCCTTGACAGTATCATCATTATCGTGATCAATGATTATGAATATTTTTCCACCGTGTCCATTCATCTTAGTCACTGTGTTCATCAGGATAAAAATAAAGACTGTGAATGTGTAAAGACGATCCAAGAACATGCCACTGAAGCGCGCCTCTCTTCGGACTTGAACCACTCTTTAGGGCTTTGCAGCGTGTCAGAAACCTGAGTTGCTGCTTATGTACTCTGGGTTTTACGTGGTGGTTCCTTAATAACTATTTGTACTTTGGTAAATTGAAGGTTTGACTTCCTCAAAAGGAAAGGTAATTATGCCTCCGAGTCTACTTTGGCCTATTTGTGCATGAACATGTGTCTGTGTGTGAGTCCATGTGGCGAGATCCCTTAACCTAAATGGGAATAGCGACTATTATTACGCAAGACACTGTGGGTGATTGATTTGTTAAGGAACTCTTATTCTCTACACAGGAATTTGCTGTGTTGTACTGACTTGGAGAAACAGGTGAATTATTATTATTGTGCGGTGTTAGCTGCGAATTGTGCAATGTTTGTGTGTGTATGTGGTCTTTGCCAGTGAGTTTGGATCATGAGCTGTAGAGAGGGATTTCCCTTGTCATCCCCATTAAAGTCAGCCAGTGCTTTTTGTGTTCGCACATCAAAGTATGAGGCTACATCTGATGAAGAAAATAATGTAAATAAAGAAGAAATTGTTGGAATGATGATTGGATTGGATACAATTCATTTAATCCTTGATTTAAATCTTTGTCAGTGTAAATCTAAAGACAGCAATCCAACCATCTTCAGGACAAAACTAAAAGAATAAATCACAGCCAAATGAGGAGCTACTTTTTATTATCTGGTTTGTGAGTCTTGTTGATGAAAACATTTTGCTAGGGTGTGACTCAAATTAACTGACTCCAGATGAGTATAATGCACTAAGATTTCAAAGATTAGTAATTTATTTAGAAATTCAAATGTCTTCCTGGTAAATCAAAAGTCCGCCTTGGCCACCCGAGTACATACCACTGTGTTAATGTGTAGGAAACCCTAAGTGTGTGTTTTCCATGGTTTCTTTTTCATATTGGTTGGCACAGCTTAAGAAAAAAGTAAGCGCTGGAGAAAAAAAAGAGGTGAAAAACATGCCCAGTTGCAGCTGTCAGGGGTAAAACTGAAGAACAACAACAGATGTAGCCTACTCTGAGTCTCCTTGTTAGCAAGCTTTAGTCTCTCCTCACATTGTCATGGGCAGGCTGCAAGGCTTTTGTCTTTTGGAGAAGAAAATCCATCAACCTGGTCTTAAATCACTGAATAATGAATTCTATCGTGTGCTACCCAGTTGTCTAATTCAAATTGCATGGAATCCTGATCCCTAAAGTCTATATTTGTTTATCAGAGCAGCATGCAGAACCCTGAATGAGGAGAAGGCGAAAACCCAGTGTGTGTATTTAATTGCTTTGTTTTACATCCACATTCACGTCCGGCCTCTCCCAGAGTGATGTGTTGTTAAAAAGCGCGAGGCCCGATTCCCACACTCTCGCCCTCTCTTGTTAACCGTAATTGTACTTGTTGGTGAGCTGACAGAAAGAAAATAGAGATGGAAAGAAATTACCAGCATCATATTAAGTTCTATGTTTGCATCTACTTTGGAAAATTTGTTGATTTTTGGACAGCTGGAAAACACTTAAACAAGCCAGCTAGCACTATACATCTGGTAAATAAGGCAGAATTCAGAGTTTGGTAGTGAAGATACTATATATTCAATGTATATGAAGGAAGTATAGTTTAGAAAAAAATGAATAAGTATGGTTCACACAGAAAAACTTAAAAAGAGATGAATAATTCACAAAATCTCAAGTTAACCATGCACTGGCGGCGTGTGCACATGCACAGTGGCTCTGATGTGGAGGGAAGGTAATGTAGGAGTAACTCCCAGTAGAGCTGAATGTGCAGGTGTTCCTTTCAGTAAAATGCCACCTCCTTTGCTCACTCACATCCTTCGCCTTCTTTCTTATCAGACAGGTCGCTGTCTCCTGACTTTCTGTGGCTGTCACACATACACTTAGTAAGACTAGTTGAGGCCATCTCTGAGCTTTCAGAGGAAAGGAGATCATTACTGTTGCAGACAGCAGCTATTTTGTATATGCACAGTATCACAGGCTCTCTTTCTCTTTTTTCTGTATTAATCTCTCTTTCTCTCACACTGTCTTAACTCACCTGGGTACTGCTCCCACAAATGTCTTTCTGCCTACAGCAGTGGCTTTTGTGAACCTGTCACATATAAGGTTCCTGTATCTCTCCGCTTCTCTCTGTCACTCCGGGTTGAAATGTTTGCCATATGATCGATATTATCATGTTAGGAAATGGTGGCAAGATTTGCTGAGAGTGATTTCGCTGAGAAAGGTGTCTCCATCTGTGTTCGGTTTGTAAGAACTGAATATCACAAGCTACTGTAACTTTTTATGTGAATAAATGATATGAAGTGTAAGGTGCAGAGAGTGCAGATAAAGTTCTCTTTCAGTTAAAATAAAGTTACAGCGTTTAGCCGCGTATGGATGAAGGAATCCGCAACTCTTTGTCTTCCTTAAAAAATAGACACCATAAATGCTAAGTAAGTTATTAAGGTAAACCACTAGTTCCTTTTGTTGATCTTGTATCTTAGTGTTTGGTCTACATTCACATCAGAAAGACTGTATATGATGTGTGTATATATATATATATATATATATATATATATATATATGTATATGTATATGTATATATGTATATATGTATATAAGTAATGTTCTGTGATTGTTCAATATTCAGTTTTATTTGTTTTGTATTTAGACTTGCAGGTGTTTCAGCTGAATAAATGCACAACAGATGAAATACTCCAGGGAAATTTGATGATTTAAATACTAATTTAAGTCATTGTACAAAATCCACACACCCAACTTTTTACAGGAGTAAAACAGATATCCTTTCTTCTTCATGTTTCCCTCCAGCTCAACCTCAGTCTGAGCCTCAGCCAGTGTCCTCGGAGCCTGTCGAGGGAGACGCTGCCAAGGACAAAAATGGCTTTCGCCACAACAGCACTGGCACGCCCGCGCTGAGTAATGGCAGTGGAATCCACCCTGGCATCGGCGGGGCTGGGGCCACGCGCATATGCACTTGCGGTGCCAACATCAGCAACATGGGCGTCATGGGTGGGTCAGGCCCTGGCACAAGAGTAGTGGCGACTGCGCCGACTACAGAGCAGCCCAGGAAGCAGCCGTCCACACCTGTGTCACAGAGGATGCAGAGGAAACTGAGGTCCAGCTTGTCGGTCAACAGTGACAGCAGCAGACGCAGCAAAGGCAGTTCTACTGGGTCGCAGAAAGCTCCTTTACCAGAGGGTGAGTATCCACACACCAGTTATGATGGACAGCAAATATAGAGAGCAGAAAGCTACACACATACTGACAACTGATCCTCATACTAACGTGTCTAACATTTGTTCGCTTGCATCCTTCTCTTTCTGCATCCCTCCTTGTGTTGGTCATGAGTTCATTTCATTTGTAGTTGGGATATCTTTGGAACTGAGGTCAGTCAGGGCATTATTCTATTGTGTATTGCTTCAGATACATCCGCATTCATAAACACACTCCAGTCATCATAAAAAAACATAAATTGGTAGTTTTAAATTCTTAAAGTTAAATTAATCTAATCTAATAAAATACTGTGCAGCAAAACCACCTGATCCCTAACATGCAGTCACACAGTGAAATGAGAACACCATCAAATCATCACCATCAAAGTGGTTTTTGTGTTTAAGAAGCTGTTCTTGGGAGGCCTCCTGAAATAATAGATATTGATAATAAATTCTTACCTTCTCTTACCTTTTAATGATGGGAGTGCATGACCTCTCATATTTATCACTCCTGCCAAGCAAATGACATCTCATCCCGCTCCTGTGGTTTTTATTTTCTTTAACAACAAGTCAGAGAGTCTGTTTGCCATGCAGGGAAGCCGTCACTTTGTCAGGTGCAAGGCTGAGGTGAGTCCAGTAATGAAGGCGGTTGGCTGGTCCTTTTCCATTGGGGAGATAGGTGTGACCGTCTAACGAGGCCTGAGAGCGCAGGGTGCCTATTAAAAGTCGTGACCAGCCTTCTTCAGGCCCCTCACGGCCCCTCACACCTCTCTGGGCCCTTTCTGGTTCTCCCTACATCCCGTCAGCACCACCCTGGCCCTCATTAACAGGGCCTTGTTGCATTTCTCCTCCAACTACTGTGCATGTATTTGTGGACATGCATGTGTTCTCTATCCTTTCATGCCCCATACAATATTATTTTGCAGGCATATTTCTTTAAAGTAGAGTGGCTATTCTTATGTATTCATTCAACCCAAGGCCTTTGCTGCATGACTCACAATGGTCAGAAAAGTTGCCGGTCAGATCTTTGATAATGCTGTACTTGAAATACACATCAGATTGAGTTACAGGTGAACAAAACAAGAAGGTGCACGTACTGTACACATCCGCAAAACTTCACAAGTAAAGGTGGGATGTATCCACTAGAGATATCCCAGACACCTTATGTTTTCAACATCTTAATTGGTAAAGGACAGAAGCGAGAGGATGAAAAAAAAACAAAACAACAGCAGCTCAACAAGTCTGTCTCATTATGGCCTTTGTGTTGCTTATTTGCAGACACGAGAGCTCTCAGAATCAATATGTTCGCTCTCAACTATTTATTTCCCTCAGGAAAACAGCCAAGCTGTTGTGTTTGAATGTTTACACGGATTAACATAATCTGTTTGCCTGTGAAATTAGCCTCCTAAACAGCCCCCTGAACACAGGAAATAAAAGGCGTAAGCTAGCATGAACTAGCTCTGGGGATTCTGCTGCTCCCTGTGTTTCTTGGCACATGCCGTTGGCACCGAAGCCAATCTGTGATAACGCCACAGCTTCTGAGGAGTCATTTACCACAACGCTTTTGTTTAGCGGGGTGGGTTGTCTCAACTCTTGTCATCCAGTTTGTGTCTCTGTTAATTTGTGTGTAATCAGTTAAGGTCTCAAAGCTGCTTTAGCCTCATTTAGAGACTTAGGGCCAAGGCTGCGAGCGCAGACTTTTGCTATGCTGTAAACCTCGATGTGTTTGTGTGTGTTGTGTAAGCTCTACTTTTCCCTCAGTCATACATTATAAACAGACCTGCTTTAAAGTACATGTGGTGGACCTCCGCTGTGTAACCCACATCCTCTGCCCTCTTTACCCATGTGTGCCTTCTATGCACTCCCTTGGCCACCAAGGCTTTGTCTGATCAATCTCTCTCTCTTTATCTTTGTCTGCCTAGCTATCTTGCCCTCTCTCTCCCTCTTTGTGAGTTTGAATGTTTTGCACAGCTTGCCGCTCCGAGGCCCATCCAGCTTGTTTTGTGTCATGCCGCTCCCCTTTTTTGATGTTAGCTTTCCAGATGTCTCAAACTATTTCCTCAGAGGCGCCGGACGCTGTTTTTGGCCCTGCAAACTCTGGGCTTCATCGCAGCTCGCTGACATTAAACAGGAGCAGTGTCAGTGTGTGCTGTTCTGTCTGTCTGTTGGTTGATTTCACTCTGTGTCTGTCTGCCTTTCTGTCCTTCTGTCTGTCTCTCTCTGTTTTCATGGAGATGTGCCTTGCGTCCAGCTCTCTTGTGTACAGTATACGACCCCCCATCCCCCGCTCCCCTCCTTCTTGCTGGCTTCTCTAAGATCCAGACTAATCGCTGGTGTTGAATTATACATCCAAGTGAATAGCTGAGATGGCCGGCCGCTGCCTAATGCCTATGTACTGTGTTTATATCGTATTCACCGTCTGCTGTTACAGTCTGAACGCTGGCATGGCTTTACCCTCTGGGTCCTTCAAAGTTTGTTAGGTTGAACTTTGAGGTTTTGTGCATGCTGCTGAAACTGGGTAGTGTTTATTGCTCTCATTGGCATTTTGCTGCACTTAGATGACAGTACACTACAGTCAATGCCAGTATACAATGTGGTACGAGTTTTGTTTTTCTAGCATGAAACAAATCCACAATCTGGCTAACAGCAATTTACTGCATGTCCGCACCAGATGTTCAATAGTGATGGATTTATTCTCATGCATCTCCCATCACTGCCAGTGTTATGGTCTCAGATAAGTATAATAAGATGCATTCAAACTTCAGGCACCCTCACAGACACACAGGCACGTAGACACGCTTGCTCGTTTCATGTTCCCTTCTCTATCTTGTTTGTATCGCAGTCAGCTAATGCTTCTGGTCAGCTCTGCAGCCCTGAGCACCGCAAAAATAGGAAAAAAATCCCATCCACTTTGATTAATCAAACATGAGCATCCAGCGGTCCTCAGCTTGCCTTCCCATGCCGTCCTCCACACTCTCCTCCTTTCGCTTTCCCTCTAACCCAATCAGTAACAGCCCCTTCTGACAGCTCAAGATGGCCTGATGAAAGTTATGCAAATGTGCCCTGTTTGTAATGCTATTTTTCTGCATCCATCCACATCATGTCTTTTTAACACTCCAAAGCAGTGGCGCTGTGCTGGCCTCGGTTCAAAAAGGAGACAGCTGCAAGGGGTGTATACCAGGCGCACTCAGCGAATGATACTTAGTATGATTTAGTGACTTGGATACAACTACAGAAGTTCTAGTGTGGAGCAGCTGGATTAATGAAATCATAAATTGTGAGCATTTAACTCTTATTTGGGAATCTGTGAGGTCTGAATAAACAATCATTGTTCTGTATTTAATCTCACCTTTTGCACTTATCGCTTCAGTGCTTTGTGCTTTATTTTTTTCCTGCAACACAATGAATAGTTTTGTTCCAAATTACATTTTTTGCTGTTTGGAAAAAGTTACTTCACCTGTTATGACTGACAAGTTTAGGTCAAGTTAAGTTGTTTTTTTTTTTTAAAGGAGAATGGGTAAATTAAGGATTTGATTTGATTTGATTTGATTTGATTTGATTTAATTAATGAATATAATGCCTATGTTGAATTAGATTGTTTTGATGATGTTTTCTGGCTAGAGTTGAAATATTTGGGGGTTAAACTCTTCTGTACCGTCACTAACATACTGTGTCAGTGGAAGATTCTACGTAAAACTTTAAATTTTTCTTATTTCATTACCTATTCAAACCAGCTTAGTAGCATTTTAATGAAATATGTAACTAATTCAGCCATTCAGAAACAGATTTGTGATGGTTAATGGGCACATTGGTAATTTAAAGGGGAACTCTTTATTGCTGTGAAACAACAGGCTGAAACTTGCCACCAGCCACATAAAGTGAAGAGGTTAAATGTTAATCAGAGGTGTGAGCATTGCCAGCATTAATCCACCTATTTGCCAGGGAGAGACTCTTGGACTTTGCTAATCATCTTTGTGTGATCAACCCAGCAGTTTGCATGATAATGCCACAATTATTTAACAGTCCGTTAATCAAAACTGCAGGAGAGGAATTCATTTCTTTGAATTTCTCTTGTTTCCTTTGTCCCCCCTGCCTAGTTAGCCCTCACCCTTCTGCCTCATACCTACTCTATTGTACCTGTCAGCCTGCCATGCATGTATCCTCACTCACTCACTCACTCACTCACTCTGCACTGTTTTTAACAGGCACTAATTCTAGTGAGTATAAAACTTAAAATATTCACATGTAACGAAATTAATTTACAGACACATGCAGATTTGTGTTTTTCTTGTTTTGTGTTTTTGTTCTCTTTGATTGATTTTTATTTCATTCACATATTTATGTCACTTCACAACTTATCACCCTGGCTGCTCTGCCATGGACCCAGACTGCTGCGTCCACTGCATCTTGGCCTGCCTGTTCTGTGAGTTCCTTACGCTTTGCAACATGGTGGTGGCGCAGGCCTCGTGTGGCGCATGCACGTCAGAGGCGTGCTGCTGCTGCTGCTGCACCGACGACCTGGGTGATGACTGCAACTGCCCCTGTGACATGGACTGTGGCATCATGGATGCCTGCTGCGAGTCCTCAGACTGCCTGGAGATCTGTATGGAGTGCTGCGGCATCTGCTTCCCTACATAGGGAGGCCTGTACTGGTGAGGACCAGGGTGTGTCTGAGGGGGATAACTGGAGCCCACAAGAGAATCTAGAAGGACACTGCTGCTGCTGTCACTTAAAATATAGCAGCAGACAGAGGGAACAAGTGTGTGTGGGTGTGTGTATGTGTGTGTGATGTTCAGTATATGTGTTTGTGGATGTCCTTTTCTTGTGATGTGTGATGACTGTTCAGTGTGTGTAATAGTATGGTGCGGTTGAGTAAAGCATGCTTTAAAAGATGTATTTTGACACTGGGCTTCTCCATCAAAATCAGCTCAGCAGGGGCTACAGTAACTCCAGATATATGAACATGTCAGTTAAATCTTTAGTTTATAGTAAGTCATCTCTGTTAAGTATTCTATCCTTTGCGAAAAAAAAAGTATTATCACAGACTGCCTTAAAAGATTTTATTATTACATCAGGAATGCTGAGTAATTGTATCTTATCTTGCCTTTTTTTTTTTTTTTTTTTTGTCATTTTGGTGACGGACATGTTGCGTACACTAAACAAAATGATAACATTTACTCTGTTTTCATTTTCAATACTTCTGGTTTTTTGATGCTCAGAAGCTGAGGTTGCAGTCTTAGTACTGTACAACACTGTAACAGGTTTATGTGACACTTCATACATTCTTAGTTGCATACTGTATTTTTGCAACACAGACTTCATTCACTCATCTACTGTAGCACTGCAGAACAGCTGAAACTGGTGAAATATCAAAGGTGAATCAGGACATTATATCATCTGCTACTGTCAGGACTAAATACTTTTTTATTTGAAACATTTTTTGAAATGGTATATTATTACAGAACTGCACAAAATTGCTGATAGCTAAATCTTACAAAGTGTTGGAATGTCGATGAAAACATTTTTATACCAAAGAATCTCATCTTACACCTCCTGATTTGGCAGTGTTTGAAGCCTTGGGTTTACTGGAAATACAGTGCAGATCCTCACATTTTTAATACAAAAGGTTCTGACCAGCTCACTGCACAGTTTTCTGCAATGTTAAGATAAACAATGTCTACAGCTTATATCTTTATTTCTCTGAAAGTCCTCCTCTAATGTTAGCCATCAATGATTAGGCTTTGTCAGCTGCATATGGTACAAGTCTTCTCTGTGATGCTATTTTACATACATACTGTGTAAGTATGACTTGTTGAACTGCACTCTGTTCATGAGGGGTGTGATAAGGAATTAAAAAACGGTGACCCTGGTTGCCATATAAGCGGCTTTCGGGTATGAAGCCCAGTGACTCACAATACAAAAAGGGAATCATGAACTGTCAAGCTGAAATGGTAAACTAATGCAGGGTAAAGGCAGTTTTCTTCTCTTTTTTTTCTGTTCCTTAATTCTGTGTATTTCCAGATGAGGTTGCGGTGAATCACCAGTGGAGTCATTTTCTTGTCTTGGAGATGTGCTTTGATGTTGTTTAAGTGATGATACTTAATGCTGGCCCTCATTAGCACTGCTTGATAAATGGTAACAAAAAAATGTCCCTTCGTAATGCCAACAAAGATAATGTGCTGTCATGTACAGCTCGTCTTAATGGCGCACTGTTATTGTGTATAAGGAAGCTGGACGGGCACCTCTGCAGCAGAGAATGTGCAGAAAGAAAACCTCATTTTCATGTTTATGATTAACTCAAGCCACATGTTTCGTCTGTGCTAAGGAGTGTCAAGAAAACACTATATAGATAATGTGAAGAATTTATCTAAAAGAAAACATGTATACATGTAGCTACAGTAGTTGTCCTCCTATACTATACTGTTAATTTTTTTTTGTGCCGTACACTTGATCCGTCTCATTTCCATCCTGGTGCATAATTTCTTAACTTGGAGTTCACAACTCATTTTATTAGTTTTGTACATTATCTTCCATCTCAAAGAGAACAGTTTTTAGAAAATAAAATATTACTAAAAAAATGAATGATTATTGTTTTGCACGAATTTTTTTAAATGTGTTGATCATTTCTTCATCATATTCCAGTTGTTACAGGAGCAAACTCTCAGTCCACTCTGGTAACAAACAGACCTCTCTTTCATTTGAATGTGGAAACTATTTTCATAATTGTCAAATCATTTTAGTGGGATCAGAGCAGTTGCTGGTTCTGGCTTCTCACATTTGAATATATCTTGCATTTCTTTGTCAGTTATGATATTAAACTGTTAGTATATGTCTTTGAGTTTTGGATCGGTAATCCAAAAAAACAATTGAATACATCTCCTCGATTTTGGGAAGTTATAACTGGCATTTTCACTGGTTTCTATAAGTTTCTGCAGCAGATTGGTCAAAAATGTAATTAATTGCTAGTCGCAGCCCTGACATTAAATGTAATTTAAAGAGTTTGGTACAGGATCTGTTGCCTGCTTGTACCTTCTTGTTTTTTCTCTTGTGGATGGGGCAGCGTTGCAGCACAAAGTATAAGTTTCATGATGACCGCATCTGTAACCTCTCACCTCTTTCACAGCTCTGTGTTGCACTGTCCTTCTCCTCTGGTCTTGTCTCTATTAGAGAGGGTGCTCAGAGTGCAGCATTAGCACTAACATGGAAACATGGCCAACAACACTCAGTGAGGTCATCAGGGAGCAGGGACCTCCTGCTGACTGGAACAGCAGTCTGACCTTCAGCCGACACCACCCCCTATTAACCTCTCAATTAACCTCCACGTCAGCCCCCCTGCTGGAAGAGCAGGGAGAAAAAAAGGCCCCCCCACCATTCATTCTATCTTTATTTCCTTTTATCATTTTCTGCCTGGATACACCCTGGCCCCAGGAAATTACCATCTTATTTCACTAATGCGTTGGGGAAAATATCACTGTCCAGAAAGTCTGTAATCACACAGGAGTTGTACTTTTCTGTCTTTCTTTCACTTTATTCCACATTCACAGAGGAGGCGGAAAATATTAGAAACTCCAGGTAGAGCGTGCAATGACCTTTTCACAAAGTCGTCCACCTTTCCACTCCTCTAATCAATCCCCCTCTGATCGCTCACTGTGTGCTGGATTGTAATGTCACAATTAGGACGGCTCCATTGTTTCTGTTTGCCGTCTGGGGATAAATTCAGCACTTCTCTGATCTCAAGGTCACTTCTTTTACAATATTAAATAAATTAGAGTGTGGCGGTGGCCACCTGCTCCGACTAGCCGTGTACTCATCCATTCATCCATCCATCCATCCATCCATCCATCCCTTCTTCCCGCTCAATTGGGTGGGATACAACACTTTCACTCTCCTGCCTTCGGCCATGAGAACAAATTACTGCTTTTGCTGTCGCTTTATATGGGAAAAAAAGCAGATGGGTACATTAATGGTGTTTTGTTTCCTTCTTTTTTGTATTGGAGGTAGACCTGAGAGTTGTATACTGATAAGATTATAACCATATTATAATTACATATAATATGACTAATTAGACAGGACAAGAGGGGGTGGCAGTAATGTGTGACACTTCTCTTTATTCACCATCTGTTTTTTCCAGATGGAACATCAGTACTTCTTTTTGTCAAATGGCAGAAAATGTGACTGCATGTGCTTTTCCCCCCTAGTCCTCTCTCAATCCATAAGATCTATAATAGCCATCATTAACT
Organism: Seriola lalandi dorsalis; assembly: GCF_002814215.2. Taxonomy (NCBI): domain Eukaryota; kingdom Metazoa; phylum Chordata; class Actinopteri; order Carangiformes; family Carangidae; genus Seriola; species Seriola lalandi. The sequence continues at coordinate 2,336,378 of NW_019525132.1, read as the reverse complement.
GGCTGTTAGCATTGAGGTGATTCATTTTGATATATTTATGATGTTGTGAGTCATTAAAGATAATCACACGAACACAATGGCTGTCAGCATCTGTGTGCAGTTTTTGCATGCTGAGCACACCGGAAAATTACATGCATTGTTGCATTATGGCATGTGTCATAATGGACTGTAAACATGATATCATAGAAGTTTGTTGCTACATTGTTGAATTCTGAAGTACATAACACATGTGCGCTTAAATTGCTCAATCTTTTGTAATACATTCTTTTGCATTTGTAAACCTAAAATGATGCAGTAGAATGCACCACAGTGTCGTTTTTTTTTTTCCCTCTTTTTTCCAAAGACTTGGCCTCGCTGTTTAGACTTGTGGCATGACATTAAAATAAGATGAGACGATTTTTCAGTGGGCTGTGCAAGAAAAAAAATACCTGGAGAGTTCAAGTAATGTCACTTTCAATTAATCTCCTCAGGTAGTGGCCCCATTAGCCCTCTCACACAAGGGCCTGGTTTACAATGCAAATAGGGTCATTACCTGAGGACTCTAATTGACTTTGACAAGAGGCCGAAGAAGCCTACCTCCTTACACCACGTGATATTTGTTTGTTATTTCTCTCACACAAATTATTAATGTGCTTGCTGACATGAAAAGTGCATAAAAGTGCATTAGCAGTGACAGAACGCTGATAAGATAGGATTTTTTTTTTGTTTATTTTCAGCCAGCAGGAAGTGTGGCACGTCTGTTAAAATTTGTATACTTTTTAAACAAAACACTCAAATTCAACATTCAGAAATTACATCAGTCTCAGAGCAGATCCTCAGCAATGAAATGTAAATGATTTCCAAGTGAAAGATTTGTACCCTTTGTTCCCCTCTATTCTTAGAGTAACAATGTGTGATCGTACTCGTACCTTAAATATTTAAAGACCCCCTTTTGCTAAAGCTTTGCTGTGGTACATGGGCCTCTCACTGCTTCTAATCTCCTTGTTACCTGGAGGCGTCGCCACGGTGATGCAAAGATAACATGTTGCAGTTAACGAGATCATGAGACTGGAGCTTGAAAACCCCTGGATAGGGCACGGTGAGGTTCAAAGTTTCGTGCCCCGTGAAGACGGCGCTGACAACATCTGCCTGAGAGAACGAATGAATCAGACAGGAATGAAAGGAGAGAGAGAGACACAGATGTTTTCAAATCATTTCCCTTCTTCCTCGACACTGCAGAAAACATCCCCTCCTTCCTCACACCCCCCTCACATTGTACGTGCAAGTGGGATATTTTTGTCGAGGCCTCGGTTTTCTGCGGTGTGTTTGTGTGCATTTGTGTTCAGGGAGGTTTGTGTTTCATGGATGCCTGCACAGGTCTTCAGACAGAATAACAGAGGCAGTGGTCTTGGACCTGTAAATAAGACATCAGCTTAAAGTTGAACACTTTCAACTTTTCTATTTTCCTCCCGCCCCTTCGTCTTAAAGGCAGTAGACCGTGGGAGAGGCAAATTGAGAGGGACGTGCGGACTAGGGATGCCTGTTTATTTGCTTGTACACTCTCCTTGAGCTATAAATGAGATGTCACCATTGTTACATGTCATTTGCTGATGTGGACGTGTTGCGGTCTCCCAAGCAGCGCTTTTGATTGTTTGTTCTTAACATCACTTAAATGAATGAGGGCTCCTTTGGCCTCCAGTCATCTGGATCTCGTGGACGATTGGCAGGTTGTTTAGCAGGCACGCTTGTTCTGTTAAAGTATATCTGAGTATTTACAGCCACATACAGAGCAGGATATGTTCATGATAAAATTGATTGCTCGATTAGTCTTTTGCAGATTTACAAAACACTTGTGTAATTTGGAGACACACTGAAATATTTGCTTTTGAAATAAAGATGTCTCTTGCAATTATGGTTTCAATCAATAGTTTTCTTTTGCAATATTCTTTGATTTCCTAGTTCTGCCGACTGAAAGAGTTCATGATGCTTACTCAAAATGGCAGAGAAGGTTGGTTTCTGTCACACAACTCCCTCCTTTTCATAAATTAGACTGTTTATGTTCCTTTGAGATCAACTGCGACCTTTTCGTGCATCAAACCGTATTTATTTTTCACAGCTCCCACCAAAAATGCTTTAAATTGAGCATAAACATGAGCGCCAACAGAAAATTTCCCCTCGACGGTGGTTTGAATAAGGGATGTTTACAGAGCCGAGATGTGTGTTTGTGTGTGTATGTCTCCTCTTCACCCGACTCAACCAAGCCTTCCCGCCCAGACATGCAGCAAAGAGAGAGAAAGAGCGTCTACTAGCTTACCTCCCTCCATGCAGAAAGAAAACACGGATCAAGGTCTTAATAACACCAGCCATTGTGGCAAATATATAGGACTCAACTTTCCGCTTGGAGCAGCCTCTTCACATTGAGTTAACATGACTGACAGGCAAAGCTTCACACACACACACACACACACACACACACACACACACACACAAATAAGCTGGCTCTAACATGCTTTGTAGCAACTGGCAAAAACACAAGATCAAACAAACATGTTCACATGACTGTTTTTCCATATTTTACACAGGCAAACTCAAAAGCTGCTCCTCCTTTCCCTTTCACAAACAAAAAAAAACAGGATTAATTGTTTGTCAGATCTGTTAAATTCTTTTCTTGCTGCATCTCCAAACAGCGACTCGCTGTTAGCTCCAGCACAAACGGCAACGACACTGCAGAGATAACCCCCCGTGCTACCAGATGCTTTGCCTGGTTGTGTTTATTTGCCTGTCAGTCGTCCTTAATTGTGTCATCTGCTACAAATAAACACATCTCCTGTTGCATCTTTGTTTGTGCACCGTTCAGCAACAAACTGCCTCGGTGACAGTTTGTTTGTGATGATGTGTAGTGTGCAGCGCAGTTTCAAAGAAAGGTAACTAGGCATTGGCAGGGTGTTTTGTACACATGCCGCAGGGAATTTGATATGTGGGGAAAGTTTACAGGTGTGCATCGGCAACACCTGCTCGCATCCTCATCCAGAGGAGAACTTCATAAAGTTTAATTAACATGTGCGTAAAGGGTTCATTGCCAGGGTAACTGCAGCGCTGTTTCATACATGCCGTTACCACACCCAGGTTATGTTATAGATATTTTTTGTGCTTTTTAACTAAGCTTTAAAGGGATCCATCCAAATTACCAAAAAATAAATACATTATGCATTGAGGTCCAAAGGTCTGAGACCACTCTGCGAGTCCTGTATCCACACCAATACAGTGCAGATTTTTGTTTGTTGTGTTCACTGAGCTGAAAAATTACATTAAAAAATCAGCAGGAACAACTCGTTGCAGAAACAGTGTTCCCATTACTTAGTTTAAACAGTTTTCATAGGGACTATTTCTTTGGAAGGAAGTAGTTCCAGTTAAACTTGTTTACAGTGCGGTTTGTGTTTGTGTTTTATCCAGGGAAAATGGAACATCCATTATAAAAAGGAATGTTGCTGTTGAATATTTTTTGGTTGGAAAACTGCAAAGTTGAGAGAACTACAAACAAAATTCCCTTCATTTACTATAGAGACAGTTTGGGTGTACTGAGTCTTTGTCTTGCTTTACAAATTGAAATAGATATGAAAAAAATTGAAAAATCTGCCTTGGTGCAAATGTAAACATGATGTATAGGTGGGAGGAAGTGGGGTAGCTGGGTGGGAAATGTCATTTCCTTGCCATGTTCAGTGGTGCATCTGGTGAGAGCAAATGTGGTGGAAAGTGTCAGTGTGAATTATCTTTTTTTTTTTTTTTTTTACAGATATCTTTTTTCTTTTTCTTCATTGTCTGCCAGGTGATAATTGACATTGTTGGGATACTTAGTCAGAACATGGCTGTTGTGTGAAGGAATATCTCCTCTCTCATCTTTAATTCTGGATAGTCTCTTTGTATTGTGCGTGTATATAACTTATTTTAACAAACATTTACTAGCATAGGTTTTCAGATTACAGTGTTCATAACACATATCTGGGAGTATTCACAGATAAATATTCCATATGGTGTATTGAAGCCAAATATGAATAGTTCATTGGTGCTTATTAATACTGTATGTTTGCTCTTATTTAACGGAAAAGTCCTTGGGAACCATCTAAACAAGCCAGCTCCCAGTATTTGAAGCCATCTGAAAGCAGTCATAGGTGCTCTTTGAGATGGAGAGAGAGAGAGAGAGAGAGAGAGAGAGAGAGAGAGAGAGAGAGAGAGCGAGCAAGGCACAGAAGTGAGGAGGAGGAGGCTACAGATTGGAGATGCCGCATCTCATATGTTGCAAGGTGATGAAGTGCAGATATCTGCCCTTAAAGAATATGTGCCCTGCGGACATGTGTGAGATTTCTATGTCTTTCTTCCTTTTTTTCACACCCCATTCTTCAAAATTCAAACATGGTGCAACAAAAGGCAGTTTGAAATATTCTCAGCCCCCGAAAGAATATTCAAGACGATTGAGCTTGCAGGTTAAAAATGTATATGCAAATGCAGGCTACATTAGAGCATGCACAGGTTGTTAATAAATTAACACGTGGCAGAAATAATTCAGTTTAGCGTGATAATTCTTGGGTGCGAGCTGTCAGCTGTCGCATTGTTCTGGATAGAAAGTGACGCTGAGATGGCAACACGAGCAGTGAACTGTGATGTTTTAGTGTACCTTGCTCTTCAGTCTCAGCACTCTGACACAATAACTGCCTTTTGCTCGCCTGGCTCTGCTTTTTTTTTTGCCATTTTGGAAGAACAAAAGGTTTAATTAAGGATGCCTTTCAAAGAGCGGTTGACACTAAGCATGCACACTAACACACATATTATCTCAGAATGGGTTTGTGTTCTTGAGAGAAAATTTTCTTTGGAACCAAACCTACTGACACAGTTTTTGTGTTAAAGCATCAAAACCTTGACTTGAATTTATTTTTTTGGCAAGTTTGATTCCCCTTCCACCTTTCAAAAACATTGATAGCCACTATTCAGAAAGTGGTGTACACGGAGAAAAGTGTGAGATAGTAAACGTTATGTTTCCGCTCTGCTTGCTGTAGTTGCTAAGCCACTGATTGTAGGAGGGCATCTTGACGTTCCAGGCAGGGATGTTGTATGACGAGTGCACTTCCTCTCTTTGCCTCATCCCCGAGATTTGCATAGCAGGAACCCAGGGAGCTGACACTCTGTTTATGTAGCTCAAGGTGCAGGGGATATGTGAGGTGTCAAGTGACTCACAGTCAAGTTTTTAATAAGTGCCATTTGTTCAATCTGCTGTTTAAACACTCCCGTCGCCTCTCTATATCCTTAAAGACTGTATGCCCCGCTATCTTTTAATTAAGTCTCGGGCTAATGTGCCACTTAATTGACTAATCTGAGAGATTTTGTTTTCTCTAATTTACTTGAAAAACCATTGCCAGCTAAGCTTTTTAATATTGGCGTGATGAGGGTGGATACTTAGTGGATGCCTCAGAAGTGAGTGCAGGGGTAGAGGGAGTACTTGAAGGGGAGAGAAACAAAGTAGCGTTAACTCCTTCTAATTCCTATTAGGTTTGACAGCAGGCTGATGGTTAACTAGGCCATCATGTCATTCTTGTTGAAGCATTTTGTTTTTTTTGTTTTTTTTATAGGTGTGCTTGCAGATCTCCTTAGTAGAGCTTCAATTTGCATATAGTATGTGACTGCACATATTTGCATTAAGTTCTCTGGTTGAACTTACTTTATGTTAGCAGGTCCATGTATTACTATTAAGGGAGAAATCTCTTCAGTGGCAGGTTATGAGGAGGGAGGCAGAGGCCTCTTCTCTTTTACAGCCTGCTGAAACAAAAGGCTAATTCAACAGTAAATTTTTCCGGCAGCTTCGCCAAACGCTCGCAAAGGAACATTCAGCAGCAGCTTGAGATTCCATTCACTCTTCCAATAAGGTGTGTGTCTGTGTGTACATATGTGTGTTTGGACTTAAAACATTGGCGGTTGATATTCCAATAACGGCAAAGTGTCACAGTTTTTCCTTTTTACGTCCCTAAATAGATATTTTTCTGCTTATTTTCATACTTCAAAGTCGGATTTCTATTGTGTTTTGTAATTATGTTCCATCAGGCTAGTAAGACCCTTTACGGGATGGTCACATGTTTAATCCCTGGCAACAGAAATGTCAATGTTCCTGAGCAACACACCAGACCCCCTACCTGCTCCTGTGTATGTGCATTAGAAGTCACTCTGGATACAAACATCACCTGGATAAAACGTAAACTGTGGAGATAAGTGGTGAAAAGCTGCAGCCAGTTGCATGCAGATTATCATGTGGACAAAGGCGGTCGGCCCAGGAGACAGCTCAAGAAGGAAACGCAAGGCCAGGCCTGGTGTCATGTCACCACATGCAGAGGCTGTGATTAAATGGAAAAGTAGCGTCAGAGCAGGGTGATAGGACAGCAGAGTGAAAGGCCTGTAAACAATGACTCACGCTTCTCGCTAGCAAGGAAGGGGAGGGGAAGGAAGGAAGGGAAAGAAGGCAGCCAAAACTAGTCCAAGTGTGTGTATGTTTGTGCGTGTGAGTGGCAGAAAGAGAGAGAGCCTTGAGAGGCGGCAGCCACAGACAATCAGACCTCAGTCAGGAAGTCCCGACAGACATGGGATTTAACTCTCTTGCTGATGGACATTCACACACACTTGCACACACATACAAACACTTACTATTATCATAGAAGCCTACAGATACAAATACAATACAAATACAAATTGCATGTAGCACAGCAACATCTACAAACAATCTTATACTATATTCACACACACCATCATATGCCAACAATACAACACAAGCACATACACACACAAAAACCCAATAAATAATTAAATCTCCAGTGGCTGCCCTCAGAACTACAGTGATACATTAATTGGGCAAAATTAGCATGAATTAAAGCAAATAAGTGTAACATGTAATTTATTACTTATCAAGCGTAGTTTAGCAAAGGAAGGCTCCGATTTCCCCCAAGATTGCTTTAACAGCTATAATGCATTTCTTAATTTACTCTGTGGAAAATCAATTTTTTTCAGAGTTCATTAGGCACCAATATGTTACAATGCTGCTCCCCTGAGCACCCAGCTACAAAAAACATTATGCAAATTCCTGCCAGTGCATCTGTATGTAAATAGCAACCAAGGCTGCAGTCAATTCTCCATGGGAAGCTTTGTTAGCGGGCCCTTTGTTTCTAAGCCTGAGCCTTGTTCATGATAGTGTGGAAATTAGGAAATGGCTGCATGTGACAGGTGAAAGCAAACATCCACTCTCTTTCCCTCTCTGACTGTACCTGAGACAAGATTGATTCTTGTATAATTTCACCAAACTTTGTTCCAGAAAGCGGGCCAGTCTTGCCAGTCTCTGTTTGGAGTGTATATATTCCTCTGTATTTTTGCTTGTTTGTAGTGTGTAACATTAAACTTTTCCTGTTACAATTATATAATCAAAGAGCGCTTTGAAGTTTTAAATGAAATCAAGCAGTCCACTGCTCTTCTTCCACTGTGGGACCATACTGTGCCATGAACTACAGAACCTCCTCTTTAAAACGGGTAGCTCATGTCATAAAACAGTCATGGAAGCCGCAACATAATCCTGCCAAGCTTTTAGTTGATCATTGGTTTACACTCAACTATGCACTTTTCCATCCCCAAGGTATAAAGCTTATCTACCCATATAAGACTCTAAAGCTCAAAGTCCAACTGAATGTCTCAGTAGAGGCATCCAGTGTACTTACCAACACAATATTGTTTTCCACAAATAGAGTTTTAATCTTATATCCAGTCAGGCTGACAAATTGCACAATGTTATCCAAAGTAATGACTTGATGGTTTTGGACGCTGCAGGAGGGTTACATGTGCAAATAGACATAAATTTCAAGATGTGTAATCACAGTGAGCTGTTAGATCCTTGAAAGTTTGTGTGTACAGTACCCTGTAATTTTGTTGTTATGGTAAGTGAGCTGAATAGGATTTCAATGTGCTTTTTTTCATGCGTCATAAACAACTATACTGTAGCTTTTACATCAGTGTCAATACTTCACCAGTTAAATCCACACTCAAGCGACAAAAACAATAAATGTGAAAAGAAACTAAGCAACATTAACTTCCTTACTGGAAAACTGTGCACAATGTACCAGCATAATTTGGTACAGGACTGTCATTATCAGTAAAATTATAGCCTGAAAATACAGTATGTACCCTATGCAGTCATTTCAAAGTAAACTTTTGAAAAATATTTTACATTTTGTACAACATTCTGTTGTGGACTTTTATTTTGGAGTTTCTAAGAAAACACAGGTGTAATTAATAACAGTAACGAGGGCTGCATTTCAGTTAGGTGTTACATTTCAAAAGTGCTGGTAATGTGTGTGCTAGCTGTCTAGCTTAGGTTAGAGTCCAATTCCACTTGTGCTTTTTGCTTTAAGAAGTCAAATATCTGTTGTTAAGAAGAAGAAGAAGACCTACTTGAAAGCTAAAAAAGAGGCAGCTATTTTGTGATATACAGAGGCTTGGCTTTTACCCTTTCTGTAAAAACCTATGGATATACGACAAAAAACCCCGGCTGAAGGCTCTGTTCTGATACACATTGGTTGGAAAAAGTGAAAACTCCTCCAGTAAGTAAGTCACTTGTGCTTTCTTTTTCACATTTACTGCAACACACCGGTTTTGTTGAAGTAGCACGATTGATATGCAGCTGTCAATGAAGTTAAATGCTATTGTTCTTTAGGGCTTTTTAGTAAGATTTACATGTGTGTTGTGGCTGCCATTCTGTACAGTTACAGTTTGCTAGGTAACCAACATTTTTTGAGGGGTCCAGTTTTATTTATTAAAAGTTCACCTTGGTGAAATTGGGGGGGTCCCAAAAGTTGTGCTCGATGATAACAAGTTAACACCAAACAGGCTAGCAAGCTTTGTGTGAAATACCCCTCACAGCTGTCATCTTTCCTGTTGTGGAGGAAAATATTGCTCAGTCTGGGAATGATTTGTATTCATCCATTGTTTTTTTTTTTTTTCTTTGGGCTTTGTGTTACTAGGATACAGCAGTCAGCTACATCATGCCACTTGTTTCACTTGGCTACAAGCCAGATTTCACTGTGTTGCTCAGTTTTGGGTGTCTGTTTTTGTGATAGCGTCTTCCTCTCTCTGTCCGTTTGGATTTGACCTTTTTTTTTTTTTATCCCTTTCTCATGTCTCTCTCTATTCATGAAAGACTTCTCTTTCTGCTTCCCTCTGTCTGTAAAGCCTGATGCTACACTGAAACCAAAACACTGCCTCACCTGCTTGGTTTGGACTCTCTCCATGAAATAATTCTCACTACATAGTATGATAGGTTGTTCTACATAGCATTTATTCATGGCAGTGACTTGAACTAATTAGTACATTCTCTGAAATTTCCATTTAATCTAAATTTCAGTTAATGGAGTTGTGTACATTAGGACTATTTTAAAGGAAATGTCTCTGTTAGTATTATATAATGAGCTGGGGTTCTTTGGAGCACATTAATCATTAGTAGCAGTGTGAAAATATGTGGTAGCAAAAGCTGGATACCACATTTTGCATGATCCAGCTGATGTGATTACTCTCATTTTATGGATACGTGGTGGTATTTTTTAAAAATCCTGTAAAGAAAATGTAAATATTGATAGATTTTGCATGAATAGGGAAAACTAAAGCAATCAAATTGACAGAGACTCTGCCTTTTGTCTTTTTATTGGATGAGTTTGGACGTCTGTGGTGTGCTTTGACGCAAACTGCCACTGCAGCTGCTAAGTTCCCCCGAGTTGAAGTGTGTTATTTACCTCGCTTTAATACACATTTAGTCCTGTAATTAGGTTTCACCTCAACACATGGTAGGGAAGTGGTATCTAAGCAACCCCTGACATAAAAACACATATATACATGTCTTGGCTTATGTTCTCGTTTGGCTGGTCTCTCAGGTCTCATGGTTTAATGGCAGGAAAATGTGACCGGAAAACACACACACACACAGTCTAGCATTTTGTCTGAACCTCTTCAAAAAACATTGCGACTGTCACCAAACACAGACCAAAACTTGGAGTCAGCAAATATTCGAATACCAGTATGCATCATTTCCTTTTTAACCATGTCATTTGTCCTTCCCCTTTTTCATTATGTGTACAGAAAACTTATGATTGTGAAAAAGAGTGAGATTTGTGCAAATTTTTGGTTTCACTGCATTGTTTTATGCCTCTTGTGTAATACTTAAATTAATTTCTTTGTTTTAAACTTAAATTTTGTTTACATACTTGAAGGACACCTCTCGATATCATTCAGTTAAATGCAGTGAAACATCATCACTAGTCTCAAAAGTGATAGCATTGAATCAATTCCTTTTGAGACACCTGTAGATTAGGTTCACAAATATTAGATTTGTTACAGGGCTGTTGTATTAGATTGCATTAAATTGTACAGTTGTATCTAATAAAATCATAACCATAGTGTGAAACCTACTTAGCTTCTTATTGAAGTACCTGTCGGGTATGACTTTGTTTGTGCAGCAAGGAAATGTAAATGAAACCTGTATCTCATCATATTGGACTGTGCACATAGCACACTAGAAAAAGATCCTCTGCACTGGAGCAAAATATTCAACGTGAGGCGCTACTATAAAATACTAACTTTATGCCCCCTCCTCCTCATTGTTACTACTTTTCTTCCCATGTTGCTGACGGAGACTGAGACAGAGATAAATGACTGTCCCACTTTGTATCCCAAAAGACCCCGTGTCTCATCATACACAACTTCCTGTGCAATGTACTGTATGTTTGTTTTTAGTAGTGTTTGTATATCATAACTCCTTGTTTGAATTGGAGGCATCCACCACTGTTCCCACTGGGAAACATCAAGTATTAAATGCCATTCCCCGGCATGCTTGTTTGAGTAATTTACGCTCAAACGAATGTCACTCCTTGTCTCCAGGTGGTCCTTTCTGCCACGTCTCTGTGTACAAGCCGACACAGCTTTTGATGGCTCCACCTGAGAGATTTGCCCAAATGTGTCTGCTTTTTCCCCAAAGTGGTTCCCAGAGTTTCCGCTCTGGGCTTGTTTACCAGTAAATGTTTTTGTGATTCCCCTAAGCAACACGAGAGTCAATGTTTTCTGTTTCTTTTTTATTTTTTTCTATTTGTTACAAGGAACGCAGCATTTGTTATTTAGTTTTTTTCCCTCGTTTGCTCTCCAAAATGTCTGGATACCCTGTCAGTAAACAAAGTCTAGTTCCCATTAACCTCCGATTCCCTCTGAGAATTTCACAAACAAGTTGAGTGTCGAACGACCTCAAACAAACCGTACATGCACACACACACACACATCATGCACACACATGCACGCATGTCCTGAAGAGCAATATGGAAATATTCGTCCTTCCTCCCTTCCCATGCTTAGCCCTGGTGCTCTAGCCGTCTGTTTTGCCTAATTGCTTTAACACTAGCCTGGCATGCTAATTGCACTGGGCCCCCTGTCACCACATCATTTACATGGCCTGCTTGATTTGAAATTTAATCTGCTTGAAGGGTTTGTGTTTCATGCTCACTTTAAATCCTAATGCTCTGTGGGATTGAAAGCAGTTGGCATTTTTGAGACTGTAAAATAAATCCTTGTGTATTTGTTTGGCACCACATTTTTAATAAGAGACTTTTTTATATATTAGATAAGAACTTGGGGTTTCTGAATTTCACACAGTTTCAGTTGTGAAACTTACTCTGTTGCAAAATAAAACTTTGTAATGCCACTTTAGTTTCAGTCAGTGATGAAATCAAAGAGGAAAATTGATGAGACGGTGGGCAGTGCCGTGTCTGGATGCTGGGCAGAGGAAACTTGTGGAAGAGATGGGAGCACATGGTGTGTTGGCTGGCCTTTTTACTGCAGATGGCCTTTTTGATGTGGAGCTGAAAGAGAGTTAGACAGACAGAGACACAGAGAGGGCTTATATAGTATAGTGAGATCACATAGTGCAATTCAATCAAACGCCAAAAGCTATTTCAATTTCTTAGAGGTCGGGCCCATCCCGGTTCTACACTGGGATAGTGTCTCCTTCACTTGTCCTGCTTACAACCATGGCTTTTCTTCTGGACCTGGAATGACACCTTGGCACTCTTGATTTGCAGTTGTTTCTTCATCATCCTCAACGGAACATGAACTTTGATTCATAAGTTAAGTACAGTAGCAAGTGAGGTCTACAGAAGCAAAAACAAGCAGAAAGTCTGAAAATGTCCTCCTCTCCTCTCCTCTCCTCTCCTCTCCTCTCCTCTCCTCAACTCTCCTCAAAACCAAAGCAGAATAAAGAATCTGTTGTGATCAACCACAGGTTCAAATTGCAAGTGCAGTGCTTTCTGGAAAATAGGGGCTGTCAACAGGATCATAGGGCGACACAGAGTTCCAAGTGTGTTTGTGTTTGTATACTGCGTAAGCATTCTTGTGTTTCTCCTACATAAACTGAGCTACGACAACAGGCAAGCTCTGCCTCTGCTGCACCACACTAAATATTTGCCCTTTCTCCAGACTGGGCTTCTGTCCCAGCCATGATTAGGCTCGCTCTTGGTACTTTTATTGGTGTAATTTCTGGACATCCGGCCCATGTTTCCAAATGTCACCTTTTTTTTTTAAGGCAAGCATGACTTTACAGTGACTGTGCTGACCTCTCTCAGAACAGTCAAACGCTAAAGGACCTCACAACTACACAAAATTCAAAGTAACGCTCATTATCTTCAGTGAGGAAAACAGGCTTCTGAACATTGACACACACACACACACACATTATGGGGCACACGGGGAGGGTTATTTATGTGAAGACGGAGCTGTGGATGAGCTGGATTGTGGTATTGTGCTTTTTGCGAAATTAAAGCTTTTTTTTGCCCCTTATTTTTTTCTTTCCTCATACAAGTTCAACCAAACAGAGAGAATACAGTCAATATTAAGTCAATTATAAATATTTATAATCTACACATTTTAAAAATCCTGTCAATCACGAAGATGTGGGGGATAAGCTCACAGCAGCTGGTTGGTCCGGATGTGATTTGCATGCCACAGAAAGCCTCAGCTTGCATCCCCGTTTTGTTTTTGACTTTGCATGCCTGCTTGTTCTCAGCACAGATTAAATATAGAAGTTTTGTTCTCGTTGAGGATAGATGTTTTTTTCCTTTTCCCCTCCACTCACACATATACACACACGCCGGCACACACAACACAGAGACGTGAAGTATTGACGCCTGATGCTGATGGCGATTCATTATTGAAAAGGAAATCGCCTCAATATGAGTAGAGTTTGTTATTCGGAGCTTTGTTCTCATCATCTATATTGCAGGGCATCTTTGTCAGTCAGCGCAGTGAGATCTTTTTCTTCTCTCTGTGTTTGTGTGTTGTAGAGAAAGAGTTTTCCACTCTCTGTAGTGTTTGTCAGTGTTACTGTCCTAATAACTAACTGCCTTATTTTTAAGTTGATAGAAATCTGAGATACAGTACTGTTCAGTTTATCCTAGCAGTTGGTCTCTGATAACATCTGCTCAGTGTCTCTGCTTGGCTGCATGATCTCTGAAAACACAATGTTGGCCCTCTTGAGTCACAGGAACCTTCTCAAAGGAGTTCATTTTTCTGCTCCTCTGTCATTGTCTTATTTTTCTTGTCCAGTTCAGACAGATAATTAGTCTGTCTGCCCATAGTTACAACTGTGACCCAAAGCATCCAGTCACTGTCCAGTGTTTCCACAGAATTATAATTTATTTTTGGCAGCAGCTCACTGGGGGAGGGGTGGCTTTCTTAAAATAATTATTAAGTAATACCATAAATCCATATATAAGTAATTGCCAAGTACTTAATAACAAATAAACAACTAAAAGATTGAAGCCATTTCTTCACATTGTGTCAAACAAATAAAATCCCTCACCAACCCAACCAGAATTGGTGAGATTTAATTACGTTTTGTGATTGGACAGTGAGCACAGTCCCAGTACACAAACTCAGAATGCTCTCATGCGCACCCTGAATGACACAAAGAGAGAACTGGTAAAGAGATAACAAGGGACACACTGTAAGGGAAACACTGCAGTCAGATCAGAAAATCAGGACATTATCTCAATATCTGTGTACTGATGGATACTGACGTACATAGCTATTGAGATCACACACAAAATAGAAAGGGAAACATCAGTCTGAGAGGCTCAAGCTGTGTCTGACATTACTGCAATGCTCACTCATTCATTCTTCTCTACATACTACACATTCTGTACAGTAAAGCACTCTATAGTGAGCAGTAATTTGACATTTTGGATAGTCTATCATTTTGCATTGTTGCAAGAGACAAAGTGTTGTATAGCTGTAATTTACATATATCACATAATATAATATCATATCACACCATTGTCCTCTTCAGAGAAACAGGGGAGACCTGGTTTATGGTGAGAAACCACAGGAAATCTCAGATACCTTCAGGTAGAAATCATATTACCACACGAACCAAAGCTCCTACCTTTACTTCGCTCTCAAAAATATATTGAGAATAGATCTGAAAACTGATCCGGCAACAGAGTTCACCTGAAGCTGTAAAGTTTGAACATGTCAGTGCAGTAGGATTTCTGTCTTACTATATCAGATTCAGCAATTCATTCAACAACCTAAACGACAATATAGGTCGTCTGTCGCTACTCTCAGATACAGCCCATGGGACTGTACGGCAGGCGTACCGGTCCTTTGTCGTCACGGAAACAATAATACGTCCTGCAGGAGTGTACCAGCAGCAACCGTACTGGACCTGTGTCGTAGTGGTAACAATAAACACACAGTTAAGGGTGTGGAACGTTCATGGTTTGGTTAGGTTTCGGCATAAAAACAACTTGGTTGTCAAATTGTGACGGACAAAAGAATCAACATTTGTAAACCCATTCATCCACGCCAACCTCCTCCTAACGTGGACTGTGTTAGTCTTTATACTAGGTCAACTGACTTCCTCCTTTGCCCCCTTCAAAATTAGTTCGGCCGCTAGAGGTTGACTAACCATAAAATGTAACAGTTGCTTGTAATAAGCTGCTTGCACACAAGACCTAGCCTGTCTTTTTTTTTTTTTAATCAAAATTTTTTTACAGTTTACATTTGTAACAACAGAAGTTGTAACAATATATTATAGCAAGCATTTGGATACAGTAACCAGTTGAAATTAAAAATGATCTGAATACTTAGTATCATCTTTGTGTCAAAGAAAAACAAAGTCTGAAAATAACAACCGGCAACTAATTTCATGAAATTTCTAAACCATCTCCCAAAGTCACATTTGTCATCTCATCAACAAGCGTCTGATTGTCACTTTAGCTTAGCATCCACTTGATTTCATAATTTATTCAGAAGTTAGGACGTGTTTGCGTGCGGGTTTGTGTGTGTGTGTGTGCTTGTATGGGTGGGCGAACTGGCAAAGTGTCCCCTCATAAGAGTGCTTGTTGTGTGGCATTCTCTCTTGATTTCATGCTTTGCTGATGGAAAATTAGGCCCCGGCGTATCTCTGCATGAAGAGGAGGTGTAGGAGGAGGAGGAGGAGTGCTGATGGTTGCTGTTATTGCCTCAGGACACTTTCCCCGACAACAAGAAAACTAGAGCGATGAGGAGGGAGGGAGGCTGTGTCATTGGCTGCTAATGCACTCTAAACAAGACGATGAGACACATGGAATCCCCAACGCGATGCTAAGAAGCCTCAGAAAAGAACATGTCTCTCTAACTCTCTCTCTCTACCACTTCCCCCCATCTTTTTCTCTCCATATTGTTGTAAAGTGCAGTTATGAGTCTGGCATTCAAAAACATATTAAATGTACTCTGCCTTTTTTGTGCTGGTTTTGAATGGCATGTAGAAGTGTTGAAGACTTCATTTGCATTTTTTGTCTTGTTTTTTTTTTTTTTTTTTTTTTTTTTTTGCCTGTCTGTTGCCCAATGAAGCTCTGAGGATAAAGTGCTTAAAGGACTGCAGGCACTTCACTTGAGTTGTTTGGTTGTTCAAAGATACGCCACAGTACACCGCTAGTTGAAATGCAGCTCAGCCCACTGTCAGACGTGTGAGGAGCATTTTGAGGCATAGAAAAAAAGTTATAATCCCGCTATGTTATGTAAGTGGAATAAGAGCCTTGTATATTGTCGGGTGTCTGTGTTCATCATGTCACAAAGATCAAACGTTGCACAAACGATTGTAAAGTTTCTCTTTGATATGTGAAAAATTTAAAAAAAGTAAAGTTTCCAGAGACACCCTCTATTGTTGTTAACCATTTTAATGGTTTCAAAGGGGAAAACAGCAACAGTCTATGCAATTTTTAATTCTAATTCAGTTTGTTGGTTTTATTAATGTTCATACAGTCTGAAACTGTATTTTCATTTGTGAATGTTTTAACATTGGCACAAATGCGATGATACCAAGGCCAAGTTCTAATACCCTTAAGGATCCATGGAGTTTGTTAGAGAAAGATCCTTTAGAGTGTTCGAACTGGGCCTCTGCATCATCTGGTGGTCTTTGTCCTCCCTGTGGGAACAGTAACCTCACAGTCATTGTGAATACTGTGGTCACGGAAGAATACACTGAATGGACTGCATTCCCGTCCATGATTATGTGTGTGTCTGCAGGCATCTGTCCGTGTGTCCTGGAAAGTAGAAAAAAAAGTACTTACCCTATAGTGACGCTTCACCAGCCAATGCCCCTTATACTTGGCCTCTGCTATTATGTAACAATGTAGGTTTTTCCAAACATGTGATTTTTCCTGGAAAAAAACTATGTGAATTCACTACCGTGGTATTTAATGTGTACTGTAATCCTTTAGTGTTTCTGTGGTACTATAGTTTTAGTCACACTGTTTCACATGCAGAACTTTGGTTCCAATATCAGTGTTTCTCACAGGTTATCATCTTTTTTAACCCCCAGAGGGCAGTTATTGATAACTTGTGATTGATATCTCATTTAGTGGGTCAAGAAACATTTTTTCAAGGGAACCTAGTCCCTTAAAATATGATAAACTGCTTGCATTCATTTAGTTTACTATGAATTGAACAATTGATAATCAATTGTCTTTCCGTTCAGAAAAGATTCACTAAAGTACTGCATCATAGGGGCATTGACTTCTGGCTATTGTAGGTCATCATATTCTCTCAGCGTACGGAAGAATTGAGCGTCGATTGTGTGAAAACTGCATCAGCAAGAACACCCTGCTTCATGCATGATGTTACCAGAAATGCTGAATTTGAGCTCTCATAATGAGCATTTTCAGGAGCACAACAAGCACTTGGTGATAAAGTGTACAGCCACACCACAGTAATATTGACATACAGTATAAGTCAGCAGTTCACTCAGTCGAGCAAAAACTTGGAGCTTTTGGAGGAATTTTTGGGGTTCTGACTTGAGATTGGTGGTCGACAAGGTTTTTCCCAGCTGAAAGGGAAAAACTGTTTACTTGTCTGAGCAACAAGAAGAGGAAAGAGAAGGGGGGCACAGGGAGTGCAAAAGGGAGCACGGCGGTGTCTAGATGTAAAATTGTCCATAACACCTGGGGCCACTCAGCGCAGTGACGCACACAAAAGAACGCTGGCTGTGTGGACTGGCAAACAGCAGCTACATCTGGACCAGTTTCCCATCAGGGAGGGGCCTGACTGAGCTGACTGCTCTAACTGGATTGGACTTGACTTGATGTGGTGCATGATTTTTGGACAGGGAGACGAGCTTGATGTGGAGTGGTCAAGGCTTTTTATGGCATACTTCTTGTCAGAGTACAAGTTTAAAAACAAGAAAACGAAAGGCAGCAAAGAAAGAAATGGAGAGCAGGAGAGAGATGACATAGACATACTGTAAATGTATCAATAGGTCATCACCATTCTTTTCTTTCTCACTCCAGATTCCTGTAATTGAAGTTAGAGCAAATTTAGAATCCCAGATTAACAATCTTAAATGTTCGGTGGAACCCTGCACTTTCCATCTGCAGCAATCACTGAAACTCTAATATTCTATTTCCACAAAGTAATCACTGAGGAAGTTAGGGGAATCTAACTCATTCCAACCCATCTGAGTCCACAGATAAATCAATATTCACAGACAGAGCCTAATATTTGGTGTGGGATGAGACTTTTTTGTATGATCTCACAAGCAAATGGTGCTGGAAAGGACTTTTGAGGATGGAGGGGAAAGACATTTGAACCTCAAAGGCAGAGTCCACCACTGTGAGCCAAGACTTAATTACAATGACCTTACAACAGGGCAGTAGCCTAAAGCCACGCATTCAGGCTAACCAAGCACCCCCACCAGTGCACAATACACCCCCTGCCGCCATCAGACCTGATAAATGAGTTCTTTTCCTTGATTGCTGCATCAGGGCCGAGAGCGGGAAATGGGTAAAAAAAAGCGTAGGGAGGGAGGGAATGAAAGAGTGAAAGGGAGAGGAAGGCAGTAAGATTGTGAAGGAGGGAGAACTGAGGAGAAAGTGAACAAGAAGTACAGAACAGTGCCAGACTGATAAACTGTAGCAGTGATGTAAGTTGGCGCAGTAACTTCTGGGACTTCAGCCCAGATTGTAGTATAGTTGTAGTTTCTCTCAGAGGCCTGTTTGTTTCTGTCTTTCTTCTGTTTTTTGTAAATACAAGTTTTACAATAAGCTGAAAATTGAAGTACTGATTATCCGAGGACATCTAGTTCAATAAACAAGAACTGGTGCAAACACACACAACATAGTCATGTGAAACAAACTGACTTACTTTTCTTTTTATGATTCTGTATGCATTTTTAAAGATGTCTGTGAGGCCAGTTTTAGCTTAGTTATACAAGGCTGGGGGTTTAAAGGAATAGTTTGACATTAAGGGAAACATTCTTTAGATAGATAAGAGGATTGATACCACTCTGTTGTCTGTCTGTTAAATATAAGGCTTCAGCCAGCAGCAGGTCATCTTAACTGAGCACAAAGACTGGAATTAAGGGGAAACTGAAGTGTCAAAATGACAAATTTACAGTTTTACGGCAAGTTATATGCTGGACCAGTAACTTCCTTGAGTAACCTCCCAGATAATTTTCCTTTTACCCTTGTGAGATATGGTAAAATGAGATACAACATGTTAATTAGTGAGCTTTAGCTGATAGGACTGTAGGTGGGTTTGTTACCTTTGAAGTGAGCCAGGCTTGCTCTTTCCTGTTGTTTCCAATCTTTGTGCTAAGCTAAGCTCACTAGCTGTTGGCTGTAGCTTCATAATCAGCGGACAGACACGAGAGTGGTATCAATCTCCCCGTCCACCTGAAAGCAAATAATGTGAAACTCTTTGTCCTCATTATCCGAGCACAGTTACATTAGTGTCTGAAGCCACCGTTTCTGTCACCATAGTTTATAAATAAATTCAAACAAGGTGGGGATTTCTCTTTTTTTGAAAGTCACAACTTAATAACTGCTAATTAATAATGGCTATATTTATTTAACAATTCAGCACACCTTCAGACATATGGATGAATTTGACCATGTAAGCCCAGCAGAATTTTTGACATAATCATAACATGATTGTCTACGGTCACTGACACACGTTTTTGAAAACATTTTCTGTAATCTGAAAAATGGATGATTGTAAAGCTACACAAATGGCTTTATGTGTCTCTTCCTGAGAGGTTTACGCATACTTAGAGCACATCGCTCAAAACTCTGTGAATTTCATTGACATCCACTGTCACTTATTTGGTTTTTTTACCGGCGGCTGATTTACTCGTTTTGAGAGTCAAGCGTACTGTACACACACATGCACACACACACACACGTTGACAGAGTTGCAACACTCGCAATTTGCATTCCACACTCTCCCCATCACTCTCTATTTCTAAGAGTCACTGGCTGCCATGAGTTGAACTTGGTTTTTGATTAAGTGTTTGTAGGTAGCGCCTCAGGCCCGTCTCTCATAGATAAGAAGCAGTAATCCTTCTGTGTGTGTTATTGTGTGTTTTTTTGGAGGATTCTGTGGCTGTCTGCCGTGGGACCGAGAAAACAGTTTAAAATTCAAGACTTTAATTTCGCTATATTCTCCCAACTGAAAATGAAGTGTCATTAACTTCCTGTCACTGCTTTTATTTTTTGAATGAGGTTTTAAATGAGCCTCTTTTCTCTTAAGTCGATTCCATGTCAGATTTCTAATGACAAAACAAATCAGAATTTAGCACAAGCACTTAATCTCATTCATCATCTCTATTTAAGATCAAAACATCTGATGAGTAGATTATTTTTTCTTTTCCCTGAAGAGGATCCCTTCTTCCAAAAACCCCCTTTTAGGAAGTGTTCCCATGTTTGACAGCATGCCAGTCTTAACAAAGGGGAAATGCTGAGTTCCCTTTAATAGATCTATATTCATTTTCAAATGAGTTGATTAGCCAGCACAATGTCATTGGATTCAGGGGCCCATTACACATTTATGATGGTAAATTACTGAACATTTACAATCCAAATGAAATTTCATGAGGAGGGGATATTGAAAAAATGGAGGGAGAGAGACGCTTTGCGTTCATCCCTGTAGCCTTGCCTCATTGCATTTCTCTTCCTCTCTCTCCCTCTCTGTCTCTCTCCCTTTCTCTTTCACCCCCACTGTCTTTTCCTCCGTCTCTCGCACTCTCTCTCCCCTCTTGTCTGTTTCTTTTTCATATATCACATCAGTGCCCCCTGTGGTCCAACTGGGCATCACACAAGTGTCTGTAGCTGTGTTCACTCACACAGTTCTGTCGCTGACATTTTAGAAAGTGTTGTTTTCATGCCGCCATTCGAATAATATGGGCTTATCTACAGGTAAGTGTACAGGTAAACATTTAGTGATAGTGGTTTTCTCTTTAAATATGCTGCGATACAGACAGAGTGTGGTGAAAGGATAGATGTCTGGAGCTGAGGAGGGTTGTTCCCCCTTTGCCTTCGGTGTAGTGTTACATGTAGGTTCAAACGTCCTATAGATCCCTGAGCAAACACCTCTCCTCTCCAATCAGCGCTCAGTACTGTGCAGCCCTGTCATTGCGTCCACATCAATATTTTATTTTGGCAAATTTGCAGTGACACGCATTAGTACAATTAGGGGAAAGTTTTTACTTGGATTCCCATCTTCTACAAGGAGAGAGAGTGATAAAGGGAGGTTGAACTCTCTCTCTCTCTTGTTTCCTTACTCTCTCTCTCCCTCTCTCCCTCTCTCTCTCCAGCATGGCTGGTTCGTTCCTCAGCCCTCCACCTCTAAATAATTCATCATCCAATCAATCATTTTCTCTTTGTTTTGGGCCCCAGTGCCTGAGATGAAACGGCCCGCTGCCAAAGCTGCTTTGCCTCATCTGAGGCCTAGAAAACATGATCTGCTGCTGAGATTACAACACACACACAAACACACACACACACTCACATACATACACATACACATACACCAAAACGCACCTAGCACTGTAGTGCTGGTACCATATATTCACTGTTGGGAGTGATACACATTCATACAAATACAACAGGCACACACACAGGTGCAATGACGACTTGAAACATTTCTACATTTGATTCAAAATGAATAGATGTTTGACCAAAAATTAATCTTTGCTGACAAGCAACCTCATAATTTACTGTGTTCAAAATGTATGAAACAAAAACAAAATGACTGGCTCACTTTTGTATTTACACTTATCTATTCATTGTGACCAGACAGTTGTCAATCAGCTTATTAAAGACAATAAATATGGAAAACTGCAATTGCAACAATGTGTGATGTATACAATGATCACATTAAGAGGAATGATATGTAGAGCATTCCTGTTCTTCTCCCTTTGTCAAACACTACTCTCTATAATTATATGTGGATAATCTAATTTTTTCCTATTTGCTGTTTACAGATAAATAGTCAAATCATTCTACTTGTTTAACACTGTTAAATAATGAGCCTTTTTAGTTTTTTAATGGCATGCCATTTTAAGGGAGTTCTGTAATAGAACACAGACTGTGTGTCTGATCTCCCCGCTGTAACACTCAGGTTTGGTTAGCTTATCTAAAGGGCCTGTCTCCGCCTTAAAGCCCGTGTGGAGGCAGCCTTAATAGGGGGAAATGTCTTGGACAAGTGATTTGAAGATATTTTGCTTCATCCCTTTGGAGCGCTCTGCAGGTGATGCCGCGAATGTCTCTTTCGTTTGATGTCGAACAACACAGATCCGCTATTGAGTGATAGCTTCAAATGCAGAAAGAGTGAGACCCTACGTGCTGCTCCCCCTACTTGAGCTACATCAGAGAAAACTGACATCTATTATGGTAAAGAAAAGACAAGTGTTTGAAAATTCAAGTACGCACACTGCAGAAGTGTCAGGATTTTTACAGAGTGCAATTTTTTTTGTTCACTCTCTTTTTTGTTAACAAGGTGGTTTTAAGCCAAGCATGTCTATATGAACTCTGTTGGATAGAGCATGAAAGGATGCTGCTAGCCCATCATGGTAATATTTTAGCCCCCTAAAAAGTCACCACAAGTCCCCTGTGTCCTTCTAACAAGAGGAGATTAAACCCTCAGACTATGAGCTTAAATTCAAGCTATTTTATCATCTCACTCTCTCTAACTTTTTGCCACCAAGGCTCCAGCAGTCTCTATCTCATCTTGTCACCTGGACTCTTAGACTTCAGTGTTATTTCAAAAATCTAGATTGAAATTGAATGATTTTTATTCTTAGTTACTGCCTTACAATATTTGATTTACCTCATTTTCTGAATTTTGCAATGAAACCTAACAAAACCAATTTGTTTGCACTTCCTTCTCTTTCACCTTAGTGTGGGCAGGGAATTCTGCAGGAACTACATTTTATTAGTTGGCTGTGTGTGTGTGTGTGTGTGTGTGTGTGTGTGTGTGTGTGTGTGTGTGTGTGTGTGTGTGTGTGTGTAACTGATAAATTTGATTTGTCCAAACAAAAAAAAGTTCTATCAGAATGTTTAAATTCATTTTTATGTGTATGAATCTTAAAACTGATCATGAGTGTGGGTTTGCATCTTTCCATTTCATACTGACTGCTTGCATTGCTGTCATTTGGGTGGCTGCTCTCCTCATTGTGGAGTTTGTAAATGGTTGGTATCTTGCCCGTGGAGGTCAAACATTATTATTATTTAGTGTTAAAAATGAGTTATCGTACAAAAATTTGATGTGGTAATGCTTGCATTATTTTACCAATCCATGGTGCATTGATGGTGGTTTAGGCCTGTTGCTGTTAAGTTTAGCAGCATGTTGCTACATGATCAATTTTTCTTGACAGTTATTAATGTGATGACAGGAGGGTGAACAGAACTTGTGGTGGAGAAGATGAAAGTGATGATTAAAGTGTCAGATAGTGGGGAAAAGCAAATTAGTGCATCTTATGAGATGAAAGTCTGGGCCTATATTAGTTTTTATAGCACTGGCTGGTGGGACAAACAAACTCACAGAGCAATCTGTAAATCTGTCTAATGAAAATGAAGTGCATGGGAAACAATCAACATGAATAGCACTTCCATTTGTTATTACATGACAAAGGGAATGGTTTTAAGTAAGAAAGCCCCATGCAGCTGTTTACTCCACTATTAGTTGTTATGGCTGAAAGCTTCAACTAAATACCCCAAATGTGTAATGTAAAATTCCTAATTTTACTATTGAAAAGAGGAAACTCTTACCCCTGAAGCTTGTAGTGTAGATACCACTTATACCTCAGCACATGAAATCTAATAGCCTTGTTGAAATGTGCCGCAGGGGACTCACGCAGTAAACGCATGTCTGAAGTCTGATAAATAGCTGAGGCCGATGAAGAGACATTATCTCTAACTGAGCTGGGTACTGTAAAAAGACAAACAGCTTTATTTATCAGACTGGCAGAACCACATCATCATGACACGCGAGTGCATGGGAAGTAAATAAAACACTCTTGCAACATAAAAAAAAAACTTAGGGAGAGGGAGATAGAGTTAAAGAAAGAGGGTATAGAGAGATGGATGAGAAGAGAGGAATAAAGGGGGTGGGATGCGAGAAGAGCAAGAGAAGGGGACAGGCAGCAAGTGTCAGACGGAGAGCTGAAGGATCACCCAGGGCCTCGTAATCATGCCTTGTAGGGCTCAACGTCAAGCAGCTCTAGTGTGAATGAGCGATCACACCTACCTGCCCCATGTTTGTCCCTCTCTTGCTCTCTCTTTCTCATTCTCTTCCTCCCTCACACACACACACACACACACACACACACACACACATTCATACTCAATAACACCATGTGCAGCAAGTGCAATATCTGCACCACTTCATGAAATAAATTGGCCACCTACCAAAGACAGCAAGAGTCAGATTACCTCCAGTGAGAAGTCGGTTATCGCAATTATTGTTACAGAATGTGTCGAGAATCTGTTCAAATATGTCATTCCAAAACATGGCCTCAGCCTGCGTGCCCCCTGAATTGTAAGATATTTATTAACAATTATGAATTAATTGAAGAAAATATTTGGTTCATATATGTCAGTGTAATTTAAGCAGGAAAATGTGATGAGTTCTTGGTTTTTATTAGAATATCATTAACCCTCTTGTAATTAACCTCGTTCAAAAATTAACCACATGTTATTATCAAACCAAGCAAATAATTGAAGCAGCAGCTTAATTTATAATTTGACAATTTCCTGCCTCTTTTTTCTCCCTCTTTCATGTATTCCTTTAATAAAAAAAAAAAAAAAAGGGAAATGGAGAGAAACATTTAAGAGCGGTGACTTTAATGAACATGTAGCATGGTGAAAAGGAGAGGCAGAATTAACTTACATAAATGGCATCTGTGGTCTGTCCTCTTAAACTGGACTGTTTTACCCTCGAGAACCCCCCAACCCCACCCCCCACCTCCCAAGTCAAGGAGCTGGTGTGTAAAGCTGGGCCTCCTACTTTCTCCAAGACACAGACAGAGGCCACGGGGGAATGGTATGGAGATTCGGCCTTGGTGGATAACACAACCAAGCTTATGTATAGGTTACATAGACCAGCTAAGCAAGGTCTGGATGTCAAGGCTCAGAGGAAAGGAGGTGTAGTGGATGTGTGTGGCAAGAGGGTGGATGTTAGATGAAAAATGTTGCATGGTATGGTATTTTTAGACCGTCCATTGAGACGATATTGTTGCCCACTTGGATACGTTTAATGTCAAGTATGTTGTGCCAGATTATGCAGAGGCTGTCCATACAGGCCCAGTGCATGCAATGGTATTCATTCCAAGCCGCCATTCCTTTTGACAATAATGAATATTATGTTACTGGATTATAATTATTGATGCATTAAAATGTTCATTACTTTCATGTTGCAGCTGGTAAAAGTAAGACTAATTTTAAATACTTTACGACTATTGGGTAGCTTTGGATTCATTGGATCATTTATTTGTTGCTTAAAGTTATTAAGTAAATGTAGTTCAGTAAAAAGTGCAACATTTACCTCTAAATTCTGGCAGATTTGAAGTATAAAGTAGCATAAAAATGGAAATACTCAAGTAAAGTAGACACCGTTATTTGAGCCAGTTACTTTTCCAACACTGATGTAAACTACGTTGGCTTGACCCCTACTTGTTCCCCCCTCAGTTGTGAGACATCAATGAACCCCATTCCTCAGAGAGTAGGAGTGGCTGTCCGCCAATTCTGCCTCATCATTGACCTCAATGGACCGCCACCACAAGTCTTCAGGACAGATGTTTAACTGCCATACAAAACTCCATGGCTCACTGCCTATTCAATCACTCATGTGACAGTTAACGGCCCACAGTGGCTAATGATTTTCTGTCATGTTCAGGCCACGCTGCGGAACCGGAGGATTAAATATCGGCTGACGATGGACACATCAACTACTACAATGGCCCCTGTTCATCAGCAAACCCTCATTCTGCCCTGTCCCCTGTAACACCTCTGGAGGAAAGTGAAGTATGGGGCCACCTTGTGCCGCTCATGGAGGGCCACTTTGTTATCATCCCTCTGTCTGAAAGTAAGCCATTAATACAGTATGCCCCATGGCCTTTGGGAAATTTTGCCAAGTTCTCAATAATAATCTCAATGTTTACTGGGAGAATGGCAAGATGCTCTAAAACATATGCATGAGGTGACTCAATTATACTCACTCCATATACCAGCCTCAAAATGTGGAGGGTTGGTCACACTTCATGCATTGTTTCTTTCATTAGGAAATATTCACTTCCTACAATTTCACTTCAAATTTCACAAGTAAAATATTCCCAACTTTTTTTTGCTTATGTTGCAGTTGTACCATCTTCTGCATGAATGTCAGTTGTCTGTGTGTACACAGAGATTTTGAAGTTTCAGGCCACTAGCTCTCTTGCTCTGCAGGCCCAACTCGTTTCCTGGAAGCCCCTGTTCAGTCCTGTGTTGTGTCTGAACATGTATCTTGTATTCATCCAGGCTCCTTCCATGGCTCTCCTCCTCTACACATCAACATTGTTTGCTGGATGGGCATCTCTGGCCAGAGCTGTGTAGAAACTTTGGAGTATTTATTATTCAAAGGCCTTGTTCCTTATGCTGTTTTAGTAAGGGGGGAGCAAAGGTGTGTGTTTGGTAGAGAGAGATGCAGGGCTGACACTGTCACTGACAGGGGGAGCTTCAAAATCCCACAGTCGACTTCCCCCCCATTATTTGTTCTAGTCCAGGAAGGCACAGGCGAGATCACACAGGACTGGAGCTCTGTGAGTGTGTTTGTATGTGATTGCACACTGTGTGTGCGTGTGTCATTGCCCGGCATTAGTACTGTGGTGTCTCTGTGTTGCACATTGTATACAGTATGTATATCTGTGCACTTTGTATGAAGTGGTACACTGCTGGATTGTAGTTATACCGTGGTCGGTGTGTCTGTGTATTTTTAGGTAGGTGAAGGGCCAAATGATTGCAGGTTGACTTTATTGTGTAGATTGTGTGTAGAGAAGCTTTCACTTAGCTGTCATATGGTGGTTTGTTATTACTAGCCTTGGCAGGTTAGTCTTGAGAAAGCAGCTTTTATTGAGCTAGACTGAAAGTTTATTCACAAAAAATCAATTTCATTGATCTGCTCAATTCATTTGTGGTTTACACATATCTGTATTTACCCAAAACATTGCATTTAATCAATGAAATTAATCACACTCTCATGTTGTCTCTTCCTCACACAACTGCATAGACAAACACACACTGACAAACCACACACTCTTTCCCATTGCAAACAGTCATAATGAACAGCACCAAATGTCTACAGCCTTCAGTCCTCCCTCTCTCCCACTAGGAAACCCAACTTTGCACACTTTACATACAATATTCATGCCATGTCTGAGAATAAGGATTCACGGTCTGGTCATCTGAAAAAACCCTGGCAATCACTGATTGTCTCTTGTCCTTATGAAAGAGAATAATTCTTTAACATGCGCCAAGACTGTTCAAAAACAGCCTTTTTTGATGAGTGACACTTCCCGTCCTCCGGATGCTTTTAATGTGTCGAACTCATTAATAAAGCAGCACCCCGGAGAGCGAGACAGGGGAGACATGAAGTGTGAGAGTGTGTGTGTATGTGTGTGTATAACTTTTGGTGTTTGAATTGTCAGGTGTGATTTTGGGACTCTGATCTTCACACAGCAAGGTTCAGTCACACTAGTTGTAGTGCTATTTATCGTTTTCTTCTCTGACAATCTACCAGTTTTCTTTCTGAGCAAAGCGGTGGGCTTTTTTTTTTTTTTTTTTTTGTCAAACACTGAATATTAAAAGAGTCAAAAGTTAGAAGTGGTATTCCCTGCAGTGAGGTGTGTTACCCGCAAAAAGAATGAGGGGGAGAGAGAATTCTAAATTACTGTAGATGTGCTCTATCAGAAAATAATTCTGTTTTTTCCCCCAAAATGTCATCTGCAGCTCACTATATCTGTTAGCATCTTTTGTTCTGGATTTTTCTGTCAAATAGTCAAACTGCAGCTTGCTCTTTGGTTCATTCTACCACAAATACAAAAGAACATCACTGCAAATTTGCTTATCAATGTGTTCTTTCAACATCTGTACGGTTGCTTTGTTATAATTTTCCAGAATCAAATGTGTGTGGTTATAGTAAAGCATTTAAATGGTAATCTTCAACTGGCTTTTGTGTCCGCACCGCTGCTGTGTGCGTGCTTGCGCAGTAGACTCAGCTGTTGAGTTGTGTTTAGGCTTCTCAGGCGTCTGTATTAAAGCTTAATGCACTTCCATTCTAATAAGGCATGCGGGTTTTGATGAATGCAATGAGTGCATGTTTTGAAGTTGTACAATATGCACAGCAGCATCTTATCTATGTAATGCATGCAAGGGTGTTTATGAAGCCTTGAGGTACAAGAATGTTTTTCTAAGTGAACTTCTCTGTGCAGAATGCATTTTAAGTGGCTTAGACATACAATACATACACACAAACACATGCACACTAACGCAAGAGACACACACAGTCACGCACAGTAATTTAGAACTGTAGGCTTTTAGTCAGCATATTAAATGTGTCAACTCATAAAGTAAAATGCTGTAAATGCTTTCAATATTCATGTTTTCGTATTTGTCAACCAACATTTCATAACAAATTTATGAAAAAAGCCTCTCAAACTGCATGCTGGGAGAAGGCTTTGTGCAGTGCATACATTTTTGAAAAGACACCATCCATTTAGAGCTCATCATCAGAGATTTGCATCCCAAGCCTTTGAAAAATAAAGATAAATATTTTGTATCATGCATTTTTTAAACTCTCCACCAATAAAACATAATTCCTAAGATTGGATTTGCGCTGGGAGTAATTTCTTGTTTTGTTGAAGAGCAACACTAATGGACTTTTATGTCACTTTGTTTAGTGAATAATTAACACTTATACAATATGTACAATCAAAGATTTGTATTATTGATCATTACAGTTGTTTTTCGAATATTCCTCGGCAGCAGCTTGTTGTGAATAAATAACGGGTCCCCTCAGTAGGCGACTGCATGCAGTACACTGGCTGTGTTTAGTGAGCGCTTTCAGAGCAGCAACTTCATCTGAGACACGAGTTGAATATTTGCTTTTTATTCTGCTTTTCAGCATGTGATTCAACTAAAAGCAAAACTGCTGTGTGTTTCACTTGTCAGGCTAAGCAGTGTTTATAAGATGGCCCTGGCTTTGGAGGTGCTGGTGATGTCTTTCATTGAGAATCTTCCTGTTCCTTTTTTTTTTCTAAATGTTGTCAAATGTTTTAGCCGTAATTCTCAATCTTGCAAAAGTTATGACATAATACCAACAAGTTTTGTAGTAAGTTTTGTAGTTTTGTAGTAAAATAGAAAGCGTGCCATTTGACAGAGGATAAACATGCGATCATCTTAGCAGATAGTTTTGGTTTCAGTCATCCCGCCTGACTGAAACTGACCTCTCTACGTCACTTCTCTCACTTGCCCTCATTACCCCTCTCTCTGTTTTTCCATCTTTTGCTGCACCCACCTGCGTCTCATTCCCAACATTCCCCAAGTTTTTATTGGAAAAAGGGTTCACGGTGAGCGCAAAACCCAACAGTTGGAATTGCAAGCTCTATCCCAATAAAAACACATTCACAAGCATGTCTAATGGGCACGGGGCCCGCAATGTAGAAAACAGTCTTCGTATGATCCAAAATATGTTCACACCCACATTTCTGGAGGTCATGAGGTTCAGGAGAGAGGAGCAAAGCAGGTGTTGTTTTAGGGGGCGAACTGTTTTTCTGCTTTGCTTATAAGGAATCTACCACCAGAATCTCTGTGCAGTAGAGATCCTCTAAACCCAAAGGGTATTTGCATTATCAATTAATAGAATATTTAAGTGTCTATATGAAAATGGGTCCTGATGGAATAGGCACGAAAACCTCACAGCAGGAAGCCACCGTTAATTGCATTTTTGAGAGGAAGCAGGAGAGGCCTCAGCTTAACAAACTCTGCCCCTTTTCACATTGTCTTACTACAAAATCAAACTGAATCTACTTGAAATGACGTTTGAAATCATGTTGAATAACATTGTTCAGCTGTTTGTGTGTGGCGGGTTGTCATGACTGTTAGACTGTAGTTTTAGGTAGCTGCTTTTCCACTGTGCCAGTTGTTACAGTCCCAGAAAACCATCACACAAACAGTTTCTACTGCAAAGCACATAACGCAATCACATACTCATTGAACACAATACTTTAAACAACTTCTATATGTGCATTTCTCTCCTCTCTCAGACTGACAGTAAGCTGTGCCTCTGTGAACACTGCAGTCATCCCAGCAATACTGTGGGCCACATAATACTGCTGCTCTCTCCATTTCACCGTGCATTCATCTGTGAAGTGGATAGAGTTGCCATTGGGAAGAGACAATGCAGTTGCAGAAATACATATCACTTTGCCTCGATAAGAGGGAGACAAATAGGAGAAACTGTTTGTTGGGAGCCATCCTCAGCTGGCGCAGGGAGACTCCGAGGTTCTATTTCTTCTGCACAGTTAACCTTTTTCATTAAACCACATTGCATAATTATGGCGAGAGTCAGCGGCATCCTCTATTGTTGTTTAATTAGCCAGCTAATGTTGTTACTCGGTGCTGCAAACCCTTCATTTGTCTTGCTTAAGAAGCCTCTCTCTTTCCATTACCATAGGGAAATTGAGTTTGTTATTTATTGTAAGAGGAGACTATGAGCAGTTGTGTATACATAGGCTATTAAATCTTAATAAGCTCCAATTTCTACTGTTACATTATGTTGATGGCTCGCAATGGCATCTTCATTCCAGTTCCTCTGAGTGTTAGTCATACACAGTGAGACTGCAGGATGCAAAATTTGTGTTTGCTTTATATAGGTCTTCAAACCGAAGCTACAAACTCCCATAAGCCTCCTGTGGCATTTTATATGTGACTTAGTGTTATGAAGGCTGAGCAGTAGCAGGGAAAGGCAGTGATGGTGGACCATACGTGAAGTTGCAGACAATTATTGATCCCGGCGATATTCTCCAGCACTTAACCTTTACACTAGCTGAACGGGATATGAAGTCTCTTATTGAATGTGTACTTTTATGTTCTTCTCTGGTGACAAGCCTAATCAATAGTC
This sequence comes from Seriola lalandi dorsalis, assembly GCF_002814215.2. Taxonomy (NCBI): domain Eukaryota; kingdom Metazoa; phylum Chordata; class Actinopteri; order Carangiformes; family Carangidae; genus Seriola; species Seriola lalandi. The sequence goes on along the minus strand of NW_019525132.1, from coordinate 2,305,382 downwards.
CCCCTCCTCACTCTCATTAGGGGCAAGAGCTTCCAAGACTATCTTTAGCCTGGAAATCTATCTGCCTATGTGCCTGTATGGCCAGCGGACCACTTGGTGGTCTCTTTCAGTAATGCACTGCAGCTGAAGATTTAACAAAAATACTTGATCATTGATATTTGATTTTTGGTCAGATTGGTTTTGGTCAAATGCCACAGAACAGCTATGTGGAGGGTATTTGAGGATGTGTCTTCTAATTGTCCAAATTTGCTTAGAGGCCAGGGGAGACACTTTTTTTAATGTTTATGTAGTAAGGAAGCCACTGAAAGACCAAGACTTTTATTCTCCCAATCTTTTTTTTCCTTATGTAGGCAAGATTTTTCCAGATAAGCACTATTAATCATTCCCCTGCATCTGTTCATTCTTGTACACTTTCACCTGAAAAGTCTTTGCACTCGGAAAATAACGCTTTCCTCGCAATTGCCTGACACATTATCTCATTAAAATGTACAAAGAAAACTCCTTCTCTTTATCTCTGATAATCTAATTAGCATCAGCCAGATGGTTTAATAAGGGATATCGGCGCCGTTTAGCCTCCCAAACGGCCCGCTGGAGGAGAACCGTGGAGGAGGCTCCTCTCTACTCTCCTCTTCACTCTGAATAGCTCTCCAGGGTTCACATTATTGCTTCCTCTGCCTGAGGCGAACCACTCCAACTCAGGAGTTTAGGGAGGATGAATGCATCCAGGAGAGAGACATGCTCAAAGTGAATCAAATAGGCAGAGATGTTGGATACTGCTGGGAATGTTTTAGACCAAATAATGGCAGATAACTGACTTCACCTTTAGTTCCCCCAAGGAGTGAGAAACATTTCAGATTAGGCTTTAAATCTTTCTGAGATATATCAGTCTGTTCAGTGTGTGTTTAATTGTTGCCTAGGTAACATTGTACCAGTTCTTAGCTAGTCTGTGCTTAGGTTATGTGAATTTTACATCATGAAAGCACAAAAGACTTGCATAGTAAAGAAGTTCTGTCTTCCATCCTACAATGCAGGGAGCTCCGTGGTCCTCTAACTTCAAGCTGTTAGGCCTGACAGGGCACCAGTTAAGATAAAGTCAGGCTATCATATCATTAAGGAGGAAAAAGTTCTATGTCCAGATTACATTAGAGGAGTCTTAGTCGTCTGGTTTCTCCGGTTCTGACACTTCTCTCTCCGTAATGAGCGGATGCTGCCGCAGCCGAGACATGAATGCTCAAGTGAAGTCCGGTAGACAAGACATCCTCAGCCAGGCCCTGCATTGGCAATCTAGGCAAATACATCGAGCAGAAAGACGCTAGCCAGCAAGCCAAGCAGCCAGACAGCGGAGCCAGTCGCCCTCAGAGCCAGCAGTGAGAGAGACATGCTCAATTAACTCTCCAACTTCAGCAGGGCTTTTCCTGCTGGCCAGTGGAGAGGAACAATAATGACTGGATTTAGAATAAAAAGATGTGCACATCTACAAAGAAGGGGGTGTGAGTGGGGGGAGAAGATGAGATAAGGGGCTCCCATTTAGATTGACGGTTGGAAATTGTGGAAGGTCAGCGCGGTCTGTGAAGCGTCACCCGGGCAACTGCTGTGGCAAAAAAAACACAGTCCAGCCAAGCCTGATCAGGGTGTGAGGCTTCGCTACTTAGCTCTTTCAGCTACTTTCCTCTCTGGCTTTACTTTTTCTCTATCTCTTCTCCAACATATGTCACAGAATGATAGTAGAAACCTCTTGGTGAGGAGAAAGTAATGGGATGTTTTTTTTTTTTTTTGCGCACTGAATATCATGAGAGTCAGTGAGAGTCACATTGGATAAGACTGCTTCACTGTATGTATTGACAGATCATACTGGGAACAAACGTTTGAAGTAATCTTACAGAATTGGGGGGGGGCACTAAGAAGGTAAACTTAAAAAAAATAAAAAAATTTATTTTTATAAATGATTTTCAGTAAATCTTTTATTTTCATCTCTTCCTAACCTGGCCTGTTTTTTTTTATAACGCAGACAAGTGCACCAGGTAATCATTGAATGCTAATGAAGTGGTTTATTATTGAGTTAACCAAACTCCAAAGGCACTGCTTAACAAAAGAAAAATGGGTTATTTCTCCATCAACAACATTTAGAGGATCATTAGGAGCAGTTCTACACAAGTGGCCTTAGGTAAAAGAAAGCGCCTACATCTCTGCCTAATCTGCAACGTCGCTGGCATATGTAGACCGCCACGTGCTAATTGCACTCAGCTGCGAATTGAAACAATATCTAATTGTCGGCTAGATTAATTAGGCACATGTGCAGTTGTGCATTCCTAAACAAGGACCCACATAAATAACATCAGGTAGAACCCAACAGATGGGAATACTCGAGCCTTCTGCGCGCGTTCAGCACAAATTAACACAAACATAAACTGAAGTGGCTTCCCCTTCAGCCACACAAAAACTCTCTTTTTTTCAAAGAGAAAATAATGGTGCAGATTTTTTTTAACTTCAAATGCTGTCTTTAATTTTATATGTATTCCACGTGCAGTTATACAGCTTCTTTAGTATAACATCTGATATACAGCTCATGCAACCTGAGAAATTAGTGTCTTATGCTGTAGCACTTTTACTCTGTTTGACTCTCTTTTGGTATTTTCAGCAGCAGTGCCGTGGTGTTTACATACAGTGTTCCACAGTTTAAAGGAATTTGTAGAGTCAAATCCCTCCTCACATCATAACAGTAATTACATCCCTTAGCACTCGACACAACCTTTCAGTCTTTTTTGCACTTCAGGCACTTTTTAAACTGTTTTACAATCAATTAGACCCCACAGCCCCTTCTGCACCGCAGTAGCTTCAAAAACATTTGTAATATTCACATATACAGCATATTTCACAGTTTCACAATGTGCATATACGGTATGTGTGTGTACACATGTGTCACTGTATGTGCGCGTGTATACCTGTGTGTGCGCGTGTGTTCATTTGTGTGCTTGTGCATTGAACTTTGCCAGGTGCAGAGCACAGATCACACACAGAGAGGTCTTATTAAACTTTCTGCAGACCTCAGTCAAAACTTTGACACACAGAGCTCTGTGAGTTTGTATTAGGAATATTAATGCCCATATTAATTTTGTGTTGACCTTTTGCCATCCACGGGTTCCGTACAGCAGTCCAAACAGAAAGAGGCTGTTTTTAATTCCCTGGTCTAGGGGAAAGAAACACAAACATTTGCATGGACGAACAGGCACACATTAATGAAAAAATCTCAAGCTCTAAGCTGCCTGCTTGCACAACACATTATTACATATATTAATATATGATGAAAACACAAATACTCAGTACAGTCTCAGCTTAACTTTATCAGGATCATTGATCCTTAAGATAGACATGAGCTCTTACTGCCACATTTATTCCTCATTTGTTCTCACTTCATCTCAGCATCTGATATTAGTGCATAGATATTATACTTCGCATAAATTGTCGCAACCATTATTCTGTAATTGTTCCTACCTCAGTATGTAGGCACAATGTACTGGCTTCATAAATGGCAAAGCAGCTATTGTTAAGAAATTTAAAGGAAAATTAGTCAGATTCGTTAAAGCACACTTTACAAAGCAGGTGTTAGGAGCTTTAAGACATTGAACAAAGCAAATTACTTTGGTTGAAGAAACAGCAACAGACACATCCCAGCGCGTGGCCTCTCGACACTATTCCCCTCAGAATCATCCTGAAATGCTCCCGGACACAATTTCCAATTGTTTACGGCTAATTTGCGGCTGTTTTCCACACATGTAAACACACCAGCTGAGAAAGCTGTGGTATGTCACGGCATGGCACTTTTCTCTTTTTTTCTTATTCTTCTTCCTGAGAGGAAGCAGTGAGTTAGTTTACCTCCAGGACATGGAGGGTTTGGGGCCATAACAAGCAATAGGCAATGTGACAGGGACAAAGGAAATGCATTAGTCAGCCATGTTGTGTGTTTCTGGGAATCCACTCTGTGTAGAGTTCACTCAGGAGAAATTACATTTCTGCTTTGATTTAATTAAAGCTAAATATTGGGCAATCGTCAGGCACTTGGCAGGGTATGCTTGACACTGTAATTATCTCCTGAGGTGCTTTTGTCTTAAAGGCTGCATTCATGCGTGAAACCAATTCCAACGTTGACTCGTCAAGGGCTGCACATTTTTTTGTTTCTTTGGAAAAAAAAAAGACGCTGTTTGCTTAACGTTCCTCGAAGCCGTCTATAACCTGTCACATGGGCTGAGACAGACCTCTGGTGACATTCAAAGTCATGAGCTGAGGTGCCGTTAAAAACAAATACATCAGCTGCCTGTTAGTTTGTTGCAGGGGAGGAAAATACCACCAGCCTTCAGTGAATTTCTCTATGCCTTTTTGAAGAAAGCACATTTGTAATACAAAGGATGGTCTAATGCAGGAAAAAACAACTACAGTCATGGATTAATGGGTCTTTACCTTTTGTAGCAACCTCTGAATAAAACATTGTCATGATGGTTTAAAGGTGTGTGACAAGGTCTGATTTATAAAGGAATACAGTATGTACAGTATGCATTCAGAATGATGCCTTCCCTCCACTCTTTTTTTATTTACTGTATATATCAACCATCACTTTCAATTCTTTCTGTTCACTACGCTCTCTCTTTCACTCTGTTTTCTCTTGAATTATTCACCAGTGTCATCATGTTGACCTGTTCCTTGTCAGCACTGCAGCAGTGTGTGTGTGTGTGTGTGTGTGTGTGTGTGTGTGTGTGTGTGTGTATGTGTGTGTGTGTGTGTCAGCTCTGCAGCTGTGTGGGTGCATCTGTGTGTGTCTGTGTCAGGGCCAGGCAACGCTCTCCTCATCCAGTCCTCGGCTGTAATTTGTGTCACTGACATGAGTTTGATGGGTGAGCAGCTCCGCACAACACTGTGTCACAGGGGTGGAGTGGCGGTGTGCGTGCATGTGTAAATGTGTATGCACTTGGGTGTGTGTGTGTGTGTGTGTGTGTATTTTTGTGCCGCCTCTGCATGACTTTTTTCTGTCTCCATCCTGAGATGTGGCCATGTGAATCTGCTACGGTGTGTGCTCGTGTGTGTCTGTGTGTTCTTGCATGTGTGTGCACCTGCGAGCACGAACAGCAGTGCAGCTCTTTCCCTGCGTTGCCTGCATCGGCACAGTGTCACAATGAGGAGCCCGGAGGAGACAGCCGAGGCCGCGGCGGTGAGGCGCTCACAGCTGCCACTTGTCACATTAGTCAGCTCAAATTTGGAAGAAATCAATTCGGAACCTTAATTCTCTCGACGACTCCCATAGCCAGTGAAGCCGAAGAGCCTTGGCCACCG
>NW_019525132.1:2248398-2300013 GCF_002814215.2 Seriola lalandi dorsalis | reverse complement strand
ATACAACCACCACCACCCCCCACCCCCCAAAAGATGAAGAATCGACTCCCGAGGGACACAAGTCATCAATCTTAAATCACCTCTTCCAAACTAATGGCAGTCCCAGCCCGGCCAGTCCTGCTAAATTGAATTATTACTGGATTGACAAAAAACTGCTGAGAATATTTTTGAAGGAAGGAAGGGAAGGCTGAGTGTGTCTTAATGACAGGAAGTGGAAGGGAAGTGGTCGGTGTGAGTCATGAAGGGGGGTGGAAGTTGTACTCATGCACACGCATTCACACACAGACACAACTTGCCTGTGCAAACGTTCTCACGTGTGTTCAAAATTGCATGCGCTTTAACACCAGCAGCATGCTTAAACACACTCTCTTTCACCTGTTTCACTCGCACACACACATACACCACTTACACGCACGCGTTTCTCCGGCTACGTGCCGTATGCTAATGCTCATCATCAGTCAGGGCAGATTAATGCCCCGGCTCTCAGCTAGGCAGGCTAGGCAGATACAGGTGCTGCATAGACCACCTATTCATTCAGACACAATGCATAGAGACAGGATTCTGGATAGGGGGCTGCAGAGCTGCCTCTCCAGCTCAGGAACCTTCAAGAATTAGTTTGGGGCTCTATTCATGAACAGCAAGGCAGGTGTAGAGAGCTGAAGTGAAACCAGAACTTCTGGGTTCTGTTCCAGAGGTAAGATAACCCAATTCAAAATGAGTGACATTTATTTATTATAAGACAAATTACTGAAAAACCCACCATGCTTGACAAGGAGAAAAGAAATGTCTTTGATTATTTTTTGTTTTTAGTGGCTCTTAACAGCTGAAAAGTTGTAAATGGAAAGACGTAACAACAGTGTTGCTTGATGTCATGGATTAAGGAGAAGCATATATACATCATATACATGATTCAAGCTGGCTAAACTATCATGAATACTGCCAAATTAAAGTTTAATTTTATTAAATCCACAAATTGTTTGAATTCTAATGGCGGCTGCTGTAGTAGATAAACATTTGTCTTGGAAGAAAAATTTAATTTACAGGCAAAGATCGCAGAAGCACTTATTGCTGTTTAAGTTTGTGCCACCAAAGGCTTTCTTTTATCCGCCATAAAAACAATGAATGCCCTAAAGCAAATCCATAAACATGTTGCAGTAAACTGTTGCTAACTTTACCTAGAGTACTCATCTCTTTCAGATGTATGAGAAAGACTTAAAAGAGGGTTGATGTAAATCCTTATCCTCCTACAGGGCACCTCCCTCCTGTACCTTGACAAAGAAACAGATCAGGCTTGATCATAACATGTGTGCATTGCCTTTCAGTGCCGCTGTCTGTCAAGTGTATACTGCTGTAAACACGCTGCCTGTGTCAGCGGAGCTGCTTGTTGAGACATATTTACCGTTCCTCGCTGTCACCAATTCCACCACGCACTCAGAGTTACGACTGCCTTGTGAGGCACATGAAAGTGATGGATGAAAGTTTTCCTTTCCCAGGGCGCAGGGCTGAATTAAATTGAAAGCTACTGTTTATTCCCCCTGTGTCTCGTCGCAGAATCAGGTTTGTTTGCAATTGATTTAAGCCGGGGGGTCTTTTGTGGAGGAAAGGCTAAGGTTTTCCTCTTGATGGAAAAGATGATTGAATTTGTTTTGTCTCACGTGCCTCTCCGCTTGCTCTCTTTCTATCCTATGCCTGTGTCAGTAAATCAGATCATCCCTCTCCCCTGTCAACACACACTCCTTGTTGAGCAGTCAAAGTTAATTTGCAATCGTGCTCTTTGATTTTTTTTTCTCTTTTCCCTATTTGTCAGTTTCTTCCTCTGCCTCTTATTCGATCTCCGGTTTAAGTTTTTTTGCCCAGTGCTTTTCAGAACTCCTCACAGACGGTTTGTCTTTTTGCCAAGAGTTCTTCCTCATTCAGAAAGAAAGGACTTTCTTACTGTTCACTTGCTTCAGTTGGTGAAGAGAAGGTGTCCGGTTCACATGCTACACACGCTTTGATGAGATGATGAATCCTGTCTCAAGCAGGTGCTGTTTCTAAGAGCAATCCCCATCCACACCTATCCGCGATAGGGTTCCGTCCCTGGTTAACGGGAACTTGTCAACCGGATTTCCTTTGTAGAAGAACCGACTAGAGTCTGAGGGCTTCCAGTGGGGAAATAGCTACAGAGTCATTATTCATCATCCAAGACTTTGCTTGGGCCCGTCAGATACTCTCCCTCGGCAGCAGTCCATCTCTGCAGCCATTCATCATAGGCCTGAATGCAGCTGAGAGGGAGAAGGGAGCGAGACACTTAGGCCCTCCGCTAGCGAGGCCCTAATGAAGGCCCTCGCTCTGCTCTCATCCAAACACCTCAGCGATATTAAGCTGGGTCAATTATCATGTCGCTCTCAGGCAGCCATCAAGGTGCAGGCCCCTACAGTGAAGTGTTTTAAGTCAAACTCACTGAGGAATAGGATATGCATTAGACAGAACTTAAACACTACTGCTTTAAATAAAGTGCTTTTAAAAGTCAGCACTGAACTTTTCTGTTGCGTTTAGCTGTCTATTGCATCAGGTTATATCAAAAGATTAGGGATTTTGGTATCAAATTGTGCTCTATTTTCCTAGATTTGATCACTACACCACCTAACAGCATACTAACTTTGCTCTTACAACACAGTCAAGGTTTTTATTAGTTCCATTTAAGTGCACCGCATACGTACACAGAATGTAGCATATAAGACATTAATACTCAGTTTTGTTAAACCTAATGAGCCCTGTGGCTAGCTAGATTTATTCGAAGTATAGGGTTATTATGGGGTACATTTACTGTGTAAGGAAAGTGGAAGACAGTGAAAAAGAATTCAGTCTTTTAAAAGCAGAAGTGCATATTTGCTGCACAATATTATCTCAAATTGTTAATGAAGCATCAACGCCTTCTTTGCGATAATTACACAGTCACAGTTCCAAGCAGTAATTGTAGCTTGCTATTTGCGCTGAAATCTATAGTCTTTAGCATTCTGTGGCCTCACAAGCTCAGCTCAGCTGAGTACAGTTACAGCTACAAGCGCAGCCGCAGGTGAGTGTAGAATAACATGTGTGATTATGCATCTCCTCCAGGCTAATCTGATGAAATGATCCAGTTTTGGGGCGGCATATGTCCTGTTCTGTTCACAGTCTGGGGAATCTCAGTTGGTAGTGAGCACTTTGTTAGTCGCCCTTTACATTTGTGTGTAAATCTCAACGTTTGGTGGTCCACGGGAGACGTGTCAATACTCAGAGCTGTACAGGCTGTGGCAGCCTCACTTCAGGGAAAACATTTGCCTTGAAGTACTGTCTTTCCTCATCTTCAATGTCAGCCCTGGGGCTCCAAGACAACATATGTTCACTGCATGTCCCCAAGACATGGCAGCCAGTGTGCACTCTACGCTAGCTAGTCGCACAAACGCATCATCACACGGCTACTGTCTTCCTCACAGCTTCACTTCCCTCTCTTCTCCCTCTCTCTCCCCCTCTCAACTCCAGCATGGAAACAGATGGCCGCAAATTACAATGGCACTTGTGCCTTAAAAGTACTCTGACAAACTCACAGCAGCACCCCCCGTCACTGAAATGACAAAGTCATTAATTGGCATTGCGTAAGGGCTGGCTGCTTTAGCAGTGTCTCGCACAGCGTGAATGCCTGTCTAAAACTCACAGATGTAAAAGATTAATCTTTTTGCCTTCAGGTAGGTGAGCTGAAAATCAGTCGGTGAAAAAAAAAAAAAAGCAGCACTCCTAGCTGTTTGGTTAACGGGGAGAACAGAGAACAGGGCACATCCGCGCTACTGTAGGAAGTATTCAATATTTTGTCCTTGAACAGACCCCATGTGACAGTTTGCACTGTTCTTGTATAGCAGAACAAGGAAGTGACTGGAATATTAAACATTATTGATAATTTACATCTTCTTTATTGAAAGAGATTAAAGAAGTTTTCAGTCTGTAAATGGGTATTTTAGATGAAACAGGGTTCAAATATTGCACACTTTTGCGCAGCATACTGATGTGTGTGTGTGTGTGTGTGTGTGTGTAGGGCATGCCCTCTCACAGAGATATGATGTAGTATATTAAAGGTATAAATATTAACAACTGCTCATTGCTCTTTTACTGGTGTATTGAGATGAGTGTGTTTTGACATGAGTAAAATTACTGCATAATGGTTACTCTGAGTATAAAGATATGTGCCAACTTGACATGAGAAGTAAAATGTGAATAATTAACAATAATTAACTTAAAATAAAGACCAGGTTTGATAGAAGACACAGAAGTAGTTGCCTTCCACAGGGAATCTACTTTCACAATACAGAGACAATTCAGACGTCTGTCTTCTTTATCTTAACTCTCTGATCTGCCATTACCTGCCAAGCCACAGCACCTCCACCAGCCCCAAATTAATAAAGCTGTGTGTTGGATATTAGCAAGGCAATAAAAGGATGAATATTTGATAACAGAAATTCAGACACTGTTATTACTAGGCCATTACATCAGCACTGTGAGCTCAGACCAAAGATAGGTGCCACTTCCTCATGTCAGCACAAACAGGCTCTGACAATATTGGATTTTGGTTTAAACTTGAATTACAGTCAAACGTCTGCTTTGTGTAAAGAGGCAAAGGATGTATGTAGGATCACTTGCTTTGGTTGCAGATAATGGGAACATCGTGTCAACTGTTTTCCTGACAGTGGCAACAGGATTTCCTCTTTTGTACATGCACTTTTATCTGTCTGTCAGTCCATCATTGTCTTCACCCTCAAAATCCCCCATCTCTCCTTTCTCTCTTTTTTCTTCTCTGTTCCTTTTTGGGTTTTTATTTCCATTAATCTTTTTCGAGGGCCTTCTATAATCCATCTCCCCAGCCGAGAGGTATTCCCTGAGGGTAAATTACTCTGGAGGCCTGCCTGGCCCCGCACTGCATCAGATTGACCCTCAGCTTGTTTGCCATTTTGTATACTGCACTGTTTATTTAACAAGGAGCAGAGTGAGTGTGATTTCCAGGGACGGGTCCCTGTGATAGTAGCTTTGACACCCTGCCTGAGTAATGACCCTCATTATGGAGCCTCTGACAGCTCCCTGAAAGGCCTGATTTATGAATATGCTGGGACCGCAGCCCCACAAGCCTCCACGCACCAGCCTCTGAGCGTGGTCTCCCCTTCCTCTGTCAGCACCGACAGACCATACATACATGTGCGTGGGCGTTCGCACACATGCAATGCCTACACATGCGCCAGACGGTAAATGGCATATGTATAGGCTATGAAAATCTGTGGGCATTTTTGGCTTTACAATTGCCATAACTGGAAATCTTACCATCACTTCCTTTGCCTAACTTTCTATTTTTCCTTCACAAAAATAGCAGAAAAATGTGCAAGTTCTCCCAGGTGGTCTGTGGAAAGTTGGATTTAAGAATTTATGGTAAAAATAAATTCCTCAAAAGTTGATTTCATTCCCCGATTCGGTTTTTGGTATGCGAACGCAGCTACATCCCACAGAGAGACGCCTGTGCCCCAACTTCCAACTTTCATTTTATTTCATTTTATCTCATCTTATTGGTCAGTACTTCATGAAAATTTCACACAGCTCACCCCTCAAGGATTAACCCTATACATATTAACCCTTCTTAAATATCACACATATCAAAGGGCAGCATAAATAAGTTATGAGGTATATATCTCTTCTTTTTTTGCCCCAGCAGAATCAATTAAGCGGGAGAGGAGGAAAAGAGGGTCTTTGGGAGGCTCAAGGCTTGGCCAGGCCTTGAGAAGACCAGGCCAACTGGAGGGGAATCAGAGGGAGTGAGGAAGAGGGGAGGAGAAGTGAGAGAGATGGTTACACAAATACAGAAGATAGACAACAGAAGAGATAGGGAAGGAGTAAAGAGGAAGAGAGAGAGGAAGAGGGAGGATGGCTATCCAAGAGAGGAGAGTAGAGAAGAGCTGGAATATCCACTGGATATGCATAAACAGGAGACGAGCAGGCGGGCGGGCACGAGAGCGAACAGCAGCAGCAGATAAAGCTATACAGGCTTGTCAGAATCCAGCAGCTAGGCCAGTGATTTATGAGGATCCCCAGTCAAGACTTCCCTCCAAATCCTCCATCCAGCTGCCTTTTGTTCACAGCAGAGACACCCCCTCCTACACACGCACGCACCTCAGTCTGACCAGACCACTCACACAAGCACATGCACGCGCTCATGCACGTACATGCACAAAGAGCCAGACTGATACTAGATTTTTGACACTGATATCAAAAAAAAAAAAAAAAAATTGATTTCAACATAGTATTTTCTTTATTTGATTGTTAAAGATACATATATGTACTGAACAGGGCTTTTTATGGTTAAACTCGAATACATAAACTTGTCAGTCAATCTGTCAGTCATGTGATAGATACATAATAAATAATGTGTCAATTATACAAAACAGCGAAAAGCAGCACATTTTAGAGAGTGAATGTTAAAGGGCATTGTTGCTTTGTAAATGACATAAATGATTAATCAGTTATCAGAATTGTGGGCAATTCATTTTCTGACAATTATCAATTAGTTGATTAACTGTTTCAGCTTCACATTTACTCACCCCCACTTTGAAACTATAGGGCTGAATCTAGTCATCACTAGGCCTTTAAAACAAAGAAGCGTAATAAACCCAGACTTAAATGACCACTTGGCATGCGTGCTGCACATGTACCTTTTCATAAGCTTCATAGTTATCATTAAATACACCATCCAGATGTTAATCATAGCGCCGCCTCATGGAACAGCTGCCCCACTGCGTCATTTATCCATGATTTTTCACTTTCCAGTGCACTCATGACACTTTGACTTTGACTGTGTTTGACAGACCAATGACCTAAAGAAGAGCTTTGTCTGTATTTGTAGCATCATGTGTCCAAGAGTTCAAGTGTGAGGTCATGAAATCACTGACAAATTGGCTGTAATTTGTGGTGGTGCTGATCACAGAGTTGATTTGTCTTTCTTAGACTTAGCTTATTGAGGACGGTCGATAACTGATTGGACACACACATGCGCGAGCGCACACACACACACACACACACACACATACTTTTTTCTCGCTTTATGCCCTGCATTAAAAAGCCCTGGATAAAAGGTAAGGAATATGCTTTATTAACTTTAAATATGCATGATGTTTCAGAGGGAAAGTGCAGCACAGCATCAGGAATGTCCAAAAGCTTGACTACTTATTTCTCTTTTTTTTTTTTTCCTCAAAAACTGTAAATAATTAAAAACAGAGAGAAGAGGGAGAGAGAGAAGAGAGATGGAAGAGAGAAAAAGTCAAAGATACTCGCACTCTCTGCATAAACACATTCTTATTAGTGACCTCAGATGCCCTGAGACATCAAATCATAAAGTTACAGCGCACAACTCTCTCCAGAACGTTGTCTGTGTGTGTCTGCGTGTGTGTGTGTGTGTGTGTCTCTCTTTCTCTTCTTTCTCTGCTCAACACACCAGAGTACACACATACACAGACACAAACAGAGGGCCACAGCTGCATATGGGAAAAGCTCCTCTGTTTTTTTCCAGTGCTGGTCTGTTCGGGGGACTCATCCCTTTGAGAGAGTGGAGTTGAAAGGGCTACACTCTTATTGTGTCTCTCTGAATATCTGCAGAAACTGATCTCAAATCAGACAAGTTTTCTTTCACCTTTGACCTTATGAATTCTGATTTGTTAAGTGCTGATGGACTTAGAGGAAAGATTACCTGCAAAGTTCTGATCAAGGTCACACTTATTGTGGACTTTTCAAGCACATTCTCCTTGCAGTAACATCCGGTCTTCATCCAGCAAAAAACATATTGACACTGTGACACCCTCTCTTATTAGTCAATTGATTTCCTTTTGATGGCATATATTCAACCAGAGACTGGGAGAGCTTAGCTCTGTGACTCCAGGCTAATAAGAAGAGGCTTAGCCTTATTAGCAAATGGGGATTCTGCAAACATGACAACCGCACATTCACCACAGCTCCCTTGGTAATGTAAATAGATAAATACATAAATACATAAACAGGCTGTGAAAAGCTGATAGTGTTAGTCCCTCCTGATTTAGAGGAATCTGCAGCTGAAAATGAAATCAGTTATGCTTCTGCTGCCAAGTGCAGCTACAATAGTCTGTGTCAAATGATATTTTCCCTCTGCAAATGAGCTACACAAAATTGTTTTTTATATCATTGCATGTTATTTGGCCCCTTAATCTTCTGCCATGGCAGCACTTGTTCATCATGATTATTTCAGCCAGCTGAGCGATATTTAAATGAATAAACAGCGAGTATTTACCCAGCATCATTGCCTTGTCATGTTGGCTGCATCGCGCCTAATGACCTTCTAGACTCCAGCTCTATTTATGGGAGTCATTTCATCCTCTGTTATTTATCCCCCCACCCCCCACCCCAACATCCTCCACTCTTTTTTCTCAACTCCATCATGCAACTGCCTCCGTTCACTTTTCCCTGATGCATCGTCTCCCTGTGAATTTTAATTTCAGCAACGTGCTATTAGACGGGGGTGTAATCCCGTCACTGCCTGTCCTTCATGCCTCACACAATGATGTATTAACGGCAGGGCCCACTAATGAATGGAAAGCACCAAGTTGTTAAGTCTGTTTTAAGGTGCTATTTCTATTAATTTGCTCTTTGCTAGACGCTGTGGATTTTTTTTCTTCCTGGTCTTTGTCTATTTTTTTTTTTTTTTTCCACAGATGTGTCACATCTGCAATTTATCTTCACAATTTAGTTTAGCTTTAACACTATTGTATGTGTGAGAATATGTTGTGATTTGTGTGAAATTATTGCTATGAACAGACAAGAGTCTAACTCCATCATATACATAATGAATTCCCAGAGGATATCTCAAGTCAACAAAAATCTCACCCACATCTGTACAATACACTACTTGATACACCAGCGTGTGAACATGCAAAATCTCATATTGTGTGTGTTTGTATTATAAAAGAGTTTGAAATCAAAGCTAATAGAAGTTGAAGCTTTGCCTATTTGCTTACGAAGAAAGAAAAAAAAACCCCCAGAAATCTGCTGGATTTTGTGAGACATGGTGGAGGGGTTTAGTATAATGGGAGACAGCATTTAGCAGTATTCTGTGGTGCAGTTTATCCCCCTTGTCTGCTATCCAGGCAATGCCCACCACTTTTTAGCGGACGAATACTGTATGGCTTAATCTGATCTATGGATTGTGCCACACTGGAGCAGGCTAATCTGTGGATCACATCGCACCCTGCAACCTATCCCCATTTACATCTCCATTTCCTTCCAGCCATGTCCAAACAATGATGAAGAAAATGAAAAAAAAAAAAAAAAAATACATGCTTCAGAACCCACAAGCTCAGGATGGGCTAAATTACCGGAGTGCAACAGGGGAGAAGCTTCATCGTTTGTGTTTCATGCCGCAGCTGCAAGAGAGCGTGCTGCCATTCCTTTGCCGCTTGACTGGGCAGATTATGCTCAGGTATCAGCCGCAGCCAAGAAAGCGGATTACTTGTGTCCAAATAGAGTTGTCAGTTTGGAAACTCAAGATGCAATCATTTCCATGGGAAGGGTAATTATAGGGGATCAAGCCTACGTTACTGTCAGATGCTGGCACAGGATGAGACAATCACTCACTAATGAAGGATTTTACATGTGTGAGGTGAACAAGGTACTCCCTCTCAACTCGTGCGCGCTCTCTGTGTCTCACTGTCTCCTTCTAAATGTTGATTCATGTAGTTTTATAATAGTCTATGTGGAGTATTTTGACCCTCTGCTTTGACTTCCTCTGAGTGCTGTGGAAAGAGACCACAGAGTTCAACCACTGACTCTCTCAAGTAAGATTCAGGCTAAAGAAAAAGCACCAGGTCACTGTTTATTTACAACCACTTAATGGGAGTTTAAATGTCTTACTGTAAATATAATATTGTCCTGCAATAGAGAGATATATTCTAATGGTTTGCTGTTATGTATTAAGAATAGAAGAAGTAGTCACTCACCACTTTTACTGGTGTACCACTGTAGTAGAATGTTACTGGTCAAGCTGGAGCTAGTTTTAATGTACTGTTAGTTTAGTGTTTTAGTCCAGTGTTTGCCAACAGAGGGGTCAGGCCCCCTCCAAATGGTCACAAGATAAATCTAAAGGGTTGTGAGATAATTATTGGTCTAATCTTTGGTTTTTTGCTTTGCTATTTGAAAAAAAATTGTTTAAATGAAACGTGAAGTTTAGCAGGAAACTGGCTCTTTAGTGGAACTCACAGATATCTGACATCTGGCCCTTTGTAGACACAGGTAGTTTGTTATGACTCACAAACCAGCACTGGTATAATGATGTTTTTTTTTTTATGTGTTTTTGAGGTGTTTTATGCCTTTTTAGCAGTAGTAGTAGTATAGCAGTAGTGGAGAGATGATAGAAATGAGGGAGAGACTTTGTGGTCATGGTTGGTTTTTTAACCCCTCAGCCACAGGGGTGTCCCTTTTTATGTACATTTTAAACTGAAAAGTCACTTTGTAACAGTAGCTATTGAAAAATATGGTGCAGTGAAAAGTGAAATATTTCCCTCCAAAATGTAGTGGAGTAGAAATATACAGTAACATTTACTAGAAATTGTCAAGTAAAGTACAAGTACTTCAAAATGTACTTGAGTAAATGCATTTTCCATAACTGCTATGAAGATGTGCAGTGTGTTTTTTTTTTCCCTCCTGCTTTCCAGCCACATGTTCCATCAGACAGAAGATGATCATCTGTCATTACAAATTATGGGATAGTTGCCAGCCATGTTCCCAGCCTTTGTCTCTGTGTCTGACCTTTATACCCTTTGGCCTCAACCTTGACCATTACTGAGCCGTCACCCTCATGAAAATGCAGCATGAAAACCATGATCAAACTACCTCAGCACAGACTCCTCCTTCGCAAACACCTCAACATGCACAAGCACACACACACACACACACACACACACACACACATACAGTCACACAAAATGTCTGAGTCTGTTTTATTATGACGAGCTTGTGCATTGTACATCTCACCAATACCCAATCACTCATTTTCCCACTAAATACCTCCCTCTCCCGATGGCTTCACCCGGTGCTCGGTCGAAAAGGTCACACAATTAAATGGCTAAGGCCTTCTGTTCATGTCATAGAATGGTGATGTATCACTCCAGGCTGGCTGTACGTGTACCTGACACACTGTGAGCATGAATATGATTTCAGAGATCATTAAAAATTTAACAGCGTGACCTAATTACCCGAGCTCCCTATTCAGATTCCAAGCAGTAAGTGAGATGGAGAGAGAGAAAGGAGGAGGATCTGTGTATGGCAGGCTAAGCCTCATCTGGAATCAATTATAATTACTTTATGTTGCTACTTTGTCAATCAATAAGGAACGAGCTGTAATGGATCGCTCAGGTGTCACATACTGTACTTAGAGCAATGAACTGCTGTTGTTGTGTGTATGAATATGTGATGGAGGTCTCAGAAGGAATTGGTATAATAGGTGGGTTAGTTTAATGTGGTATATTTAAGTGGATAATGTTTGTTAGCACGATCATTCATCTTGAAGTGGGTTGATTTAGATTTTAGAGCTGTGTCCCATAAAGGCATTCAGAAAGACGGAGAGCACAGTGTGTGCATATATAATGATTGCAGATCTATCTGCAAGTATAGACAACATAGACTCAGAAAAAAAAAATCACTCTATTGTATTCATTCAAATCAACTTCCTCTCAGGGTGCATGACTTTTTTTTCCCTTTTTACCATATTGATTGCTCAGTACCGAGTCACAAACAAGGCAGATTACCATTATCTGCTGTTACAAAGCGTTTCAGGAATCTTTGACTGAAGTCGTAAAAACCTGGGGCTTTTCATGTCTCTCTGCATCGATTTAACGCTTGTGAGAATGAATTGCAGATCAATTGGCTTACCTCTGGGCAGACTTAATGAGCAAGCACAACAGCCCGGCCTGTTGTTGTCCACCTCTCGCTTCATAGTTTTCAATAGAAGGAGAACGACGAAGAGGAAGAGGAAACAGTGCAATGATTTCCAGTTCCCTGCCCTCCCGACACTTCTGAATAATGCTCAGGCGCAGATTGTCCTGTAACCAAAGATGATTTAAGGGCATTTATTTTTCACTCTTTTTCTTGCATTTGCATGATGACAACAGAGCATTACTGTGATATTTTGTCCAGCAATCTGCGTGACTAATGACCTTCTGAGTAATGTTGTACTCAATAAGCATACCTCATTACTCACTTTCTAACGCCATTTTAAAAACCTTTTCTTTTTGGCATTTGAATGAGACAACTCTTGCATGGCACCTTATCTATGAAATATCATTGCAGTAATTGCACTACAGGGATATAATGTCATTGTGGAGCCTTGTGATGCCTACCAACACTCCATTACCCTTTGTTTATCCTATTACATCATTCCCATTTCTCTGCCAAGTTGTTGTCACTGCCATATTGTCTTGAATTTCAGCTCTAATCTCACTCTGTCCCTGGCCTTGTTATTCACTGTTTGACTGCTGCGTTTGAATCACTTTTCCCTTGCCTTTCAACCGAGCGATACACTATAAACATTTACCCTCTGCCCACCTGGGATCAATAAAGCCTGTTGCCATGTGGTAATCAGATGGCACGGCGAATCTTATAATCACCGTCTAATACCCAGCAAGGAGTTTGGGAGTGTGCAGCCGATGGTTCCCGCCAGCTCCTGCCTCCCCTCCTCGTTTCGCTGGCTGCCTGTCACCAGAGTGTCTGTTTACATCCGCGGGACCTGACTGCAGGACGCGGCCTCCGCCTGGCCTCCCCTGCTGCCTCACTGGCCTCGAGTGATTCCGTAGGTTCACCCAGGAGTCACAGAGGGATGATGGGGCTTTGAATTTCTATCAGGTTACTGTTTAGTTTGGAGGGAATGGGAGGGCAGCGCCTCAGTGTGGCTGGTGAGAAAGAGAGGTATTGAAAGGGAAAGAAATTAGACAAAGAGAAAAGAGGAGAGGAGATCAAAAAGATACTGGACTGACCATTATGCAGTTGTGTATGTGCTTTAATTAATTATTTAGTAACGAAGAGCAGCTTGATTTTTAGTTATGGATTGTTGGCCATTTTCCTTAATGCTGACAAAGGGGAGAAGAGACTTCTGCATATATAATTATTCAATAAAAATGATGTAAAAAGGTGAGATTCAAGTGTTCATTGCACACTTCATTGTTGGACTTTGTCGGCTAAGGTCTGAGATCAGACTCATCGTAGAAGTAAATGGGTACGCCAACCAGCAGAGTTTCTACATTTTGTTATTTATCTTTTCTTTTCTTCTTTTATTGTTTCTTCTCCCTCCATCCTTCATTCCCTGTCCTCTGCTTTCCCCTCACCCTCTCTCGCCTCCACCACCGCATGGTATTCACCAGGCCTTAAGCCGCCATTCTGTGTCTTAGATGAAGCCCGCAGGAGTTCATGAAGCTGTTTTGTGACCGCCGTCTTCCGGTGGCCTGGACCTGAGTTGACTTCAGTGAGATGAGAGGTATAATGTAAAAGGGCCTCACTGCAGGAGTGCACAGTCGAGGGACCTGTGAGGAGTGTCATGTTGAGCAGGAATATTCAGAGATCCTGTAATTGCCCCACAATGTTTTAGAGTGCATTGTGAACATGTTTCTCTATTGTTCCTCCAGATTTTATTGTACCAAAGTGTAAAAAAAATGTCTTGGTTATTGTATGAGTCTGCTACCATTGAAAGGCGCACTGCTCTGAATATGCAGGAAGCACGTCAACAACTCTCCCATACCCTACCATTAGCCTCGCCTTCTCCTGCTCTTATCCTGCTATTTTTTCTCTTTAGAAGAAAATGGAAGGGGGCACTGGATGGATTGCAATTCATTGGTGTTTCATTGTATGCGGTAATATACACTATTAAGTGGCAGCATATAGAAACAAACCTTTGATTAAATGGATCTGAATCACAAAGAAACAGCAAGACCCCTCCTCAAGCTTTCAGTTAATAAGGATTGCTATTTGAGTCGGTACCTGTGCATGCTGACTTTTGACACCCATGGTTTTCAAGAGGGGCATTTCTGAGGACTCTCATACAGAGGCAACCCCAGATTAAATCAAGTTGGCTATAATAAAGTATAATGTTATATTCATTTTGTCATCATTACTGATTCCAGTGTACTAAAAGGCTTGTGGATTATAATGAATTCCAAATAACTTCAATGTGCTAATGGGAAAAGATGGAGAGTAGTGTGGATTACTAATATTAGTTAGGGCTCTATGTTTCATTAGACTGTATTAGGAAAGAGAATATTCAAATAGGATTTTTCTGTGTCAAGTTGTTCTTTGATTGTTAGACAGTCCTTGCCTAATTATTCATTGTCAATGAGATCTTGAAACAGTGTTTAACGATAAACTTTGCAGATTTGTTCCATATCTGTTTATTTATGTTATCCCGCTGCACAGACCCCGGATTATGGGAATACAAAATATTAGTATACAGTACATTGCTTGGAAAGTAAAAAGAGATATGATTGAAATAAAGACAAAATAAGATAAATAACAATGGCAAAGACTGCTTAAGAAATCCAGTCATTCTATACATAGAATTCAAGAGCTGTATTTATCCGAGAAAGGCGTGCAAATCTATGTAAGTATCTCCACTGTTTGCATAATAGATTAGAAATTAGCATTTTTGTTCATTTTCCATGTATGCACAGTGCCTGGAAGAATAACACTCCATGCATATCAGATCAGCCTGCCTACAATTTTGCGCAGTATATTATTTGACAATCTAAAATGTGTAATTTGCATGAAATTGCTTAATTAAAACACAGTCACTGGGGGTATTAATTTCTTTGTCTGACAGTGGAGTGTAGTGAGGAGAGAGCAGGGGAGATGTAAAACGCTGTCAGATAGCGCTGTCACAGAGGCAGAAAGGAAATTCTGCCACCCCTCCACCAACCCACCCCCCTCACCCCCCCTCTCCTAACGGCACAGAGCGATGGAGAGGATAACGCCTGCCCAGCTAATTTGGGTTATGGTGGTAAACGGAGGCCACTGCACTAGAAAGATACCAAAGGGAGGGAGGGAGATGAGGAGGGGGGTGAATCACTGGAAGAGATAGGAATAGAGGGAGAGAGACTAGCATAGCTGCCTTTGTGCCATGGTATCATTGTTGTCCTCAGGGTGGAAGTATGCCAGGCAGCTGACAATGATACAATGATGTCAGATACTGTGGTGTATCAGCATTAGGCTGGCAGAGGAGTATGGTGTGTCACAGCCAGTTTGTTTACTTGTGTCTACCAGTTGAAATATCATGCAAAGTAGGCCCAAGGTATCAATCATTTAGATTTTATAAAGCCATATCTCTCCCGCTGTGGGTCTGTTGTTTAATCTACGACTGCTAAAACTGTTAATCTTCCCTCACAAGTCATTCTTTTGTGCCTCTTCCTCTGTCACAGAAATATAACACCTCCTGTTATGGTTTTGTCTCAGAGATGCAATCAATTGTAGAAACCACAATGTGAGCAGTGGATCGAAAACAGCCACTCATTAATTGTTGCCCACCCCTCTGTGCTGCACTGCGCTGTGCCATTATAAATGCGGGAATTGTGAGCGGAAAAGGGCAGAGAGGTAGGCGAAGGATGAACCAAAGAGATTCAGAAAAATACACAGGGAGGAGGAACTCTTTGGAGCATGACAAAGAATGAGATTAAAGCTCCTTTCCCATTTCCAGTTGGCCCTGTGTCTGTGTGCGTGCAGCCTGCACATCTGTACCCTTTTGTCTTAAATATCAAAGGCAGCAAAGGCACGTTAACATTTCAGTAATTCCAAAGATACATGAGGAGGACATGGGAGGGTGAATGGTGCAACAAAGAAGTTATCAAACTAAGGGAGAGGAAGAAAGAGAGAGAGAGAGAGTTTCTTCTTCTCTTACATAGATGCTCAGTTCTGAGAAAGCTATTTGCCAACCCTTTGTACTGTACCATTGAGAGGTGGCGCTGTGCAACTGCCAAATTAAAAGCTTTTAAAAGAGAGGAATACGGAAAGATTAAAAAAAAAAAAAAGAAAGGGAGGGAAAACTTTAAAAGAGGAGTGCAGGTGGTGAAAATAAAACGAGAGGGTGTAAAGAGTGAGACAAGCAAGAGAGCAAAAGAAACAAAGCTACCAAGAGAAGGGGAAATGCATATATTGGGTAACCAGAATTGAGGCAGACAGGCAGGCGAGCCGGCAGGTTCAGTAAGGGGGCCTTGTCACCCGTGTCAGCAGTGTGAAGTTGAGACAGAGACAGCAGCACCGAGGGCAGGCTAACGCTGACAGGACCTCCACTGCAGCCTTGACGGCCAGCTTCACTGGGACCTTAATTGGTCCTTTGATGTCGCTGGAAAAGGTGGTGAAGGCGATGGAAATGGAATCTGTCCCTCTCTGCTGGCATGCCATTATATCACTACGCAGTCTGTGTTTATTTATGAATCACGACCTTATTTTTTTCTTTTTTCCTCCATGCTCCTCAAGGGTGCCCTATTTTGCTGTTACGCTATAGCTCTTCGTCTCTCTCATTCACTTTGTCTCCCCATTCCTCCTCCTCTCTCTCTCTCTCTCTCTCTCTCTCTCTCTCTCTCTCTCTTTCTCTGTCCTCTATTGAGCATGTCATCCTGCTGTTAGTTTGTATCACAGCTCTACTTTAAAGTTCCCGCTGTCACTGATTTCCTCGCAAAAATAACAACAAACAAATGCTCGTCATGGATGTTTGTATGTGTGAGAAAGTGTGCTTATATCTCATCTGCCATTTACGTAATTTATGTGCATCTCCATGCATGTGTTCACATCAAGGCTGCGTAAAGGTCTTGTAGTGTTATCAAGGAAGGGTGTGTGTGTGTGTGTGTGTGTGTGTGTGTGTGTGTGTGTGTGTGTGTGTGTGTGTGTGTGTGTGTGTCAAACCCCTGCTGCCTTTGCTGATCAAATGGTGCAACAAGGGTAAGTCCCGCTAATGTGGAGAGCTGTTTAGAGCCAGGGCCTCCTTTTGAAATGATGATGATAATGGATTCAGTCCTCTCATTAATGGAGTCCGAGAGCTCATTAGGCACCAACAAACAAGCTGGCCTTGTCGGTGCAGGAAATGCCAAGTACCCCCATTTGCCTCTGTCTCCCATTTCATCCAAGGATGTGACCATGTTACTGTCATTTACCTCAAACCCTCCCACTCCTCTCCACAGGCACAAATACACACCAGGGGGCACACACACACACACACACACACATACACACACACACACATACAAAGCAGTCCTCAGCCTGATCTACAGTACCAGCCTCCCAGCCTCCCCGGCCCAACTTCAAAGTCGCCCAGCTTCGGCGCACTCGGCTGGGACTCCCTGAGAGACTCTCTCTGGGCTCTGGGGTCACGGAATCAAGAGCATTGAAATTGGTCTCGTCTCTTTGGTCCTGCTCAGCCCTCTTTAGCCTCTTGTCATCACGCTAGGCTCCCTATAGAAGCCTCGTATCACGGCACCTGCAGAAGAATTGAAAAAAAAAAGTGTCATTTCTGTCTCTTTCCTCTCCCTGTCTCCCCAGATGAAAATTTCTCCCTCTTGTTCATGACACACTGACAGATAAAGAGCATAGTGGTGTGATTATGGAGTTGACTGTCCTCTTCTCAATATTCCACTGTGGTCACTTGTCATTGTGTAGCTTCAGTTTTTGGGGGCAAATGGAGAAGGAAAGAGATAAGTCTCTGTTGAGGAGAATAGTGTAAATTAAGTCCTGACACATTCGTCCATATTGGCACATTTAGTCCTTTTGACTCTTGAATATGTGTGACAGCTCTGATGGCTGAAGCCCTAGGTGCTGTGTCCTTAATTTTAACCTCGCCATCTCTCCTTATCTCACTCAAGTGCCAGAGCTGTGGCACTTGAGTTAGATCAAACCACATAGACAGGCAGATGGAAAGATGATCTTTTGTGACTTGGAACTCGTTTGCTCAACAGGTTGTCAGGCAGGAGGACGAATTATTTTAAATCTTTATAAACCTTGCATTTATACTGACACTTTCCAATGACCATTAGAGTGAGTGAGATCCACTGGAATAAAAATATATCAATGTTATTGCTTTATATTCATAATATGAAGATATAACATTGGTAATTAATACACTCTCAGTTAAAAAACACAGCTCTTCCTCCTACATTCATAGTTTAATCACTTTGTCTCAATGGATCTAAAATTAATTTTCCTCAACTCTCTATGTAAATACTGGCGTTCCTTTTACTTGTGCATCGCCAGCGCCCATCGTAAGATCTTGGAAATAATTCCTATCCGTAGAACGCAGAGATACAGATTGACAGTAGAGAGTTTTTAATGTCTCCTTCAATTAACCATCTCTTGGAGTCCAACCGAGTCATCTGCAGTGTGTCAAAAAAGACATGCTGTAGATGACAAAGTCTTATCTGCGTACCATTCCCTCTCCATCAGGGAAGGAAGTGATAGCTCCTTGTCAGGGAGGAGGAGAGATCAGAGAGTATGAGCTCCCAGAGAGCGAAACTCACAAGGGTCCATTCTAGCCTCATAAGGACTCCATTATCGAACATAATGATACACACTGAAATTATCCATCAATACTTGCCATCCTTGAGTGAAAATGCATCATAAACTTTATTTCTCTTCCTTTTTTGACATATTTTCATCAAGTATTCATTAATTTGAAAAAAAAAGTAAAATAGCATTTCCATTATAGAGGATTGTGTTTCCTTCTCTTTCTTTTTACATTATAATTATGGGCTTGAGGGATATCAATTAAATGTGTCCAATTACAGAATGCTTCAAAACTGGAATATAAAGTTGCGCTTCCTTTTTTGATCTATTTACTCACAGACGAAGCAACAGAGGGAGAGAGGGAAGAGAGAAGTTTCAAAAACAGCCTCTGTTCCACATGAAAGGGGCATTTGATCATATTTTTTTATTTTTGTCTTAAAGAGAAAAGCTTGCCAATGAGGAGTCATTCCCCATTAAAGTCAAGCAAAATTATCAGGCCTGCATTAAGGAGCTTTAAAAAAAACGAGATATGTATCATGCATGTGGATATGCATAAACATGATGGAGGAGCTTAAGTAGAAAATGAGATCTGATGCCGTCGTGAAGAAGAGAAAACCGGCGTGCTCGGAATGCATTTAAATTTAAATATTCATGTCATTATAATTCTGAGGAATGTGGAGCGACCGTATGATATTTTATTGAGGAGGTTTTAAAAAATGAATGCTGTCCCTACTCCTTAATAAAAATCCTTGGCTTTCACTTCGAGTAGTCACAGACTGCTGTGGTGTTTGGTTGTGTGGCAGGAGGGAGTGAGTGAGGTGAAGAGACAGGAAGACAGGTCGAAAGACAAACCGGCGTACGGATGCATGGATGGATAGATGGGACTGGACAGCAACTGTGACTTTCACGTAACATACAGTAAAGGCTGTGTCGCGCTGTGATGCTGTAAATTAATAAAATATTGCCTTCACACTGTTCTCTATTAGGAAGTTCATGATAAAAGAGTAAGAAACAGGTGAATGCAGACATGTAACTCACCTTTATTTCCACATCTCACACCTGTAGCCAGTAAGTCAAGGTACACAATGTGAGATACATTACTCATCAAAGGCTGAGAGGCTGTGGAACGTCTACTATAGTTAGAGAGAAGCAAAAATGTTTTTCAACCCTCTCTTTCACAGTCTTGTCGTCCTTTCTCTTGTGTTTTTGTAATGTTTGTGACCTAGAAACTGAAAGCTCACTACAGTAATTGTAAACTATAAGCCATCTTGGATTAGTTTCGCCTAGAAGCTTGTAAATGAGGGCACTTTGCAGTTGTCATTTACTCAAGAATCTGATATATCACGATGCCCAATGAAATCATGGTGTTATGTTTTAACTCTGAGTCCTAGTCTTAATTTCAAACAGCTTCGACCCGATGGGGGTGGGGGTTATGTCCACAACCTCACTATCTTGATCTCCGTTCAGACAGAATAGAAAGAGATGGAGAGAAAGACTGAAAGGAGAGTCCTCAGTAATTATGCTGTTTGACTGAAGGGGAGCTGCACAGTGTGGGCAAAGAACCAGGATGTAGTGAACCTTGAGAACAGTTTGTGGAAGGATGGCGTCAAACTGGGGGAGGTGGGATTAGTGGTGGTGCTGGTGGTACTCAGGGTGGGGGTGACTTGTCCCGCATCCCTCCTCATGTTAATTATCTTTTGTTTGCCCTTGATAATCCAGAGGCCCAGTGTGCTGCCTGTAATGAAAACCCTGAATCACAAGGTCTACATTTAAGGAAAAGAAAAAAGGGGGGAAAAAAACAATGCCATTGTCATTACCACATCATCAGTGCGTGATCAATAATGAATGAAATGCACATTAAGCAGGGAGAGGCAGGAGTTTATGAAAATGACTTGTGTGAATAGATTAAATTACAACTATTATTACTTCGCTTTTGATGTAGTGTGTCAAAGTAATTACAAAATGTTAAAAAAAAAGAGGGAAGAGAAGAGATGAGGGAAAAGCAGGGAGTCTGGAGTTATAAAATCGAATTTATGTTAGTGGGAAAATCGTGTCTCAAGTCGACAGTGCTTAATGTATTACTCCAAATAACATTTTCTTAAAATCAGCCCTTTCACATTTCTGAAGAAAGATCATTTCATTATCAGTTTGAATAAAGCATTTACATCCACATGATGAAATGGGAATATAAACCCCTTTGTGTGTGCTTGCATGTGTCTGTGTGTTCAGCATTGAGTAAAATTCTGTGTGATAACCTAGCCATTAGTAGTCCGACTCGTATTTCCACTCTTCTTGTCCCTGACGCAGCTTTACGATCACCATAAATCTCCCAGCCAAAGTTATCAAGTCGCAGTGTTCAAACCTGCCGGTCCATTAGTTTACAACTCCACCCCGGCTTTTTCTCCCAGAAAATACACAAGGAATGGCACTGGTTATGGATGACACCCTCGTAAATCATCACCTCCTTCATCTTCCTCTGATAGAAGCGTGTCATGGTGAATAAGCCAAACAAGATGGCCTCCTAAGAGCTGCGTCGGCGTCAACATGGTGTTTGTGATAGTGCTAGTCAAAGGCTTTGTCAGGGGATTAGTGTGTTGAAGGCAGGGCTGCGGTTGGAGCAGCTAATTATCTATATGTTAATGGGACGTCACCACATTCTTCATTCTGCACGGTGTCTCAACCCTGTGTGTGTTTCCTTACATGTGTGTGTGTGTGTGTGTGTGTGTGTGTGTGTGTGTGTGTGTGTGTGTGTGTGTGATCAAGGAAGAAGTGTGCAGGGGGAAGGAAGGAGTTTTTGAAATGACATGTACGGCAGTGATTCTCATTTGTTCAGGGGAAGTTTTCAAACTGTGGAAACGATGTTATTACACTTTGCCACAATCGCGCCTGTGTAATGTGCTATTTGCCATGCCAGGCCCGGATTTTGCAGATGGAAATTAGAGGAGAAAATTGCCACTAACTACTCAATTACAGCGCTTGATGGTTAGGCTGACCCCAGTTGGCAGCAATGGCAACACAGAGCCAATCACCTTCCCCAGATGGCATTAAATTAGAATAGGGAAAGAGGACAATTGCACATATTCATCGGAGAAAGACATTTGAATTACCTCAGATGCTTTGGCTTCATATTGAACAATTAAGTGCAGCGATGGGATTTTATGGGATGGTTTGGAGGCAAGGCGCTATGTTAGCATGATGGAGGCATTGTAAAAGGGCTCTGTCCTTGGATTTTCAATCTGACAATTAAAGGGAACGTTAGTAATTTGAAAATTGTGAGAGAGACTATATTGTCAAATTAATCCTGAGACAATTAAGGCGACGTTTAGTTGTCGACCTGGTACAAAATGTTTGGTATGTGATATTTATTAAGCTTTACATCACATATTCAAGTTTGATGAATTAGGCTGCGAGCAGGCCTAAGTCTTTGCTTTTTCTCGGAGAAGGTAATTTGATTTGATTCAGCTGTTATTCCTAAAAGAAAAGTTGTGTTTTGAGTCTTCCAGCACTGGCCTCAGTCTTGCTATTCAGAGAGCGCCACTGAAAAATATTTTTGATTTCTTGCTCTGCTCTTTTCTCAGTGTTTATGCTGTACTTGCAAGGAATAAATTGGGGTATCATGCTTTGATCGGTGTAATATTTCACATTTAAGTTGATGTTTGTGCTGCGTGTGATGCGTTTACCCAGCTGGGAAAGATGATCTCTATACAGCACTGGAAAGCGTAATGCAATTACCTGATTCATTTTCCAGAGATCAGTCCCTCAGCTACATAGACGGCAGTCATTTAAAACCACAACCCGTAATATATATTTTTTTCCTTGTGCAATAGTTGGACAAGGAAGTTTTGTCAGACAAGACAATAACAAAATAGCAAATTTGAGAACCACCTTTGTTTGGAGTTTAATCTCAAAAACCGTTAAACTGAGCATAGAAACTGTGGCAGCACTCTATCACAAACAACAGATCCCAGCCCCATGTTTGAGCTCACTTTACACCAGAGCCAATATAACCAGAGCCAGCAGTGCCAGGAGCAGGCCGCTGCGGTTTCACCTGACAACTGGAAGTCGGAGGATCCCTCCTCATGTGATGTTTTTCTCTGACAGAATCTGCAGCATCTGCAAGCCTGTAATCAGTGTAAACCACAGTTTAGCTAAGATGTGTTTTCCCCTGCCAAGGGTTCACATGTGTTTACATTGCGGTGGCAGACAAAAGCTTTGACTAACTGTAGTCAGGAACAGCATTCTGGCAGCCACTGAAACCACTGGCAGGCTCCACACTCATTTATCTCATCTTTATCGCTAAATCAATGGCAGCACTCATAAGGGAAGGAGGAGATTAATTGTTTTGGGGATAATTCGTCTCCCCTCTCAAGGCTTTTCATGTTGATGTTTAATGTAGGACTGGGCAATCATTTGCTTTTCTCTTTAACCTGTGGAACAACATTGTATCCTAGCATTAGAGTCAGTCGTTGCGCATATGTGTGAGTGTGTGTGTGTGTGTGAACGTGTATGAGTGCATTTGTGCATGTTCTGCTATGGAAGTGAGAGAAATGCTGATGGAATTCTAATACAGTGGCTTATTCTCACGACTCCAGGCAAAATGGCTGCAGCAGCAATAGCAGCAGATTTAGCCAAGGAGGGCACTTCTGGTGTGAAAGTTAACAACGCCCCCCACCCCCATCCCTGTCTCTTATACACATCTGATTCAGTGACTTTTTTCATCGCTTTGCCTTTTTATCTTGGCCAGGCTGTTTGCCTATGCATCGTCACTGGAGGGGCAAAACACACACCCGTCCTTCTTCCATATTCAGTAGGTGTAAGACATCAAAACATTTTCATCATTAAAATGCTTACCATTTGTGGCCTTTGTAGCACAAGAATATACAGTAGATTTAAATCTCCCCATCCTCCCGGAGAGAAAAACAAAGAGTGCTATTAGTTCTTTATAGTAACAGAACGGCATCCCAAGGTTCTGCGCGGGGACCTACCTTTTGGGATCAATTATGTGGCCACAGGCTCTTTTTAAAAGAGCCGCACCTGATTAAAACTCTGCCGGTTTCCCAAGGTCCCTTTGTGTGGAGTGCCGAGGCCCTCGCCACGGCTATTTATTAGCATATTGTCTTTTAAAGGTCATTGTCTGTTTTGCACGGCCCCACTCTATCTAGAGTAGGTCGCCGTCAGATTCACTTGCTATTGTTCTGCACAACTTGCCGGTTGAGCGAGGGGGGGTGGGGAGGGTGGGGGGGTGATGGAGACAAGTTGTGTGTTTTCCACCCACCACCCCCTCCCCTGTGGACTGCAACAGGAGTTGACTATATTGATACAGAGGCTGTGGCAAAAGCACAAATACACACCAGTGGCTCCATTGTGGAGGATCATGGAATGCTGTCACAGCTGATGGGGCTTTTTCTCTTGCTTTTTCTTCCCTTTTTCCCTGCAACCACGCAGGAATGTAGACCCCACCAGCGTGGCGCGAGCTGTTATCTCTGTCTAAATCAGTTGTCTGTGCCATGACAAAAGAAGGGAGCTTGTTGAGTATTGGCACACATCAAAGAGAGGCAGAAGAAAACTCGAGCTGGCTAGCGCGGCGCACCGGGGCAGGCGATGGGCTTTCTGCAGATGAAGCCGCTGGAGATGGCAGTAATAGAGAAGAGCACAGAGGGAAAGAGAGGGGAAGCCCTCGGTGGGACAGAAAGCAGAAGAGACCTGCCTGTTCGCTTCAGATGTGGTAAATGCTGGCTCCCTGTAGACTCCATTAGAGCTTCATCTGGCTCCCACATCGGGGGGTGGGGGGGTGAGAAAAGGAGAGGAAAGCAAAAAAGGAAGGAGGAGAAACAGGAGTTAGAAACGAGAGGAGAGAGAAGACAGAAAGATGAGAGAAGAGAAGGGAGGAAAAAGACGGAATGTTGGAAACACGACAAACACAGTTGGGGGTTTCAGGAGAGTCCTGGAGTACACATGTCACTTTTAACCCTCTTTTCATCCATTCAATGATCATAGTTTCTCTCCCCTGAACTTGATGCCATTCATACCTCTGATCAGAGAGTTGCACGGCAAAGCAAACTTAAATATGTTGTGTATGTGTGCGCAAGTTCTGATAAAGTTGCTGCTGTCAAAACCAGCTATGCTTGCAGAATAAAAGCATTGTTGAACTTTTGTTAAAACTTTTGGCCTGAAGGCAAAATGACATGAAGGTTCACTCAAATTCAACATAACGCCAAGCAAGTACATTTATTGCGATGCAAACAGGAAATGAGGGG
This sequence comes from Seriola lalandi dorsalis, assembly GCF_002814215.2. Lineage (NCBI taxonomy): Eukaryota > Metazoa > Chordata > Actinopteri > Carangiformes > Carangidae > Seriola > Seriola lalandi. The sequence continues at coordinate 2,275,219 of NW_019525132.1, read as the reverse complement.
GGGAGCGAGAGAGGGAGGTTTGACATGCAACAAATGTCCCTGGCTGGAATCGAACCATGGACGCTGCAGTTATATGATATGAGCCGTAAGCATGTGGCTACCAGGGGGCCCATGTGTTTCATTTTTAAGAAACAGGAGGTGGACTGTGCATAAAAAGTTAAAAAAGTGGATGTAAAAGTTTAACTTGCTTCACTGTAAAATTTAGACTATAACACGTCAAACTTGTGTAAAGCATAGGAGCAAAAACTGCATATGAATGTGTGCTGTATAAATGAAATCAAAGATTGAATGCAAACAAACAGCCTGATTTTTTTATAAATGATTTTTCCATCTATTGTGTCAAATCCAGGAAGTTTCCACATGTTACTTCTCAGCTGGTCTGGTGTTCTTATCATGCTTTTAGCTGAGCTTGTTAGAGTTAACCCATAACACAGAACAACAATAGTTTACTGTCAGATGGAACGTGCATCTCTGCTGGTGTGCAGAGCAATGTGAATGTTGACTTCAAACTGATCTTTACAGGTCAAATATGACATTTTTCCCACATTTGAATGGTAGTTTAAATAAGGACCTATCAACAGGTGGACCTACAGAGATACAAACTTGTTCTTGGGTGTGTGTGTGTTGCATTGGATATTTCATTTAAACACATTTGTGTGTGTGCTTTTGGACAGCATGCATTTGTAAGCTGCTCTCCATCATCTGGTACTTCCGATTTTCCCAGTACTCCCATTGGACATCACCTGCTGCATGGGAAGCCGTCATGTCCTTGTCACTGTCACTGTCAGGATGAAAGCAAGTGGCTAGTGCTACATCTTGTGGCACATGGCTGTTCATGCCATCCCCAGTTCATCTGCCAGAGTTAGGACTTTTATTGTTGCAAGAAACGTGGATAAGTTCAGAAAAACACATAAAAGTAAAGAAATCAACAATGTAATTAATGTAACACAGTTCCCTGGATGTGTTTTATCCCGCAAAAGAAACATCCTCTTTCTTACATTGTACAAGTGTTTTTTTTTAGCGTGTGAAGACTCGCAGATTTTCGTCAATCGTGTAAATGAGAAAAAAAAAACGTGTGGAGGTAAGCACTGTGCCTGACGAGACATCAAGAGACGACAAGGTGCCTCTAAATCCGCTGTTTCTTAAACTCTCTTTTCAAGCAAAAGTGCCACTTTGACAAGTTTAAGGAGAAGCGAGGGAGATGATCTGTGCATTTTGAGGTCACAGGGGAGGGAGGTGCTCACTGTTTTACATCCTGTTGAAAAGATTAGACTCAACTCTCACCTGCTGGAACGACTTCACTTTCACTCGGTGAGGATGGGTGGGGGTGCGTGTGTGTTCTTGAACTTCCAGATGTCTTCCACATTATAAAGATGAGTGAAATCCTTCAAAGTGGGGACATTGTGCTGATCTTCAATTCTTCAAGGGGTATTTGAAGGTTAACGCTTGAGTACATGGTCAATATAAGAACAGTCTGCAAAAGTAAAGTGAATACAGAACATGTAGTTGTGTCTAGTGTGTGTGTGTGTGTGTGTGTGTGTGTGTGTGTGTGTTGTGGGGGAGTTTAGGGAGGGGCAGAACAGGGATCATGAGTGACTCCAGGCATCCAGCCACATCTGACTTTGATTAATTGGCCTGGCGTTCTTCCGTCTCTCCACTGGGCAACCTGACAGAAAGGTAGACCACAGGACAGCACAACACCACCAGGGATGATCCGTCTTTTCGCATTCTTTTCTTTTTTCTTTCTTTTTTTTTTTGTCTGTCTCGCTCGTTCTCGGGCTCGTTCTCTATCCCTGTCATTGTCTCTCTCTCTCTCTCTCTCTCTCTCTCTCAGCTCGCTGTCAGCAGGTGAAGAAGACACACTCCACAGAGCTTTGCCACGTTAGCTCAAATCACTCAGGCACACCCAAAATGACTCGCCACGGTGGTGTTGTCGGTGGTGGGGGCTATAATGCAGTTCATTGTTTTCTGACAGAGATTCAGGATGCACGCAACTTTCCAATGGGAGAAAAAAAAAATGTGAACATGGAGGACAGTTAAGATCTCAACAAGTGCTTAAAGATGTTTAATTGTAGAAACCATATCTGTAAAACACATATGTCACTTTTGTCAAACATTGCAGGATCGGCATGTACTTTTTTACACTTTGTCATCTGGCAGAGGGGAACTTTGTCCTTTTCTTACCTCTGCTACAAATGATTAGCGAACACTGGTAGAGTTCGCTTTCAAGTGTTAGCTTTTAAGTGGCCTTACAGGAGTAAAATCTCAGAGTCTGATGGTGAATCAGAGTCTTTACTTTCCTGTCTCTAAAGTTCTCGGTCACGAAAAGACCAAACTGTTAACACTTAAATCAGAGGCGGAAGTACACACCTGTCGCAAGAAGAATAGCACAGATTTTCTCCACATCCTTAAATGTTTGTATTGTGTGCATTTATTATCATCAGACGGCTCAATTAGCATGCCATGTATTGCGACAGTTTAATAAGGAGAGAGTATGAACTGTATCGTCTCCATCCAGCCCAAGTGATTCCACCCGTTCAGTAAACAGGTGCTCTCTGTGGGAGAATGTCAGGCAGAGTTTGTGTAGACTCTAGTCAAGCTAATGGGAGAATCTTGAAGGGATTGTAATTGCAGCAAAATGGAAGATTGAAAGAGAAATCTGCACCGTGGAGCCACTTCACTTTACCTGTGTAGTGCTTTTTATTTTAATTACTTGGTATTTCTACGATCAAGTGAGAGCTTCTGCTGTTGATTTTGCCATCTGAGGTTGTCAGAAAGTCTCTACTTGGTGAGACAGCAACAGTGCTCCAAGTGGAAAGAGTACTTACTGAGGTATGGAGCAAAATATGCCAATTGCCAGATGTCAGACTGAAATGACTCAGGCACAATGAATCTTAATAATTGTCCATTAAAACATTGAAAAGTATAGGAAAAATTGCAGGTTCAAAAGTTTTTGCCCTTTCATCTCAGTTCAGTGTCGGCTAACAAGGGGTGTATATCGAATCTTAAAACTGCCCAATATTGCTAGTACTATTATCATCGACTCTATAATAAAGTTCTTGAATGGATTGTTATAACACACTACTAAACACTGCACTGACATTATTTGAAAGGCTTTAGTTCATTTTTGTGGCAATGCAAGTTTATAACTTAAAAGCTTTTGAGAGTGATGCTATATCATCTTTTTAAGTGTCTGATGATGCTGATAAAGACGATACAGGTAGTAAGACATTTTAGTTAAACATGCTGATTTGAAATGTGGTTAATCTGCATATTTAAAACCACTGGGTTAAACTCTGAATTAGAGAAACCGAAATTCCAGGTTTAAAAACGACAGGCTTGCTGATTGGCTGAAACCATCACTGGTAGTTTCCAGTATATTAGCCTTTCAGTTCCCGACAGGGGCTACATGGTGTTAACATGCAGAAACAAGTGGCATGTATGACTGCCAAGTCTCCCCTCTCCCCTCTCCCTCCCTCAACACCTCTTTCCCCTCTTCCTCCCATCCCTTCTACCATCAGTGTTTAACCCCGCTCAATTTGCCCGTCTGCATGAAACAATACTTGTGATCAGCGCGTGTAATGGCACCTTATTAACCCCAATTACCACAATTAAAACCCTGCTGCCACTGGGCCCCTTTCAAGTCTTAATTAATCAGATGGCAGCGAAGAGGCCGTTTGGTGCCCCCCCCCTCCTTGTATGCACGACATACATACACACTCACGCTGGCACTCACACACACCTTCTCCCCAGCCTTGACCGACCATGTGGCCTCGCTAAAAAGCACATCTGGCGGAACAAAACGTCTCCATGCTGGCAGACAAATGCCTCCACTTTACAAATGAAAGGCAAGGCTCTCTCTTCCTCTCTCTTTCACTCTCTCTCTCTCTCTCTCTCTCTCTGCCTGTTTCTCTCTCTCTCTCTTTCTCTCTTTCCATCTCTGTGATGTGGGTATAATGAACGTTACAAGCCCCCTTGGCACAGTGCCTTATTGGGAGGGTTTGGAAAGCTGCCCAGTTTGTTCCTCACTAATTGCTTAATTGATGCATTGTTTTTACTGATGATACGGATTTGCCTCCCCCCCCCCCCCCCCCCCTCCTCTTCTCTTTTCCCTCTCTACCGCTGCACATGGATACAGATACAAAAGGAATTACACCCTATTAGCAAGTCATGGTCTCTTTCAGCAGACTGTATTAGAGACTTAAAACCATTGTGACGGCTTCCCTAATTGAGCACAACCACTTGATGTAACATAATGCCATGTAAATAAAACCACTTCCCCCTCCTGCTCACGTCTCATAAGCAGCCGCAAGAGACAAATGAATATGTAGCTGCTATAGTACTAACAAGAGACTCTTTTATAGCCATTGCAGAAATCACTTAGATCACATGGAAAGAGGCCTTTATTTGTTGTGAGGGCATTAACTCCCATTACCTTCATGTGCTTTCCTCCACCAAAGCAATAACACTGCAGACTGTGTGTATGCACGTGTGTCCAGTCAGTATAAATAAATGGTATTTAGTTAGTGAGCTGCAGTTGTTGGGGAGTTTAATTAGCAGGTTAAGGGTTAATGAAGGCCTCTTTTGGGAAAGAGGATTGTGGTAGTGTTGCTCAGGAGAATACACACACTCTCAATGCATTTCTCTTTCTCTCAAGATGTCTTTCTTTCCTCCCAATCTCCTGGAGTGTTTCACTTCGACTAATGCAGACACAAGCGCACGCACTCATTCACTCAGCATGTGCACGTGCACACACACAGCCCTCTGCATATTCCAACTGATGTCTAGGATAAAGAGGATGTTTTCTCCTCCATCCTCCGCGTGTTTGTCCCTGGCTCCGTCAGAGAGGGAATGCTCTCTGACGGCTTCCTGCCAAGAGGGGCCAGGAATCAGCTAGATGAAGGAGTGCCTGGTCCACTGAGAGATGCTGAAGACACAAACACGCGCACACACACACACACACACACACGCACGCACGCACGCACGCACGCACGCACACACACACACACACACACACACACACACACACACACACACACACACACACACACACTGCGACACACACGGCCACAAACAGGAATGCTTGTACACATACACATCGTGCACACAAAAACACATATACAGGTACAGGCACATATGTACACACGCACACACGGTGAGACATGAACACACACACACACACACACACACACACACACACATAGACACACAAACTTCAAGGCCGCAGAGAGAGTGAGAGAGAGTTGGATGTTATTTATTCATCAGTCTTTCTTGTAGTCAGGAGGCAACAAGCCCCCGGAGCTGTAAACACACAGAGACACAGGCCTCAGTGAGCTCCAACCCTGGGAATAACAAGTGGTCCCCACATACAAGCATGCACACACACATGTGGGATGCCTGCACAAACACATACACACATGTGGAGTGTCAGAGCTCTGACATAGCAAAGACAAGACAACATCCTCCCTGGGACTGAAAGAAGACAAAAGCATGCCACAATGCAAGACAGGGTCTCCACGATCTAACCCGCGTATGTAAACCGCCATTACACCATCACAAAAGAACAGCAGACTTGATTCTGAAGCATGATAAATTGATTTTTGTACTTTCATACTTACTTCTGTTGAATATTAATTGAATCAGGCGGGCAGGATGGGAAAGGAGGGAGGACAGGCAAGGAAATAATCGGAGTCTAAAAGAGAAAAAAAAAAAAGAAATGTGCTGAAGGAATGGGATCTGGCATCCCTGCGTAAAAATAGCATCCCCTGCAAACACATTTGCTATTATCTCTTTGGTGCAGCGCAGAGTAGCACAGGCTGCACCCTGGCCCCCCTATGGAGCCAGACGGCAGCATTTACATGAAGCCTGAGCAGGAGAGAGGAAATTACAACTATTGTGACTTGCCTTTCTACAGGGTTTATTGCATTATCATAATGTGGTGAGAGATCATGATGGCTGTGGCGTCATCTGACATCTGTGGTGTGAAGGAGAAGGCTTTGGCGTCTCTGCATGGAACTTCAACTGTGACTCTCTGTCTTCCTGGTTTTCTTTCGCTCATTCATACTGTTCTTTCTTTCTTTAAACCTTTATAGAATTATTTCTCACTGCCAGCCTCCTTTTCTATATGTGTGTGAGAATCATCATGAGCAGGCCCGCCCAAGTGGGCCACACTGGGCCAGAGGAGACTGTGGTAGTCAGATCTACAGGGACCTGCTCCAAGCAGATGTTCACTACCCCTCTGAGTGTGTTTGTGTGCACTTGGGTGCAGTATTCCTGTATCTCCCTTCTACAGTATGCATATTTGTATGTGTGTGTGTGTTTGCATTCCCCTATTTAAGCAGCTACACATGCCATGGCATTCCGCTCCACTTTGTGATTTCTGCCACTTCAAGCACCCTCTCCTTCAACGCTCTGTGACCGAACACCTGCTGTACAGCAATCTTTTAATGAGCAATCCACCTGAGAGAGGACGAATGAGGAGCAGGAGGAGGAGAAGGATTTCATGGGTCTTTATTTTTTCTTTAGCGGTGCCACCTGTGCCGTGTTAAGAGATGTAAAGCGCCATCCCTCTGTGGAAGTGTGCGTTTGGCTTTGATTAGCATTGCAATCACACCACAGACGCAAAAAATAAGTGATGCATTAGCAAGAGGAGGCACACATCCAAACATGCCCCCCACCCCACACACACACACACACACACAGGAGACTGTCCTCACAGCACACATGAGCTGTCTATTTACCATTTTCCATACCGAGTTGAAAAAAAAACAAATGGGTGTCCTCCATAGCATGCTACCTCGGAGAGAGTACCCACTCTTTCCATTATTCTCTCTCATCTCCTCTGCTCTCCTCTCGTTATTTTCACTTCTCACTCCCTTAATATTACTCCGAGTGTGTGTGTGTGTGTCTGGCTACAAGTATGCATGTACTTGAGTGCGTGTGTGCGTGTGTGTGTGTGTGTGTGTTTCTAGATTGTGGGTGTTTGGGCAGTGCTCAGTCTGAGCAGTGAGGAGGTGATTTGTAGCCGGGGCCTCTACTACAATGCTCACTTCAAAAGCTCCTTCAGGATGCTGCACACTCTTGCGCTCACTCGCACTCTGGGCCCAAATCAGCGGGTGAGTTCCTGCTTTGCGCGGCATTAACCTACCATTTCCCTCATCCTCCTCATACATTATGTCCTTTGAATTTGTGTACCTAATTAGACCTTTGGGTTTGCTCAAGCTGCTTGTCTAATTTATTTGGCAAGCATTCACTGAGGTACGTGCACTTTTTGTCCTCTCTCTGCGTCAAATAAATGCTGGGCTGCTACTTTTATAAAGAAGGAGGGTTTTATGTGCTTTTTCTCATGTTTCTTCTCGGCTGAGAGAAGAGATTTTTCCATGTGAAAAAGACAGTTTTGTTTTGTCTTTACCTGTAGCTAAAATCAGCCTGCTCTTCCTTTGAAATTTTTGTTTTAACTCTGCAAAGCACAAAATGAAAACAAGTTTTCTCCTGAAGCGCCAGACAAGCTACAGTTTCTACAATATATCACATCTTTTCTGAGATTCGCGAGTAATTTCTTTGACAGTGAAAATATTCAGACTGACACATTCATTGAATGTAGCCCCAATACTCTGAAGACTGATCAAATAGGCTGATTTTATTTGTACATACACCATTAAAAGCCTCTGTGGAGATGTTTTCTCTCTTAAAGGAGGGGGGGGGGGCGGCAGCGCATCCCGCTAGTGCAGTTTTTACAAACAGTCACAATCAATTAGCAAACCGGATCGGGCTAAGGCACCATTTACTTCCAGATGAGGATTTAACTGCACATGAGAGGGGAAATGTTATGGATTGTGAAATATTGATGGTGTTTGTGTAAATGCCTTTGCTTATGTCTCTTTTAAACTGTTTATAAATTCTAATGCGGGGCCTTTGGACTCCTGCAGTTTGGGTTTGTTAGCATTTAATGCAGAAGGGCGGGGAAGCGATGAGCAAATAAGCAAAGGCCTGCAGAGATTGCTAAGTCGGGCTCTGAAGTGCAAATGAGCTTCTTCCTCTCTCGGTTCTAGATATTATTTTTTATTACTCACTGACACTGAAACACGGGACATGGGAAACATGTTTATTTAAGATAATATTAGCATCTTCGTCAAAGCTATGGCCAATAAAAAAGATTTCTCCCTATAAAGCTGAGGTGCTTAATTAAATTAGATCTCAGTTCTGCTAATTCCTTGTTGTGCCATTAGCACTGTATAATATCACTGGGCACCATAGCTCACTAATGACTTGAAAACCCAAACAACAAAGTCCAGATGGAAAAGTCAGACAACTATGTGTCATGAGACAATTATAAAAAAAAAAAAAAAATTACTTCCAGCTGCTCAGCTGACTAACACACTGTGCAACGTTTGAATTAACAGCCCGTCAGTGTTTATATTTGCGCAAATCTTTGCTGGAACGTTTCACCTTCTAAAAGCCACTGGCACAGCTTGACCATCTTTTTCCTCTCTGCTGGAACAGCTTTAGTCGAGGCCTGATTAAAAAGCACAGACATTGGCTGTGTCTTCCTGGGAGGTAAGAGCTAGCTAGGAGCCTGGCTGGGGCCTCGGGGAAATAAAGATTTGGATCGGGCTGATTTGAGTAGATGAAGATAGTGTGGTAATTACAGGCATCCCAGATCTCAGCAGTAGATATAGCAAGCCAGGCCCAGAGCTTATGGGAGTGTGATAAAGATGGAGTCCTGCGTATTGGCAGGCAAGCATGGTGGATGATGAAGGGAGTGGGGAGTCATTCTGTCACTGATCCACAAAATCACATGAAATAGGACCCGGGGTAAGTCACTAACTGCATGACATCTCCTGTCATGGTACCAAAATAAATGTATGCCATTTGACACAGAAGGAAGTGGTTGCTCTCTATGCATTACTAATGTGATTATGATTTTGAGTATTAGCTTTTTGCTGCTGTTATTAAAATCATATTAGCTGAGCCACATTTTATTCAGTTTTACAGCTTTGTCTTTACTCTTGTTCTCTCTGTCTTTATTTGCATCTTTCCTCCGTTCTCTCGCTCTCTCTCTCTCTCTCTGTGCTGCTTAAAGTTAATTTATATACAAATCTGATGAAAATGATAAGGGAGAGAATGATTATTGAAGGAGAGTAATTTCACCCACTCCGGTGATAGACACTAATAGGACTCCATTGTTGGTAGCATTTAGCCTGTCCTGATTACCTTGTTTTTCATGGCTGCATCCTGAGCCGGGTCTCCATCCCTCCAAACCTCCAGCCCTCCATCCCTCCTCCTGGGTGACATTTCAGACGGGGCCCTGAGGGCATTCGGAGGGGAGGCATCGAACAAGGTAATTGCGGCGAGGTTTCCCCTCACTAAATTAACCTCTGCTCGGAAATTTATTGGCCAGCCGCTCTCCAGAATTATTTAAACTTGCCGTTATTTCTGTGTTGAGCAGGCAGACACTCTGGCTTTGTGGGGTTTATTTATATATATATTTTTAATTTCTTGTCTTTTCGTCTCTTTACTCAAAGGTTTGATTATGTAGAGATGGAGGATGTTTTGGGGAAATGACAGCAGCCAGTAATTCATTACAGACAGACCCTTGCTTTTGGAACATTCTTAACTGCTCACCTGTGGAAATATACATGAGGTTGCGTAGTCTTGACGGCTGGGTGAAGTCAGTGCGCTCCCAAGGGTCAAAACCAGGGCACAATACAGTGCTTATAGAGTCGCTAATGCATGCTGCTCGGGAAGAAAGCCAAAGGAATTTGTCTTTTTTTTTTTTTTTTTTTTTGCCATTTCCCTTCTCTGTTTGGCTGCCTTGTCCCTCCCATCTGAACCTGACTTATGACTTCAGTTTAATAGTTGTAATAATACTGCTCATTATGGCCATGACATTATACATTCCACCATTTCCCTCCATTGCTCTCAGAATAGCTGTGTTTTTTTTTCTGATGATAGGAAACCCTGGAAACAAAGTGTGCAGTTTCACCTGGACAAAGGTTTAGTAAAGTGTTGACTCCCTGCCAGAAACACAACTGGCACATTTGTTAGATTTTCATAACTGTCATTACTGCACACCTCAAGAGTCCGACCACACGCACGCAGCCTATAAGGTCTGAATGGGTGCCTTTTATGGCACATTAGAGCAACTGTGTGGAAATCAAACGCGCACGATATTAATATTTAAGAGGAATATTAAGGCATGTCAAACCATTAGGAACCATGAACTTGACCCTCTCTAAACTTTCCTGGCCACTGTTTTAGATTGGTTAGAAATAAATGGATATGCTGGAAACCTTTTCGGCCTCCTTGTGTCCGCTATATGGCATATTAAATTATCCTGAGTTAAGTTATAGGGGCTTGACTAATGTTAAAATGTCTCTTTCGCTGGTTGTGTAACTGAAATATGTCGACCGGTTCTGAATAAACATCAATCTCTGTGCCTGTGCCTCTAGACGAGATGATTGGCCAAATCGTAAAGCGGAGACAGCTTGTGGGGTAATGTCAGCTCGGGCTGGGACGGACAGTCAGCGCATCATGATTTACATTGCATCTGGCATTTTGGCCAACCAACGGAGGAGAGTATCAGTCAGATTTATTTGACTTTTCTTTCCTCTCTTCCTCCTCTCATCAGCTCTTTTCTCAGCTTGCTGACAGGCCCTCAAGTCATTCTAGTGTATCTACACATGTAAAAGGCTCTTTTAAGGAGAGAGTTAGGAGGTTGCACTCTCTCTCTCCTTCTATCTGTCTCTGTCTCTCATTGGAGCGCTGCCAATTTACCGGCGCAGTCCATGACGAGGAGTACAGATAGGAGATGGAAGACAGGCAGTGTCAGAGACAGGCAGTGTCAGAGACAGGCAGTGTCAGAGACAGGCACTCACCCCTCTGACCAAGGCTAGCTTGTTGTCTGTACGTGCAGCACAACCATTTGCACATTTCCCTTCGCTACCTTCTATCTTGCATTCACCCACCCAGCACCTCACGGCCCCCATCCCATCATCCCTTACCGCACCAATTTGTGAATCAGCTTATGATAATGGCCCGATCATAACGGAGCAGGCCCCCATTGAAATGAGATTGGCTGCGACAGTGCTGACCTTTCGGCAGAGGCAGGAGTGGTAAAGCGCCCACACCGTAACAAGGTCTGTTGAGTAAGCAACTTACAAGGCAAGGTTACTGCTCCTGGAAAAATGTATGAAAGAAATAGGAGAGAGAAAGAGAGAGAGAGTGTGTGTGTGAATAAGAGACAGTGTCCTGATTGTGATTTCACAAGTCGATTAACTTATTTAAGTGCCGTGTGTGTGTGTGTGTGTGTGTTGTGGATGTTCTGCTGATGCAGGTGGTTTTAAAAGCGCACAGGACACTGATGGCCGGGCGGGTTGATGCAGATGATCTTTACGCATCAGATGGAGAGGCATCAATCTCAGGTGAATGGCCCTGGTCCTTGCACCGATATCCACCCCTTTATCCACTCGAGTAAGAAGTGCTGTACATTCAGAACAGCATACAGCCATGTTAGGGTTAGTCATGCAGAGACTATACATTTTAACATTTGCCATAGTGTATTATGCGTGCGTGTCCATGTGTGCGTTTGTGAGCGAGAGCTCTTTCCTCTTTGTTGATTTGGGGGCACACTCACTCACTCACTCACTCACTCACTCACTCACTCACTCACTCACTCACTCACTCAAACCATCCTTGCAGATGTTTGGGCCCTCCATAAATAAAACAGCTTCCTTTGGCCTTGCTGACAGGACCAGTAATGGAGTCTGCATCACTGGTCTGACTGATTGACCAACTGACTGCCCACTTTTTTTTTATCTAACTGGTAGAGCATGAGGCAGCCACATCACTTTTATCTAAGGCCTGACAACAAGTAAGGGCAGCTGCCGATGACTGTGTGTGTACAGTGTGTACCAATACCTGTGTTTGTTTTTTTATGTATCTTCATGCGTCACTCTGTCTGTTTGGATGCATGCATGGATGTGTGTGCCTATGCACGCGTCTGCCTGTATGATGACACAAAAAGAGGTGAGGGGTGCGCACGATCAATCTTCATTTGGTAATTTATGAAGGCGTCCGCTTGTCATGTATCCAGCGGTGTCTGGTACAACTCATTCTGCTGTGCTGGAGGGGGGAACCCCGGGGTATCTGCACCTCCTGTCACCTCCCCTCCCTCCTCATCGCCCTCTCGTACAGTGCCTGCTGCCGTCAGCAGCCCAGAGGCATAGCACAGAGAGCGAGACGCAAGACGAAGTGAGAGAGGAAGCCAGGCGGGATTAACCCTGTGGCCACCCACGGCAGGTGCTGAGGCAGCCACGCGTACAGCCTCATTAAGGAGAGGGAGAGAGGGCAGCGTGGCAACAAACACAAGGGGGAAGTGCGGAATGAATATACTGTACCTACTGAACACAAACACACACGCATCTATTAAACCTCTGTGCCGTGCCTCAGAGACGGGCACCTATGTAGGTAACACTTTTCTTTGTCCCCTTATTTCTCACCCCCCATCGTATCCCCTTTCCCTGTTTCTCGTTCAACTCAACTACCAGTACGACTTTCTCTCCGGGATCCACTGCATTGTGTCCTCACTCCCGCGGCTCCAACTCTCTCCAGCACTCTTCTCCCTGAGTGGGCTCATATTTGGGGTTGGCTCAGTCTGGCAGGCAGGCATGTTAGGCCATGGGCACCTGGGCGTGATAATTGTTGACACTTGGTGTTCCGGGCTCACAGGAGACGACATCAGATGGTAATTTGGACAGGGAGCACAGCACTCGGACCAGGGTGAATAGGCAACAATTAGACCACCTAATTAACCTAAACACAAGGGACTTTGTGTCAATGTGTTTGTGTGGTTCTGAATGCACATATATTTCTGTGCGCACACACCCAAGGTGAGTTGCATTGATTTTATCTAAATGCTGACTCTAGTTTTTCATAATTTTGAATCCTAATTTTGGTCTGTCGTATTTCGTGGGCTGAGCACGTCTTCTCTCAAGTTCTGCATGCCTTTGATGGGAAGTAGCTACTAAATGCAGTACTGCAAGAATCTTAGTTCAGGCTATTACTAATAGTTTCAACATTAGTCTTTTTACATCAACACTATTTAACTCAAGTATGTTAATAAGGCTGGAGAACTGTCCTCAATCATTAATCATGTAAAAACATAGGAATTTGAAAAAATTCACTTTGATCCTGTTGCGTTAAACTATGCTTGCAATTCTTCCTAGTTGCTCATCCCACAACCCATTTCATCGCCATTCACTTTATCAGTCGATTAAAGATTGAAATTTACTTTTAAATCAGTGTTTTTGAATGAGTTTGGTCAGGACAAGGATTGCGCTGGTCTCCTGGTATCTTTTTTTTTTTTTCTTCTAATTTCTGTGGATGATCCATTTGTGTGACGACATTTCGAGTGGTGAATTATTCAAGGCACTAAGCAGCACTTTGGGCCAGTTTCCCCCAGTCGGCATCTTTGATTGGGAAAACGGGGGCTGATTTGTGAACGATAGCCCCAGGGCTGCTGGCCTAAGGCAAGCTCAGGGGGGGACACTGGCCTCCGAGCCCCTCCTGGCCCCAGGGAGAGAAGGTCCGGCCATGGCCGCCAGGCCTTCCGGTCTCCAAAAGAAAGTCCTTGCCTGTCCGCCCCTATCAGCCCTGCGTCTGGAAGTGAGGTGTGATGCAGGAGCGGTTCCACAGAGAGAATCAGACGGATGAGGCACTTTCTGAGCAGCGTCTCTCCCCTCAGCCAGAGCCTCCGTCTCCCGCGGCTGCCTGGGCAATTTGTCGGTCGACCTGCCAGGAGCAGAATGCAAATCCTCACTGGAGGAGATGCACAAGGGCCTCAGTGCCTGCCAGCTGTGTGTGTGTGTTCATGTGTGTGTATGTATGTGTGTGTTTGTGGGTGTGTGTGTGTGTGTGTGTGTGTGTGTGTGTGTGTGTGTGTGTGTGTGTGTGTGGGTGTGTGTGTGTGTGTGTAATGTATCATCTGGCTGTTATAATAGCACAGTCTTTTTTTCTGTCCCCCTCTTTCTGTCTCTGAGCTAAGACACGACTCTCCTTCACTGCTCATCAACCCACCAATCCTAATTTATAGATGGGCATAAAAACTCTGTATTTTCACTCACCCTGCCCACCTTCCGCCTACCTCTGCATAGCACCAGCATGACAAAATAGGACACATGCTGTTAACCATATAAAAGTTTTTTTTCCCCTTTTCCCTCCACCTCTCTTGCTCCTATGTTTCAACTTTTCTCTCCCCACTCAGACAATAGTGCTACACATGCATCCTCCACATGCTTGTAAATGATGACTAGGTGTTCATCTGGTGAATCGACTGACCCATACCACCTGGGTCAAACTCTGGTTTTGACATGTCACAGTTTCACAGACCAGTTCAGCAAGCAGAGAAAGATAAATGAGTGAAATGCCAAGACAAGCAACATGGTGCTCTCCAGACAGCACAGAGTTCAGAGAAGTTTTCAAGGACAACTCTATACACAAGATGAAAGGGATCTTCTGGGCTCTCATCTCATCTTCACCGCTCATATCCAAATACCACCTGGCTCATTCTGTGCTGTCAGCACTTTTTATCTCAAAAATTAATACTTCTTTTTTTCTGGTCAGATAGGGGTACTTTATTCGTCGCGGTTTGCCTGGAGTTCTCCGCATCTTCGGAATGTGAAAGATTTGAAGGCATGGATAAAAGGCACTTTTCTAATCAACATTTTTTTTCCTTAAGCGCTTCTTTCTTTTTAAAAGCTGTTTTTCATTATTTATAAGTGTTCTGAAGGTGCTACTGAGCTGATTTCTTTCACGAGGCCTGATATGAGGCCGATGGAGCTTGCAGAATTGATTAGATAAGCTTGGAAATTACAATGTCGAGCACGCAGTGCTCTGAAATGTGCTCTAAAATACACTCAATGTGAATATTAATACCTAGGGCTTATAAGCACATATTTGAATGCATGGAGGAAGTTGATACGTGAAGTTTCATGAACTGTCCAGTATGCGTTGCCATATATTACTGATGAAATAAAATATTACCCCTCCTTCCTGAACGTCATTGGATTCATAGTGACGGGTGGGTAATCGCAATTTCATCATTAGCAGTTGAACATTCAGAGCTAATCTCTGTTTTACTGAATAATTCTGAAAGATGTTAATCAAACATACGAAAGCATATTTGAAATATTTAACCAAACGATATTAATGAAGATCAAAGGGTGGGCTGTTTTTAGCGGATGTTATGCGAAAGGCCTGGGTAATAGCTGGGTCCATAGGAGCACATGAAACACTTTGTCTTCTGCTAAATATTTCATGCTCAGTACCTGTTGTATGGGGCTTAATGAGCTATGGGGAAAAAAGGTGATTTATCATGCAAAGTTTTCAAAGGAAATGCAAATTCAGATACACACATACACGCGGGGACACACATTCCTTGCAATTTCTGCATACACATTTTTCCTCAAGTAGCATTGCCATAGCCACTACACATTTTCCAGGTTGAATATTTTAGCCCTGAAGAAAAGCAAACTCAAGTGAGAGCAAGAATCAGGGGTCAATGGTGTGTCTTTAAAGAAACTTTCCCTCTCTACTCGGCTCTGTTCCTCCCTCGAATACTAATATCAGCAGGGAGAGGGAGAGATGACAGAAACCTTGTGGACGTATGTGTCAGGGAAAGGCGTCAGCTCTGGGCAGACTCATGTTAATGCTCGCCCATTAATAAAATTTCTCCTACTTGCTGTCAACTCCTTTCAGCAGCCTGAGCCCCAATGTGTATTTTATTTAAAGGCTTTTTTTTATTTTTTATTGTTCCCTGTTTGTTATAGAGCCTAACATGAAAAGGCACAGGTGAGGTAGTGTTAAAACAAAAACAAAAATGAATTGCATAACAATTGAAGATTAAAACAAAGGACAGTAGTTTGAAGGATATGGAGTTGCGCCGTGTGTCTTCAGTGCAACTGAAAAAGTAAAAGTCCTGCATTAAAAAAGTCTTATCAGCAAAATACTTAAAGTATCAAAAGTAAGTTCTCATTATGCAGAATGGCACTTGTTAGTGCTATTATACTTTATAATAATGGATAGATGGAAATTGGATTATTATTATTACTGATGCATTAACATGTACACTTCAGTTTAATGTTGCATCTGGTGAAGATGGAGCTCATTTTAACCCTATTTATACCGCTGGGTGATTAAATCTAAATCTGAATCTAAACTTATTTCACAAGCTGATGATTAAATTTTGATTTGTACATTTCCCTCTGAAGTGTGAGTTTTGTGCTCAAAAAGAACACTGCTGAAGTAGTTTCATTCCACCATATAGCATTATTTTTTTTTCCTGATCGGCAATATCTAATTTAGAAGAATACAAATTTGTTCAATTCATTAACGAAAGAAGACAAACTTTTCAATCTTGTTAAATCTTGATTTAACACAAGCAGCCACACAAGACCGAAGAAAAAATCCGTGCAAGCTTTCGATGCCAACTTTTTGTACTGTACCGCGTATGTGCACATGTATTTATGTAACGGACTGAGAGAGAGAGAGAGTATGTGTAAGAGGCATCTGTATCTGGGTGGGCACATGAAAGAAAGAAGAGATGTAGTATTATCTAGGTAAGAGAGAGAGAGTGTGTGTGTGAGTAAGAAGATGGAGTGAAACAGTTGGATCCTTTCCAGGGCTACAGAGCACCGAGGCCAGGGGAAGGGCAGGGCAACAGTAAGAGAGTGACAATAGTCAGGTGATTAGAAAGACTCGGAGGCTAGGTAGACCTACAAAATGAATAACGGCGCACGCCAAACCGCGCCATAAGGCTCAATGGTTTGTGATTTGCAAGTTGATAAGACAAGAAGATTAATAATGCCGCATGATAATGGCTGGCTGAAGCTCAGCTGGGGAGATGGTAATGATGGGATATTGCTGTAGGAGCAGTTCACTGAGCCACAGTGGAGTGAGGGAAAGAGAGAGAGGGAGAGATGGAGAGAGAGACAGACTGATAGAGAGAGAGAGAGAGAGTCTGCAGCCGCATGGGAGAAAAAAAAGCACTCATCCCAATTGGCCCTTAGGATATGAGAGTTTGAAAAATGAGAATGCAGTTATCATTTTAATTAGATATAAAGTTGTTTTTTTTTTTTTTTTAATATATAGTGTGTATATATAATTTTGCTGAAATAAGGACTTCAAAGAACATACATATTTTGCAGTTCACTATCCCATCATAATTCCTGAATGACAGTTTTTCTTAATTTGGTTTTCTTTTTTTTTTTTGTTTGCCTGCCAGGTGGGGTGCTGGAAGGAGGCGATCGTGGGCTGGTGGTGTGAAGGTAAATCATTGCGCAACACCTAGACCACGCAAAAAGTTAAACACACACATAACCTACCTGGAGACGCTTGGCACAGAAACACTACTGTGTGTCCTTAATCTTGTTGTTGTTTCCAAGTGCTGGGCTCAGGTTTTATGAGTGGTGGACTCGTAGTTTTGGCTGTGGCAACGATTGTATTTGTTGACTCTCTAGAATTGGCCTCGAGTGTGAAGTCTTCAACATCGTTTTGTCCCCTGTATCACCGCAGAGGAAACATCAAATTACAAAGAAAGAGTTTTTTTTTTTTTTTTCCCCCTCATCAACACAAACATCAAATTTCCCTGAGAGAAACTGGTGTCTAATCTCCCCTGAAATTTTGACAATTTTAATGATCTCGTTTGATTGTGACAAGCTGTTAAATGCTGTGATCTATTTCTGCAGTTTCTCCGTTACATCTTCAGTACTGTTGACTTGTGTGTTTACACCTCAGACAAACATTTTGTCAGATCCCGATTCATCTTAATTGCACCACTTTGTCAGCGCCTGTTGATGATCTTTTACCGTACCTTCACTCAGTCTCGCACCAGCGTCTCTTTGTTTTTCACGGCACACATGCTGGAACGACTTAGATACTGATCAAACCGCTTTTCATCTCCAAGGAAACTCATGATTACACAATCAGTTCTGAAGCCGAGCCAGTTCTTAGAAAGGAGCAACGGACTGTTTTGGGTTGTTTTGCATATCCCAAAAAATGTTTTCATTGTTTACTTCTGCTCCAGACCGGACCAAACTTCCTTAAGCGAGAGCTCTGATGCAAAACAGGATCTTTGTACAGCCAGGCCCTCTGAGCGCACTGAAAACAATACCTCAACTTTACAGTATTTAGAAGAAGCATGAGAGTGGAGGCGATGCTCAGTGAGTGGTTTTAATTTTGCTGGTTAATTATTCAAAAAGGTTTTTGAACCAAGAAGAAGATAATTTGAGTAGGTGACAGTCAGATGGTTGAATGTCATTGATAGAATGGCATTTGAGTTGTTTGAGGTCAGTGCGGCGCCAAACGATCCCCAAACGTCCGTTAATGAGTCAATAATGGTCATTAAGACCTAATTAACATGGTGGAGTGGGGATCGGGGGAAAATTGGAACTCGAGCAATACCTCCACTCTTTCTTCCAAGGCTTAGGAAAATAAGAGATTACACAATTCAGCCAAGTGTAGGAGGCCTATTTGTGCAAGTAATCACGCTAACGAGTGACAAGTTAATTATGTGACAAGTTGTGTTTCCGAAGATCAACTTGGCTAACAGATGTTATTATTGATAGCAGTCCCCGAGAATAGCCATGGCAGATAATTTGCTCATTACACAGGATGTTAACAGCAGTTGTTTTATGATACAGTAGATGCACTGATGTTTGTCACTTAAGCGCAGATGGCAGTTCGACAACACATTACTGACTGCAAGTAGAGTGAGACTTCACCTCTCTTGTTTACATGTCAACACCTGAAGGATTCTGTGACAGCCAGTCAAGTGTTTGTTAGAGTTGTTAGAGTGAGAAATAATTTCTGAGCTATGATCTATAAAAATATGCACTAAAGAGGAAAAATGAAAATAAAAGTCAGAACCTAAATGTCAGAGTGCACCTTTAAGATCTTTTTCTAAAGGAGACCTACAGTACATTGATAAGATCATAATACTGTCAGCATTCTCCTTTCTGTTGCTATCTAGATTTCCACTTAGATCGCAGTAAGTAATTAGTGTTTATTAAGTTTCTCTGGCTCTGAGTCCGTCTCTGTTTCTCCTCTCCTTTCCTCTATGTATGTATGATGGATGTGTTGGATGCCGCTGGCGCTAGAGATCGCACTGACAGAAGGGTTGTTTGTCCAAAGTGGGATTGACACTCAGTCAGGGCCCCGCCGGTCACCCCCTATCATCGACATGACACAAAGTGGAATGAGCCACATTAGCGACATGCAGCCGCACACGTGCAGCGCCCCTGCAGTTTACACCCATTAAACGCCCATGATAATGTTCTGAGCGCCTGTGGCCCCACACCCCCCGTATTGCGGCTTCCTGTATCTCGGCGCAGTAAGCAGCGATAACTGATGACGAGGGGGAAGACGTGACAGTGTCAATAATCATAATCGTCCCTGGGCAGGAAATAATGAAGCGTATGTGCCATGTCAGCCCTACATGCCTTCAATATCCTCTAATAAAATGAAGTGGAAAAAAATTTTATCCGAGGGGGAAAAAAAAAAAACAACAATCAATAAAGCCATCTAATGATAAATATGAAATTGCCATGTGGAGTGAATATTATATTCCCTCTATGAGGATGCTGGGCAGATTATTAGGATGAAGGGGAGAAGCCTATTTGTATGTAAATGGGAGATTGATTATATTTATTTGCAGACAGAGGGGCTCTGAACAGCTCGTCTGTGAGACACACACACTCACACAAAGAAGAGTGAGAGACATCCACAGAGAGTCTGGTCATCAGACAGCTGTTTTTCTGTCTGCTCTGTGTTCAAGCCCCTACGACAGAGGAAAGAAATAATACAGAAAAGACAGAGGGAGAGAGAGATCAGTCTTGTGGCTGCCAGCTCCAGCAGAGCTCACCTCTCCAGAATATTCTAATTACCAGCCCTCCTCATTACAGATGTCATGTGAATGAGAGAGGGAGAAAAAAAGAGAAAAAAGAGAACTTCAAGCAGAGAGGACCAATTCTGTAATTTCTTAATCACTTTTTTGGCAACCTTTGCATGTGCCCTGGTTAATGCCACAAATTGAATGTTTCTTTGGTTTCTCTCTAAATAGGCTATCATGCCGTTGCGCTGGTGCTTAGCGAATTCTATTATTGTCATTTGCATAGGGGCCTTTTTAGTGGCAGGATCCTACAGAGGGGCGAAGAACAAAGAGCTCATGAGGGAGAAAATAGGACAGAAATGATCTGGCGCTGCCTTCAAAACGTGACGTCAGGTCCCTAATGAAATCTTTTGACTGAGACCATAGCAAATGGTGGAATCTATATCTGACACTTAATGGTTTGCATAGAAATTAGAGACGGAGCGCGAGCGAAGGACCCCCTTTCGCTTGATGTCCCCTGATTAATTTACAGCACTTTTGTTACATCGGCATCGTCCAAAATAAATTAACCACGCTGGAGATATCAGAAACGGGGGCAAGGAAGTGCAATTTATTAGAGAAAAAAGTGAGATGAGATTAAATAAAACACCTAATTGACAGAAAAAGTCACCAAGCACAAGCACTGTCCACCATTGTTGAGAAGAAGCGTGTGTATGTGTTTGGAGGGGGTGGGGTGGGGGGAGGCGTAAGAGGAGAAATAAAGAAAGAGCGATAGAGAGAAAGAGCTGGCCACTTGATTTCCTATGAAAATTAATCGGCTATCAAACAATCTTGGTCTGCCGAGGATGATTATACAGCAGGGGCAGCGGCAGAGGAGGCAGGGGGAGAAAGTGAGAGTAAGAGAGAGAGAGAGAGAGAGAGAGAGTGATAGAGAGGGAGAGAATGCCCTTTGTGTAGGTGAAATGTGTCGGGGACTGTCATCGTAATATACCTCAGTGAAATGAAGGTTAATTCTGATGTACAGCCTGCATGGCCATCATTATCGGCGAATCATGAAAATAAATTAAGCCACTGAAATAGATACTCCTCTGGTACGCGGCAGGGATCTCATGAAGGATGGACGGCTGAACTTTACAGATTATTATTGGGAAATAGTGCCGAATTCAATTAATGCA
Organism: Seriola lalandi dorsalis; assembly: GCF_002814215.2. Taxonomy (NCBI): domain Eukaryota; kingdom Metazoa; phylum Chordata; class Actinopteri; order Carangiformes; family Carangidae; genus Seriola; species Seriola lalandi. The sequence continues at coordinate 2,254,159 of NW_019525132.1, read as the reverse complement.
CCTAAAAGACACCTTTATAGAGGGCAGCCATAATTTAAATGACAGCAGGGTGTAATTTTGCTTGTTATAAGTCAAATTTGCAGAGTTTCATGTTTCGTGCATTTTTCTCCTTCCCCCCCAACCTGTTTTATCCCGTTTTTTTCCCCTTTTTATTTTTTCTGTTTGCTGAGGATGTTCGTGTCCTTACTCCAAGAAAATTCCTGAAAAGAAGCAATCGCTCTCCCGTGTTAAGGTTTATGCTGCTGTTCAGCTGAAATCAGATTTATGAAAGAAATAAAAAAAAATAAAAAAATCCACTGCATTTTCACTATTGTAACCACTCTTCATCTCCTCCTGAGTCTCAAAGTATATTTACTGTAATCCTCTGCGGCAGATCCTGCATCGCCTGTCCGCTTCTCTACCTCGCCGTGCAGGACCCCCTGTGCAGACGAACCCTGCGAAGCATACAGATGCCAGAGCCTTTATGCAGATCCACCCCACCTTGAAAACTGAATGAGAGCCCAATGAACTGGGTAAATGGTTGACCTCTCACCTGCGCACAACGGAGAGAGAAGCCAGCGGCTTAATCCAGGCAGGGGTCTGACAAGCGGGCGAACACAGTCAGGGCCGTATCGCGCTGACCCTCGCTCAGACCTCCCTTATCTATTAATCTACACCTCTCTGTAACAGGGGGGTTGAATTAACACCTCAACAGGGCATGGGGCTTCTGATTAACACACATCACCCAACCAAGCCGCTGCCCGCCTGCCCAAATATAAGACCAGGAGAGGGGAGAGGCTTAGAGGAAATCTTATGCTCACATATGCAAACATTCATACATGCAAACACATAAAAACACAAACTGTCATTATTGCTCATACACACATTCACACATCCATCTGCATTTCCATAGCACACATACTTTTTTACCACCACATGCAAGGTTTAACATGATTGCTCCTGATGTTTTATTGCACTTTTCTGAATAACCTGGAAAATAATGTGCACCCAGAAATAAAATATTAGGAGAAATGTTCCAGTCTGCTGAGCTGATCTGTTGAGCAGCTCGGCATATCTGTTGTTTAATTTGACATAAATAGTTTTCCCCATCTAAACAGAGGCCATGTTAAATATTTATGTGCCTGTTTTTTATTATATGGAAGATTTGTGCGATGCAAAATAGAAACTGAACTAGATGTGTCTTTATGGCGCATGAAATATATGAATGGATTAAGGAGCAAGCTCGCAAGAATGCTGTATATTGAAAATTGTGTCATAAAAAGCAGAAGAGCAGTGCATGAAAATAGGTGGATGAAAACTGTTCATATTAAAGTTGAGAGTTTTTAAAAGTATTAAAAAAAGACAAATCCCACCACTGACTTATCCCATTCTCATCCCATTGAAGAAAGCCAAATAAGAGTAATTGTATTTGGGGGCAGAATGTAGTAATTTAGACTGTTAAAACCATTGGTGTCATCTTTATTTAATCTCACCCATGGTGAGAAATCATCTCCCCTCTTTTTCCAAAGCCAAACACACACAAATCTTCACTTCCTTCCTCTTCTCCTCCTGCTCTCTCTCCTTCTTTTTCTCCTCTCAATTTCCCCCTTCTCAACTCTAACAGTTTAAAGAATCCTTCCACTATCATTATTAGTATTGAACTCATTTCTAAATTCAGAAATTGGCCAAGGAAGATCATTCATTGCAGCAGATAGTAAAATCAATAGCTTTTGTGTCAGGCGGCAGGGTCTGTCTCTGTCTCGCAGGGTGGGTTGGAGCTGAGAGTGTGTGAGCGTGTGTGTGTGTTTGTGTGTGTGTGCGCGTGCATGCGTGTGTGTGTGTGTGTGTGAGCAGCAGAGTACAGTAGAGAGTGTAGACAAAAGGCGAGTGAAAACTGGGGGAGTGGGGCCACCTCTTGACGACATGGATACACAGTCTCACACGCACACACACGCATTTAACTGTACCTCTTCTAGCTGGGCTGCAGGTCCAGACACACACATACACACACACGTACATTTAGATATGAATACATGTCTTAACTTACACAAACACACACAATTTTACATTTAAAATAAAAATAAACACATACCGATATTTACTTATTTACTACTTAATTTTTTGTAATTCACATGTAAAACACATTTACAAGATAAAATTATGCTCAAATTTACAGACACATGTACTTAATTATTTTATTTGATTTTATGCATCAACACACATTGAATACATTTATACACACACACACACGCACTTTTTTTTTTTTTTTTTTGCAGGCGGAGCCCAGTGACGGAACGAGGACAGCTTATCCCAATGAGAGTCAAATCAATCAAGTCCTTTTAATCACCACTCTGCTTTTATAGTGTGGCAGTAATGATGGAAGCCTATGTAGGGGCAATCCCCTAAGACCCCCTCCCACAACCCCCCTATGCGGCTCAGATTGGAGCCGACACACACACTCAACTCTGATGATTTTCATTTCTCAATTACATTATCTTATTAACCAATCAATTGCCGGCCTTATCAATAATTAATGTCTCCCCAACTATTAGAACGTAGATTAGATTAAACGCCAGTCTCTTGTCTCCCCTCTTTGATACTTTTAACTGGGCCCTTCATGGCCAATGTGATTTTTACAGAATACTTAATGTATAAATAGAATATAAAATTTATATGTATTTGTAAACTAGATTACCAATAGTATATTTTTCTTCATCATTTATTGTCTGTTTTAAATATTTTATCATTACAGTGCACTAGATCAAAAATAGAAATTAAAAACATAAATTAACCAAAATATGCAACAAAAATGGTAAATTCTGTCTCATAAAATGTGTTTGTTTCTGCACTTAAGTAATTATTCCAGTTGTTTCTGAAGCACTTCCACCTGCATTTGAATTAGAAACCTTATTTACTGACTGCTGCTATTCCTTTTTGGAAATATAAGGCTTGAAGACTGCGCATCAGATTTAACGACTGGTTAAGGGGGATATTTTTTGCAGTGCAGTGCCCAGCTCAGCTCTGGCATGCGCTGCTGCTCCTCCTGACTGCCAGACGACTGCTCGCAGGGGTGTAAAGGAACGAGCTTATAGATCGATGTCTCACTCTGCTCAGCCCAGCTGTGGCTGTTGTTCCTCACACAGAGAGGCTTTGTCTGGGCTCTACAAAAAACACCCGGTAACAACTGTTTACCGTCTGCCGCCTCAGGCCTGAGCTGGGCCTTGAACTCGTTACACCTTCTGGTAGCCGCCGGTAGCTCGCACTTTGAGGCTGCTAATATGAACTGCCTCGACAAAACAGGAGTGGTCTTGGGGGAGGGTTTGGTGCTATTGAAACATCAAAATTTCTTGACTTGTATTGGAAAACCCTGGTGTGTGTGTGTGTGTGTTTGTGTGTGCATTTACAAACACGCACAAATACCTGCAGACAAGCCCACTAATTGTAGAGTGCAGTGTCATTTCTCCTTTTCTTGCTGTTGCTCAGGCATGTTTAAACACACACACACACACACACACACACACACACACACGCTGAGGGGTTCTTGACCCCAGACTGCAGGCCTGTGCAGTTGTTAATTAAAACCCGGTTCATAGGTTACACACTTGCCCACAAGGGATCATGCTGGTGTTATACAGAGGTAGCTCATAATGATTTTCTATTTGTATTGTAGGTGTCTGAGGGTATCGGAGGCTCTGCTAGGAACCCACGCACACTCGGACTGAGGTAAGATGAGAAGAAAAAGATGTGGAAATGTGGGGGAAAAGTGAGCGAAAAGAGAGAAAGAGAGGAAAGCTCGCTCGTTTTCCTTTCTCTTGGTCTCCCCTTTCCTTTTTAGCCGGGCTCAAAACATCTGTCAGCACTCAGACTCTGGTGGCGAGGAGGAGAGAGCAGAGGGCCTGGTATGCAGCAGGCCCGGCCCAGGAATCAGTGGAGCCGCTCAGCTTGGCACGGCCGCCTTGTTTATTTGCCCTGACCTTGCGTTCCCTCTGAGGTTACGGGACCTGCTTTAGTGAAAGGAGCCATTGTCCTGCAGGAAAAATCTGTTACAAATATTTACCATGGGGGGAATGCAAAGCCATGGCTCGCAGCCAGCCAGACTCGAGCTGTAAAATTCACTACAGTGCATTTTTGAATTAGCCATCTCCACCCCCTATTCCTTTTAACCAGGGTTAAAATTATACCCCAACATTTTTATTAATGAGATCACCCTGTCACAGATTATTAGTCATTTAATAGCCTTACCATCAGGATCCTGTGATTTGCTTCAGCCCAAATGTATAACTTAACATTTTAACAGAGAATACAGCATGTGTACAGGGACACTGTGTGGTTAAACATTACAGTCATTACTGAAATTATAATTCCCTTTAATTTTATGTATTTTCAGCAAACACACACTAATTTGCTTCCTGGCCTCTAGTTTGTGTACGACATCATATTTAACCACCACGTCGGTGTTTTTCCTGCAAGAAAATCTGGAGCACATCCCTGCACTACATTTCTTATTCCACAGGGTCCCCCTGTTAGGTCAGTAGTAACAAATGCATTTTCAAAAAGGCTGCATAAATTCCCTTTTCCCCTCATATGGGTTTTCTTGAAAATGCCATACTGGTTTGAGCTGGAATAAATCTGCTGGTTTCTATCACGCGCGCCTTTTCACCCTTGCAGCCGGACCAGGCGGACACCCTCACCGGCGCATTGACATGCAACAAAGCTAATGGTGGCCGGGACAGGAGGGCCTAATCTTCACTAACTGACAAGATTTAAATTGAGGAGACATCTTCCGCTGATTAGCTCCCACACCCACAATTATCCAACTGGGGTGTCAAGCAAGGTTTAACATCTCCACTGATTCTGCTCTCCTGAGACATCCGGGAGGCAATGCAATCGCTTTTAATAACTGCCTCCCTCCCTTGCTCCCTCCCTCCATCCCTCTCTCGCCCCTTCTCCTCCTTGACGCCCAATACTCCTCGTACAGCACAGCATTCCTGCCCCCCCCTCCTCTATTTCTTTTTCTCTCTGCCTCTGTTTCTCTCTCTCCTCCCCTTCCTCTTGCTCTCTCCCTCTCTCTCTCTATCTCTCTCCTCCCTTCACTCCCTCTGCAGCACCCCCAGTTCCCAGTCATTCAAGCTCCCTTCAAAATTAACCTTTCCTGCAAAAATATAATTTCTCACAAAATGAACCCCACTGAGCGATTTTTTTTTATTATCTGGAATAATTTATTCAAATTGCCCAACTCAGAACAGCAGAGCAATCTGAACACTGAGTGGACCCCTGAATTTGGATCTGTCTTTTTTTTTCTTTTTTTTTTTTTTGGTCTTTTTTTTCATCTAAGGGTAGAGGGATGGAGGGGAAAAAAAGTTTATGTACCTTGCTGTCTTCTGGCAAATAAGGGGACGGGCTTGCTTCCACCGTCTATCCCCAGTGCTCTGGCAGCAGTATCCCCCTCGAGTGTACGCCTCATTAAAATTCATCTGATCTGAATATTTTTGCAAATATGGTCTGATTGCTCACCATGACATGAAACATCCCTGTGTGTTATTTTAATCACACGCACCCCAACGGGCAACGTATATGATGGCTGTGACATTGAACTCCTCCACTGCTTGACCCCATTTTACGAGTGCACGTCATTTTAGGAGGGACTGGTGGGGGTGGTGGTGATGGTGGGGTGGTTGGGAAGTTACCTGGAATGATGGACATGCTTGATAATTCTTCCCTCTTTTTTCTTCAAATGTTCACACAGCATCAGCTCGGTTTAAAGCCCCTCTCAATCACGCTG
>NW_019525132.1:2233776-2248378 GCF_002814215.2 Seriola lalandi dorsalis | reverse complement strand
CTTCCCTCTCTCTCTAATGAACTGTTTTCTTCCGGTGATGGAACGGGGACACAAAGCAATGTGATTAATAATTTACTGTTTAGTTTTACTAATTGATCTGTTTTGGGAGCCAGGATAAAAGTGAGGATGCATCCTCGGAGCACAATGCCTTTCATATGGCATTTATCCACAAGTCACAACCAGATCCCTTAAGATGAATAATGAACTAAACAAGATCAAATAATTATCACTTGGGAGTAGGAGAGAGAACTCCCTTACAAACACCACTGAGTTTACCTTAGGTTCTTTCTGGAGATCACACAACAGAGTAGGAACAGGAGATGAGCTGCAGAGAGGCAGGTTGTTATCAGCAACAAAGACCCGAGTAAGGGCTTGCAAGGACAGCACTTGTGATTAGTTTTAGTGTTTGTAAAGTCTCAAAACTTTTCTACACGCTCGCTTTAATTTTTATATTGCTTGTCAAATGTTGATCTGACATTTACTCTTTCTTCGCCTTGACTATCTTTCAGAATAAACAGAATTCACCAAGAATGCCTTCTGGACTCTGCAGCGCGCCTAAACTTTTAATGTCAAGGTGAGTGTAAACTTTGCTGTGGTACAAAGCAAATCTGCTTGACAATTAACAACATGGATCCCATAGGACAGTAAAATAGAAGACACATTCACTTTTGATTTAAACAACCTGCTGCTACATCCAAAGTCTGTCTAGCTTTGGTTTCTCTTTGAAAGAAATGGATGCTTGGATGAAAATGAGGCTGGCCAGTCCCGTAGGAACAAACAATAGTGAGTCTTCTAGTCATAATAAGAGAAAAGGGGCTTTCTAGATAATTTAGAACATTGTACATCATCACAGCGAACATGTGAATTGAAGTGTTCATTTTAATTTAAGTAAATCTGAACTCTTGTACTTCAAATTGTCTTCCATGCACGGCCCCGGTCAGTCATAACAACTCAGCATAGTTAGTGAAGTGCTTCCTGCTGGAACAAATTCAGTCTCCTTCCCCTCCTGAACCTCTCCACAGTATTGTCATGGAAAAAGTACACCAGCCCGAGGCATCCTGCTGGCTCAGCAGGGGAATGAGCATACCGTGTATGTGTGACGTCATGAGTTTGAATCCGGCTTCTGACTTTTGACTCTGTGCACTGTCTGATAAAAAATGAATAACAGCAATGAGAAAAATACAGTAAAACACGTCTACAGCAGCCTGCAGTAACATTTATACTAGAGCATGCAGCACACCTGTGTGCCTCTGCACTGTTGTATCTGGCCATTTATTGAATGAAAAAACTCTGGTTAAATGTATATGAGAGTAACTTATGGGTATATAAAATACACTGATAAACGTTAACACTATTGGCCAGTTATGGATATTTATTTACTGTACACATGGCCTTTTTACTGCCATCAACATGTACTCGCCTGTGCGCCATTTTACTGTTACAATTTTTCCTGGGATGGGGAGGGCCGTGGGTTAAGCGAGACAAGGAGCCTGCAATATATTTATCCACAGCACCTTAACACTGAGAGGGGATTAAAAATGAAATGAGAAACATTCCTTCCTTGACGCGCCAAGGTCTTAAAAAGAGACAGAATGGGGGGGGGGGGACATCTTGTATCACCGAGATGTTCATCTGTTTGCAGATGAGCCATGTGTGCTTTTTTTTTTTTTCCACTGTGTGAGATTGACTCAAATTTACATTTTATTGTTTTGGATTACACGCTGTTGGCCCATTGAACCTAATGTGGTTTCTCCGCCGCCGTATCTGTAATAGTTATAGCTGTTAGCTTGTAAATAAGGTTTAATACAGTGAGCCAGTGTGAAGTACCAATCTGTGTGTGTATGTGTGTGTGTATGTGTCCACATGCTCTCAGCGGTCTCTTATAAATATTCCCATGGCTGGGTAGAGAGTGTCATTATGTGTTAGCTGCAAGTAGCATAAGATTAAAGCACCAACTAAATGCCCATATCATTACCCTATTACCATATGACATATATGTGTATAGGTGCCTGCTTAATTAGCGTTGATTGATTGGAATCAATGACTGTAAAAAGGAGGCTAAGAGGGGGCAGGGTTTGTGGGTGGGAAAGTAGGGTGTCTTGTGAAAGTATCCAGAATTAAACTGAAGATAGTCCTCTTATTTCTGATTTGATTTGGCTTAGCTGTTAAACAGGCAGACAATCTAGTTGCCTTTGATACTCTACTAAACTCTATCCTGCCTGCTCCCCACCCCCCCTCAAAAAATAGTAGCCTAATTTTGTCATGGATATTACACAGACACATGCATGAATCAGTGGTGGTTGTCATAATTATGTTAACATAGGGGATATTAAATGAGACAGGCCTATTTCCAAAGGTGAGACTGTAGAATCAACTCAGCGCTCAACAAACCTCGGTGTCAATCATGCAAGCGATTCATATTCAACTAAAGTCAAGTGCATCTGCCTGGATGCATTATTTATGTCGGAAATAAGCAGCTTAACCGAATCATGCTAGCAGCTATTAGCAAGAGACACACACCTTGTTCGCTCCCTGTCTCTCTTTGGGGGCCATGTTTGAAGTCTAAATAACACAAGTTTGATTGGGCCCATGGAAGCTAAAGCAATCCCACTGAAGTCGGCTGTTTTATAGAGCGGGAACAAAGGTATGTCTGTGTTTGTAGTTGTCATTAGGCTGTGTATCTTTCTCTTTTCCCTCTATCTCCCTCTTCTCCCGCTCTCTCTGTGGGCCAAATAACAGTGGAGGTTAGCTTTCCAGAGTTACGGCTCTATCCTCCTGTCATGAGTGTAAGGCTCTGTTTTAGATCAGCCGTCCCCACTGCGCCTGATGGACAGCTCTGAGGATAAATGTAACATGAATAAAAACAGCACTGTTGACTGTACAAAGGCTTTTTGCTGATGAACCAGAGCTTGCACTGAGGGGAAGGGAGGAGGGTGAGGGGGGGTGAGGGGTTGTGAGAGGGTTAAGCGTTGCCGGGTCTTGGGGGGGTGGGGGGGGTAAGAGAGTCCTCCTCCTCCTCACTGTTCATATTCAGCCTCCACCTTTCAAATATATCTCATTCATAATGGATAGATCCGGATATCTGTTTTGCATCTTCAACTGACAGTTTTAGTGTTTTCCTCCTTTTTTTTTTTCTCTCCCTCTTTACCTTCTCTTTTTTTGTCCCCTCTAGTTGGTGTCCTGTGCTGTGAGAGAGTATGGTTGTTTGTAATCCACAGGAATTTCCCTCTGCCTTAGAGTGAAGCTACAGCCAATAGTTCTAGTACCAGTCTGTACCAGTGCAGGACGTAAGAAACCATAGGAATATGGGTTTACTGCAGATAAAAATATCACAGATGGCTTTCACTCCATTTGTGAGGTAACACTGTCATGTTGTAGTGTTTGCAGGATCTGAGTTACAGGTAGAAAGTCACACTGAATCATTTCCTTTTTAAGCGGAACAGAGAAAATATCCTGGACCCGCACACACATGAACACCTGCACTTACACTCAAGCTAATAAACCTGCATACAACAAAGCCGCATCAGGTGGTCCCCACAGGTTACCCATCATCAAGCCTAAATACAGCCCTCTATCACAGGCAGGCCTCCATTTACCTCTAGATATACACATACACACACATACACACACACACGCCCTGTAACCCTGGCAGCCCTAGCACAGACTGCCTTTTACCCCTTCTTATTTAGATGCACTCGAGGACACAATGGGGGTGCATTAGCGGCGCTCGGCCTCACAGCAGCTGTAATTTCATTGTGGTTACCACATGCATCCTACTTGACTCTCAATTCACTCTCCGGGATGAGGGCCAAATAATGGGATTTACCCTGTCTGACGAGAGCCTCCCACCCTCCACCCCTCCTTTTTTTAGAGTGTGCGTTTGTGTGTGTGTGCGCAGGTGATGTGAGTTTCTCATGCATACAACTAACTACAGGTGTAGTTAGTCAGGTTTATGTGTGTGGGTGTGGGTGTGGGTGTGGGTGTGGGTGTGGGTGGGTGCGGACTTTGCATGTGCGTATATACGGTACAGCACATGCATATGCGTGAATGTGTGTTGCACTCTTTGCTGTTATCACTAACAGTTCTGCCATCAGTGTCAACATCAGGGCTAAATGCACTGCTACTCCAACACTATGGGTTAAAGGGATGAGCTTGTTCTAAATGGACCACAGAGTAATGGCTTTCTAGGGTAAAAGATTGGGTTGAACATCAGCGGAGCGTCACTTTAATCAGCCACAGACCCAGTTTTACATGTGTTTAAAAGCTCAGATGCATCTACAAAGTTACACTTTTGTGGGTGATACTCACAGGTATTAATATTCAAGACCAAATGTCACTACATATTATGAATCAGATGCACATATTAAGTGACAAAATATGGCAGTGTCCATCTGTTGTTTTGATAGTCCTGGTAGTATTTAGTGTTATAGAATACCTGCAGTATATGGAAGATGTTGAATATAGGGCCGGACTACTACTGTATTTGCTGTTACATCCAGAGACTGGAGTGTTAGTCACAGTTTGTCTAATAAGAAGCTCTGCTCTCATCTTAACCCTTATTTCTTAGTAATTAGAATGGGAAAGAAAAAGGCTTAAAAACTTTTAATTTGTATTCATGAGATAAGAATTGTGAGCCATGAGAGGGAAGCAAACAGCTCCCCCATCACAATACAGAATGCATCACTTTTATCATACAGTCAAATGTTCACACACACAAGCTCGCACAGATACACATGCATGCACACATATGCATACAAACAGTACAAGAAACAAAAATTAATCAGGACGAACAAAGCCTGTCTGAACGTGCAGTAGCACATTAGCGTTCACACACACACACACAGACACACACACACACACACACACACACACAGAGAGAGAGAGAGAGAGGAAGCATTAATTTATTCAGGTTAGTGGTGTGCTTTAATTATTACAACCAGCCTCTCTCTCCCCCCTCAGTAATAGCCAGCACGTCTGTAGTTGTAGCTGTCAAAAACAAGCTGAAACAATTTCATCTGTGAGCAGAGAAACAAACACTGTCTGCTCTCTCTCTCTCTCTCTCTCTCTCTCTCTCTCTCTCTCTCTCTCTCTCTTTCTCTCTCTCTCTCTCTGGCTCTCCCTCTCTCGCTCTGTAGTGTAAAGGCCTTTAATCAAGCCTTGGTGTATTTTCTGTTTGTTTATAATGTGATAGTGAGAACATAGCCTCTAAACGTGTTATGTTGTTGTATAGCTTCACTGAACATTTGCCAGGGAGGGGAAATTGATAGGGAGGTTCATAATTAAGCAAATTAATGAGTTTATTCGGTGAGCAACCAAACACTACAATGCCAGCTCATATCTCCACCGAGACATGAAAAGTCTTACTTTGTTGCCACGGTTATTTTTGCCATGAGCTTGTGTGCATGAGTTACTGTATGCGAGTTTTCATCCCTTTCTTTTTTTTTTTTTTTCAGCTTTTACAGCAGACAGACGCACAGAAAAACAACGTGCTGTTTTCATGCTGACTTTTAAGCCTTTGCAAAAACAAACTACAAAGACAATAATGTTTTTAACAGCAAATAAGCGACAGTGGATCCTCAGCGATTGACCATTTGCAGCAATTTATGTATTTTTCCTCAATCACTTGTTTGTCATCAGTGGCCTCAGGGATAAAGATTGCCTGATTTCTAATATCTAGCTTTGTCATAATGGCCCCTGTGACAGCAGGCTATTAATGAGCGGCCATTTTGTGCCTTTGACTGCAGTTGCACTGGGCTTCATTAATTCCTACAGGTCTGAGAGGTGAGGACAGAAGCGAGAGTGCGTGACAGTGGAGGCCACAGTCCCCAGAGACACAACACAATTCACTGTGTGAATACTTGATGATCGCTTTTTTTTTCCCCATTCTTTGTTTTTCAAACCGAGTTTTTGTCTACATGAGTGTCTGATTTCATGTTTTCACATATGTGTGAAGAACTGTGTGTGTCTCAGTCTGTTTGCTAATGTCTGTGCGAATATGACCACAGTGACCACCCCCTCCCTATGAGTTGGGTTTGTAATTACTTCAGTATAGGACACGGAGGCAGGCGCACAATGATAGATGATGACCCCACCCACCCCTCCACCCCTTCACATTCAGTAACGACGGCCCTCGCCACGACACACACAGGGCCACTCCGGGGCCAGAGGAGGAAATGAGAGGCTCTTTAGAGGACACAGACGCCATTAGGTCACCACAGGTGTCCCGCCTGCTGTTCGTTCTTTCTGCCTCACACTTTTTTTTTTTGCTTTCTTTTTTCTTTTTTTTTTTTTGCTTTCTCTGTTTCTCGCTCTGCTTGTGTTTGGCAGTGGCGACAAAACAGGTGTCAGAAAGCAGTGGAATGACATCACGTACCTGCTGAGCGTGATTTTGTTGTGTGCGCATGAAACTGTGTGTGTGTGAGTGCATGTATGAGGAAATGCAGTGTGTTCCAGTATAATACATAGTGCTTAGTAATTATGATATGCAAATGAAAGTAACTTTTAATGTACTCCAACACCATATACCACTGTAATATGTCCAATTAGCATCCTGTAATACTATTATTTGCTGAATTAATATTTTGATGACAACTCTATGTACTGTATGTCACTTACCTGTAGAAGCAGGTTTCTCTCCTTCTTGCCCTGGTGCAGCTGGAAATCTTTCACAGTGAAGTAGCTGCAGGGACTCAATGAACTTGCAAATGTTTGCATTATCCTTGAATATCAAATGTTGATTTAAATCTCATTTTATTCTTCTTTCTTTTTTTTCCCCCATCAGTTTTAAACATTGCACATGAGGGGCTTCATCAGGTCTGACAAAGTGCTGATTCTGCAGCCCTTTGTGATGTGTTTATCGTGGAAATTCAAATCTCAAAATTATGAGCCCCGAGGTGAATTCATATATGAAAGTAGTAGTAGCCGTTAATGGTGTGATGGCAGAAAGAGATGTTCCAGTCTGTATCTCTTCCTCTTCATCTGTTTTTTTTTTCAACCTCCCCTCCCTCCTTCCCCTACTCATCGCTGATATATCTCTCTTCACTTCTAACCACCCTTCCCCTCACCTCTGTCCTCTCATCCTCACTTCCTCCCTCCCTCCCTCCCTTCCACCAGCACAGACAATAAATATCATGTCACGAGGATGGCAATGCTCCTTCATGGAACACTGCATGTTTATTAGAGGCAGGAGAAGTTTAAGAGAAATGCTAACAGTGTTCATTAATGGGCCGCATCCGCGTTTGATGAGGCATGGCACATCCTTGCCATCAGCCAAACGGCAGAACAGGCGGGGTTTTCGGTGGGGGGGGGGGGATGGGGCGGCGGGCATAACGGCCACTGGTAAACGGCCGGTAATTGTGTCCAAATTGTATGGCGAGAAGGCCTCTCAAGGACTGACAGTGACGGAGCAATTATGGCAAGCCAAGCGAGCTGTGTCAAATCAGCCCTCTCCTCCCTTTCCTCCTTACTCCATAGCCCAACCCCTTCTGCCACCCGCTGACGGGGAGTCATATTTCTTGGCCCTATATAGCAACGTGGAGTGATAAACCCTTGATTGTGAATGATAGGCTGGACGGTCCATGGTGGCTTGATGATTCAGATTGTCAATAGCTTTGTACCTGAACACTGGGTGTCACGTGGGTGTCTGAGCAGGTATAGAGATGTTTAAGCTGGAGGGAGGAGGTTCAGAGGGAGGGTGGGTGTTTGGCAGGTGGGTATGTCTCATGTGCTCAGCGACTCAACTGAGGGAGTCTTTACCCGGGAAGGTCATCAGTCAGCGTCGGCTGTCAGGGATGGATCACACACAGTGGAGTGCGCCTGACTTTGGTAATTACATCTGACTGCAGAGTGGGGATGTCTTCTTTTGTGGGCCCACAATGACTGCATAATTTATAATTAACTGCAATCAGTTCAGTCACAAGGATGTTCATCAGGGCTTTTTGTTTTAGGGTGGGGTGGTAGCAGTTTAGGACTGGATCATCACTCAGTTTATCTGAATGTTACACAGTTCAATTTGTAGAAATTTATACCGTTTTGTCAACAAATCTCTTTCTTGTTCCACCACAGCCCTAAAACCATGAGACCTTTGTTTTTTGTTTTTTTTGCAGTCAGTCATTTTTGTTTTCCTCGACAGAGTATGCAGTTAGGAAAGAAATGAATATATATTTCACTAAGTCTTGTGATGTATTCTTTATGACCCTTTTACCATTGTTTATGCAAATCAGGGGTGGGGGGGGGAGAGAAAGAACAACCTATTGGCTGGATGAGCAAACTTTAGATGGAACAAATGGGTTTCATGAAGATCACAGTGGAGAGGATCAATAGGACTGATGATTCAAGGTGTCAATCCATACATGCAAACACATTCTAATTGATTTTTTCCTATTGATTTCACGGGTGCCTCTGCGGCTGTGGTTAAGACGGGAACATGTATTTGTGTTTGATGATAGAATTCAGGCAGTGATTAGTCCAACAGCATGTCAAAATTAGTATTGCTTACTTTGATTTATGGTCATAATGCATATTAAATAAACCTCAGACAACTGTGTGCTGGATTAAATTATGATGGAAATAGTATAATTTATGCGCTGTAATGTGATAATCATCTTATGAATTATGTAAACAATTACGCCCATATATCATACTTCCTAAATCATCTAAAACTAGTTATTTGAATGCCAGTCTTTGTATTTCCCTTTGAATTTGAATATAAAATTGTGATGCATTAAGTATCTGCTTTACATTGTAGCACTGACTATACAAGTAGGGAGCGAACTTCAGTATTGCCAGTGTGTATGTGTGTGTGTGTGTGTGTGTCTGTGTGTGTCTGTGTGTGTCTGTGTGTGTCTGTGTGTGCACGCTTGTGCCCATGCATGTGCACGGGTGCGTACATGTGCCTGCCCGCTAGTGTCTAAGTTTGAGTCCAAGTATATCAATCTTGTTACTGCCATTAATGTCACTTTCAGCTCATCATTCTCAAATTATATTTAATAATAGATAGCTTTTGGGCATAAATGTTAATGCAGAATTGCATAGAATTTTATGTTCTGAAAATGACATGCCTTAGTTAACCTCTCCATATTTAGAGAGCTACTCCACTTCCATGCAAATGCCGAAAAATCCTAATAAGTGAATGCAGGCTCATAAGTTTCTCTGCAAACTTTCCTCTTAGTCTAAACCAAACATTCCCTTCATTCCGCTCTGAGCTTTGACCGGGTCTGCTTGAATAGTAAACAGTTGGTTTGACTATTGATTTTAGTCCTAAAAGCAATTTGAGCTAATGTGGCTAAGATAACATGTCAGCACTGATTCCTAGTCAACTTTATGATACATGCCATTTCCAAAAAGAAAAAGTCAACAGTAGGTTTTCCATGTCAAAGCTTATTATGTGGTGAAAGGTGACACAGTTATTTAATATGATGTTTACTTGATGAGAGATTTCAGAAGTCCATTTTTAAGAGTGTAGTTTGAGTTTCCAAATCAGAGATCCTTATAAACCACCTATATAGCTGTTTCCAGTTCCTCAACATATAGATTCATTAGCCCCTTCCCACCTTTTACAGGGAGTGTGTCTATTGAAATCCCCACTTCTTCCCCCAGCTGTCTTGTACTGTATGTGATTAGGTGGATTAGATCATTGGTACTCCATTGGACCATGTATTGATTAGCTATTAACCCGCTAACACCAAATAATCCATTTTAAATGCTCCCACATTTGGCAGTGGCGGTGTGCGTTTGATTTGAGGTTGCCTCAGGACATAAACGTTGATTTCTCTCCTTTTTTTTTTTTTTGCAGTGAAAGCTCGGGGGTGGGAAGCATCTCTGCAGTCACATTACATATTAACAGTATCTCCAGTTATGTTCTTAAAACATGATGAGTACACTGAAGCTGAGTTGCCTGAAAGATTAATTATTGACACTGTCCTTTGCGCAACCCGATCTTAAAAAGAGTGTTCACTGTTCCATTTTTTTTAAACATCCTCTGATATTAAGATATGTTTCTGCTGTTACTTTGGAAAGCACGTTTTTCTTGTCAACATGTTGGAACACTTTTGCTTGGATGCATGTGGTATGGATTGGGAATTGAAACCACAGAAAGCGACGGATGGAAGTCATCATCATCGAGAGTCACTTCGCCTCGCCTCTGATCAGCGCCTTTAAAGTGTTTGCAACAATATGGCGAAGAGATTAGGCACCACTTCACATCAACTGGTCTTTTTTTTTTTTATTGCGGTTAGAGTTGAGGGAGGGATTTCAGCTTGGATATGAGTCCAGCTCCACTGGGCCTTTGGGGCTAACACAATGATTGTCATGTATTGCTGCATGTTGTTAGCATACAAGAGAGGCTGTTCTCAGCTTGTCTCATTCCCCTTCTGTCCTCTCCAGCCCCTAGTGGTGTCATTTTGTTTATTAGCAGGATTCTGGGTCCTGTTGTTTATTCATAAGCCATTGTTTTAAAGCATGAACTGCTCTATTTTGAGGGGTTCCATATTTGTCAGCTGAGTGTCGGTGGATGGCACCCGTGCGCCTCGCAGCACCTCCAGAGACTCCTATTCTGACAAGGACATTTTTTTCCTCCCCCATCCTCTTCAAGCTCCCGGTGTAATGAAAACTAAATACGCACATCTTCCCTTGCTGTCTGTCTCTTATCCAACTCTCTCTTTCTCTTCTCTTTACTCTCTCTCTCTCCTTTTTTTATCCTTCGCTCTCTGCTTTCCTGACACCTTGGCCAATGGGAGTTGTTTCTGTACCCGGCGGTTGTCAGGAGAGACAGCCAATAAGCAATCAAAGTGGCGGCCAGTGGCTGAGACAAAGGAGCACTCTGCCTTTTTCTGAGGTGCTGCAGCAGGCCGTACAGAGGGGGCTTGCATGTATAATTAAGTGAGAGAGGAAGCCGGGGCCACTTAATCTTCCCCCTAATGGTGATCCTAGCTCCATCACCGGGGCTCCTCTGGGGGGGGGGGGCTGTACCCCAAAGACCCACTCTCCGGGTCACCGCTGTCCCCCAATTGTCATTGGCAAATCTTTTTTATCAGCCGGAAGAACTGTTTTCCTGGACCGCTGGCATTGATCCATTCATCATGGCTTTGTTCCTTTAAGAACTCTGAGGGCACCCCAAGGGTCTGCCGAATGAGCTATTTATCATCCAGCAGAGAAAAATAGAGAAAGAAGTGAAGAGATGCATATTTCACACAGAGTTTTCCTTAAAGCTTACAATGGCCTGACATATTTTCAGGTTTGGCTTGTATTGTTACAGGGATCCCTATCACCTGTGTGATTTATAAGAACATTAATCATGTAGAACTGCAGTCAAACTTTACCTTGATTATCAACTCTAATGAATAAACTTAAATTGTAAACGTGACGTCCTTCTTATGATATAGCCTATAAAACACAGATAATATAGTACCACTCTGTGGGTCTCACAAAATAGTTAGACATTTTGGGAGCACTCTCATGTCTGTATGTTAAATATGTAACTATAACCAGCAGCTGATTAAGGTAGTTTAGCAGGAATGCTAGAAGCAGGGGGAAACAGCTTTATGTTTTTTCGAGCATCCCAGTGCTGTAGCATGTGATCCGTTTACAGCAGGGCTAAAATACAATGGCACAATGCAAAGCGAACCTGGAGCACTTTGTGCTCACAGTGCACAGAAAAAGTGAACTGAACCAAAATGAGACCACCTCTTGAGGTCTAAGTTTGAAGCAAGCGGAACTGAGACAGTTCCCTTCAAATGCGCTATTGGGAAAACGTCAGGTGGCACTCGGCTGACCAGCGATGGAATTATGATCAGCCAGTCAGTCAGTCAGTCACAGATAATCATGATATAGGGCTGGCCCTGCTGTTGCGGCAGTACCTTTAAAGCTAATTAACATGATATATCTTGTTTGTTTAATTTGTAGAAAAAGCAAAATTCACAATCAACGAGTTGTGATTTCGCATGGTGGTTATTTCCTGGGATATTTCCTGGCCAGGCCAGTCACTGTCAGTGGCAACTCATGTAGGTCTAACTGGTTAGTTTTTGGTTAGTGGAATTGCTGAAACGCAGATTCTTTTGTCCCTTGATCACAGGTTGGCTAACTGTTTCTCCCTTTCCAGTCATTTTGCTATAAGCTAAGTGTCAATGGTAAGAGTGGTATTGAGCCTCTCATCCAACTCTTAGCAAGAAGTGAATAAGTGTATTTCCCAAAATCTTTCTTGAAATGAAAGATAGACTTGCATATTCGTTTTACAGATTAAATTTATATCAGATAGTTTTGTCTCATTATTTTATTTAGTTATGTGATTTCTCTGAAGCTAGTTGCATTGACTTCCAATATTATAGCCCACATTTGCTAGTACACACACAGCAAAACCAGAGACAGACTTCCTCCCCCCAGACAAAGCAAACCATGGTTTAATTCTCCTGTTTCCTATTGACACAGCTAAAGGCAGCATAATAGGCCTATTACAGACTACCTGCATCATGCTTAATTCATCGTGGTATCTTCGTGTTTCCTTATTCAGCAGCCCTCTCATCTTTGTGATTCAAAGCAGCAGCAGCAGCAGCCAACAGGGGAGAAACCCCCACTCAGGTCCCCTATGTCTGGGCTTCCAGCCACTAGTGACCCCTCACTTCCTCAGGATGGAGGTGAGGATCTTGGGATGGGGACAGGAGAGCAGAGGAGAGGAGCAGAGAGGACCCGTGTGATTCAGTCCAAATGGAGCGTCTTGTGGTTATCCCTCTAATACAGACTATTATGTGGTCCCACCACTGACACTAATGGGATGTTACAACGATTTAAAATGATTTAATGGCTCCCAGGTTGGGGCCCCTAATGGCCCTCTTTATACGCCAATGCGTATTATGAATGGCAATGACAGTGTTGTGAAGTGCCTCTGTTTCTCTCGCTTTCTTTTCTCTCTCTTTTTTTTTTATTATTTTTTTTTTTTAAGCTGCTGCTCAGGCAGTGTGACAGGTGTCGTTTTGTGTGGTGATAGGGCTGCAGACACTGCAGTGAGTCAGTGGATGGTTGACGGACTCCTTATAGGCACCCATATTGTAGCAGGAGTGTTCATTAAATGTCTTATCGCACGCTGCTTCACTGAAGTGCACCAGACCACATACTAAACAGTTTGTTTGTATTAGGCGTTCACATACATTCACATATAGTGCATCAGATAACCAAATCTCTAGAATCAGACCAAAGTTTAAACAATTCCTTAAACACACTTTTAGAATTCAACTCTAAAGATAGCGATCAGTTTCCCACCATTTGTGCTTTCTGTGAGTGAAAAAGCACCTGCCAGGACTTTAGTGATTTTTTTTCTGTGTATGAATTTTAACATAAGACAGTGGTGGAAGTGCTCACATTCCCACTTGAGTATACCACAATGTAAACGTACCACTAAATAAATATTCTTACTTGAATAGTAAGTACAAATTATTCGAAACAAAAGGTCCTTAAAGTGAAACCTCAGTGCCATAACATATGATTTATTTTACTTTATTGGATTGTTGCTATCGATGCATTATTGGGTTTACAGTGTTTCAGTTTTGGTGTACAGTAGGTCGAGGTGTATCTAATTTTTTTTTTTTTTTTTTAAGTATATTTTTTTGGGCTTTTATGCCTTTAATGGACAGCACAGTGGAGAGTGACAGGAAACGGGGAGGCAGAGAGAGGGGGAATGACATGCAGCGAAAGGCCATCCGATGCGGGATTCGAACCGGGGCCGACTGCAACGAGGACTGTAGCCTCCACACATGGGGCGCCTGCTTAAACCACTACGCTACACGACACCCAGGTGTATCTAATTTTAACTTTAAATGTATATAATTATGGGTAGTTCAATCTATAATTAGCATATTTATAAGTTGATCATGTCTTTTATGTAAAATCATAATTTTATATCACTTATAACTGTGCTGCCAGATAAATGTAGTGAAACTTTGCAGTAAGAAACATAAAATAAACTACTGTACTGTAGAATTTCAATTAAGTACAGTACTTGAGTAAATGTAGTTTTTCATTTTCACTGCTGACAAAACAGATCAAAATTCTGCTTTCTTAAAATACATAAATCTTGAGCAGACATTCGTTAGAAATTAGGAAAACCAGCTGCAATATGATAGATGTTGAAGTGAAAATATTTCAGTCTAGGAACGCATAAGAGGAGACATAACTGATGACTTTAATTTTGAAATCCTCTCCCTTTCCTCTCCTTCCAGTCCTCATGGACAATTCACAGTGTGGATTAAACCTATTGATCACCTCCACCAAGCCAGGTGGAGAGGTTAAGCAAATTGCTCATCCTGGCCACTGTATAACGAGTCTCCTTCCTCAAAGAGACTTCAATTCCCAGACCTCATGCCTCTTGCAGAAATGTGTACTAAACTCTCATGAGTGAAGTCACAGAGAGAGAGAGAGAGAAAGAGACTCCTCTGGTCTTCCAAAAAACCCCCTACTATTTCCCCATTGTATGATGTCTCTAGATGGCCTGGATAGCCTGTGATCCTGGGGTTTTTCTACTGAAACCCCGGAACGTTTCAACCAAGCTGCCCAGCAGACTTTCTCCCTCATTGTTCAAGGCACAGAGAGAATAAGGTTTGCTTATATATATATA
>NW_019525132.1:2233658-2233756 GCF_002814215.2 Seriola lalandi dorsalis | reverse complement strand
GGAATGATGGACATGCTTGATAATTCTTCCCTCTTTTTTCTTCAAATGTTCACACAGCATCAGCTCGGTTTAAAGCCCCTCTCAATCACGCTGCCACC
>NW_019525132.1:2227605-2233638 GCF_002814215.2 Seriola lalandi dorsalis | reverse complement strand
TATATATATATGCATGTGCGGGTGTGTGCACACTCGTGCGCATGTGTGTTTGGGAGTCGGAGTGCGATTGGGAGAGCGAGTGTGTGCTCAGTCGTTTGTGTGTGTCGGCGTGTGTGAGACAGAAAGAGAGCCCAGAGGATTGACAGCTCTAGCAGTCATTACACGCTGGATTGAATGCTAGATTAGTCCAAAGTGGCTCAGGGTCAAGCGGCTGCCTGCTCCCTTTTGGCACTCAATGACTTTAATACCCGCTACTGTATTAGTCAATTACTTCAAAGGCTAGGCTGCCCTCTCGTTACCTCTCCCACAGTCCTGACTCCATACCATCTGAGGCATCGACTTTTTATTGTATCTATTATTGATTTGTCTTTATTTATACAAGATATATCTCTGAAAGAAATACCATAGAAATGTGAGTTTAGGACTTGAGTTCATGCAGTACTGCACGTCCGTGTATCAATCATGCTTTATTACACCCTGTAAATGTGTTATTCATTTGCCAAGCAAGGATTTAATTTATCTTTTGGCTTGTAAAGAGACCTAATTCTTGTATTAGTTTACATTAACACCATATCCCCTCTTTCAGACAAAGCTAATGAAATACATTTTAAAGAGATTGAACTGAATTTTCTATAAACAGAAAAAAACACCAAAGCTTTAAAGTTGTTCAGATCTGGACATCTTGTCCTCTGACCATCAAAACATCACGTGAGCGCTCTGTCATGAGATCAAGCTCCTCTGCTCTCCACCTCTCTACTATTCTCTCTGTCTATCACAGCTCCACTCCTCCCATTAGCTCTGATGTTAAATTGCTCTTGTGTGATTGTGTCATCGGGCTCTCCCTTCCCTTTCTCTTGGGTGACTGATATGACCTTTAGGTACACCGACTGACAATTACTGTCACCGAGAAATTGAATTATTAGCTTTCTCTGCCAACGGAGCCGCGGGTAGGTGGTTGGTAGTTGAGAGTAAAATGCTGTAATTACTTAGCTAAATTGCCATATTATATTTTTCGCCACTCCTTTTCCTTTTTCATACCTCCTCTTGAGTGATATAAAAGCAGGGTAAAAAAGAAAAGGAAAGGTGTTGAGCTGTGAATCTCAGAAAAGAATGATGTCAAATGCCTCCTGTAATCTTTTCATTGTGTTGATTGTCAATAGTCCCATGCTTTTTTTGTGTCTCTGGCTGTTGGTCAGTCTGACTTCCCCTTTTTTCGTGTCTCTCTCTCTCTTTTCCTCAGTCTCTCTCTCTCTACCATACACACAACAATTGATTTGAGCCTAATAGTGTTCCTCCTCAGTGGCCCTCCTCTTTGTTCACATTGCAACACTTGCACTTACACACCCTAAAGTGGCCAGGCTGAACATAATTATTTTTTTTCTTCTACTCCAGTTCTAAGTGAGCAAGTGGTTTTCTTTGCTTAGCAGCTTGTGTCATGGCCTGTCAGATCCAGCAGTTTGATTACAGTATCTAGTTATTTAGCAAAAGCCTAAACTGTACTGTCGTTAATTAACCAGCATTGGAGGGGGGTGGTTGACTGTGAGGGCCTTCGGAGGTCACATGGCTGCCTCAGAAAAGGAAGGGGAAGAGGATGTGGAGGTTTAAAATTCAGGGGGGGGACAAAAAAGAAAAAAACAGCGGGATATACATGACAGGAGGAGAGAATGCAGTCTCAGGGCCAATTGTTTTCTCACTGGCACTGTCATCCATGCTTGCACATCTGTATTAACCTTTTCCTCCCTTTTCCAAACACCCAGATGCATGGACATAAATACATTCATCACACATGCACAGAGTAAACACTCATTAAAAAAAACTTCCTGTGTTTTTAATATTTTTCTCATCTTAAATGTCAAAAGGTGGCCTCAGTAGACCACTTGTAATTAGTGTCTATTGTATGTGAATAATGAATGTGTTTTTCTATAATGAATGTTAGTCATGATTACTTACTGGACCTATAGAAGCATTTGAAGAGTCGTGCATTAACTACCCTGGAGGCTTTGAATTAGTTCAACACATAAATTGCTCTATCAGTGCTCAGCTCAGATGAGGAAAAGAAAAATGCAGCTGCTGTCAAATGTCTTCTACTTGCACAGTATGTTGAAGACATGATTAGATTAAGCAACGTACACAGCGTCTTTTACAAGGTGATGGTCATAAAAAGCTGCTGTGAACTTAATTCATATATTGACAGAACAGGTACAGTGTAACTACAGTATAAGGTCTGAACGTTAAATAGTCAAGGAGAGGGCGATTAAACAAATGACCTTTCATCAATAGATAATTATAAAGGTCCACACACGCGGAACATAAGGAAGTCTTTTCAGATGTAAACAAAAGAAACTAAAATGAGGGTGATGCTGGTCGCTTTTTTAAAATTAATACTTTCACACAATTTGAATAAATATCAGCATATGTGAAAATAAGTTGTATGAAGCCTTTTGTGGCGTACTACCGTGACACATCTGAATCGCAGACCAAACTGCAGGTGTTTGTGTTGCATTGTGGGTAATGTCGATGGCAGAGTATACCAGTGTTCATGCCAAACACTTTTACGTTTTATCTGAAACTCTTTAACATATTATACTTAAAATAAGTATATATGCTACATTATTTATTTGTTTAGTATTGTCATTCTGGTTCTCCATATTCATTTTATTACTTCATCGGTCTCTTTGTATATGACACCATGTCATATTGAAATGATTCTTCCTTTGTTGCTTCTGTTTGCCTCCACATTATAGGGTGTTTCCTTAATAAAATAAAAAGGTCTAAGGAGAGACAGTGTAGTATGTTGTTTAAACTTAAATTATTAAACCACCCCCATCCGTTGGGGCTTTAGGAGTAAACTTTAATCAACTGAACATGAAAGTTTGGTTTCATCCACCTGTTGCAATCTCAGATTTGGTCTAAACAGAAATCTTAGGGATCTTTTATTTACAATTTTCTGATGTGTCATTTCAGGTGTAGCGGGCGTCCCATATGAGGCTGACACTGAAGCTGAAAGGACTCACTAATCAGCACATTAGGTAAGGAGGCACCTGTTGTGTTTTCTTGTGATAGCCCCTGTCAGTGTAATCAGCTTCACTTTCATCAGTAAGAAGAACTCGGCAGCAGAACTGTTGGGTGGGAGGTGTACTGTTACTGTGATTGGTGGTTACACCTTTTTGTTGGATAGATTCATTTCATCTTTGTAACTTCTGCATATTGGCCACTCAACCAAATTGATCAACGATTCATTCACTTCAAAACTTCATATTATATTAAGAAGAACTGAAGTTATATTTTGTCTGTCTCACTGCTGTAGCTGACATTCTTCCTGGTGTATTGTGCAATTTTGAATGGTTATTGTGCATACAGTCTTACAAATCCTCTGCTTAGTAGGTTTTTGTGACTAGAAATATGGACTAATTTATGCGGCAGTGCATTGTCACACTCTGTGTTTACTCATAGGCAGATCCTGGATTAATATTGTCTGTTACTTTTTGTAACAAATTCTGTAAAAAAAAAAAAAAAAGGAACTAAGGTTGTTGGCTTCATATACCAGTAAAGACAGCAAGAGATGCACAAAGTGAGATGGGGAAGCAGGCAGAAGATGAAAGATGGTGTTTTATTCCATCAGCTATCATGTACAGTTGGTATAGTAGGAGTGAAAATATGTGAGTAAAAAATTGCAGGGATAGCTGTGGACATAGAATGAGAAGAAGACCTAAGCGAGAAAGACACTGTACATGAAAAGACATAGAAAATAAGAGAGATGAAGGGGGGCGTTTGTATGATTTTTCTTCCTTAAGGTCGAGCCTGCTCAACCGTCGTAAAAAAGGGACAATTTGCACACACCATAAAGGACATTTATGCTCATTGCTGTGTCCCAGTAGAACCCCATTGCTCTTTGTTTTAATTGTCCATGAACAAGACATTGTTCTGCAAGATCAGGGTCTGGAGAAAATTTCCTCAAACTCGTTCATTGTTACAAGGAACACATTATAGGGCCTTCATTATTTTCACTCTGATATAAAGAATATGTTATTTGAATTTACATAATTCTCAGAGCAGCTCTGAAGCCACTTCTATAAATAGCTTTATTCAACTTGAGCGCAGATTCAAATGAAGGGAGAAGTCATAATCTCTTACAATGTTGTATCTTTGTCTCTCCCTCATAGCTCTCTTGTGTGTATTTCCACACACGCTAAACCTCACAATATCCACTCTTTGTATGTTTTGTATCGGGTTTGTTATGCATGTCAAAATCACCCTTTTTTTTTTTTGATGAACGCTGTGTGCATACCAGCAAATTGGGGAGATTCATTTGTTGTTCGCTTGCCAGATCCATCCTGTAACACAGACGACTTTGTGCTGACTTTGTGGCGCTCCAAATGAAGTTGTTGTGTAGTACAATTGGCAGGGGGTTGTCCCACTTTCGAGCACTTCGCTTGTTTCTGAGATTGGCCTCGAGGTGCTGTGACATAGCTTCCCTCCAGCTCAAACACACACACACACACACACAGTCACACATGCACCCACCGTCGAGCAAACACAGACAAAATCACACACAGCCCCTCCTCTGAAATGCACTCATCCTCGGCCTGGTTTGCCCTGAAGTTTGGTTAAAAGTGTTTTATAAGCTCTTGCTGCTTCTGCTTGGCTAGCGCGGCTGTGCCTGAGGACATACAGTTGATCAATGTGCCATCACAGACAGAGGCAGGACTAACGGCAGCGCATGACCGACTCCAACCCGACTACTTGAGGTGTAATAATTATATTTTGTGGGTTTTTGGAGTCCAGAGGTTAGGCACAATGCTTGAAGAACATCACTGTTTTTGCCTACTCGAGGAATTACATTTACAGGCAACTCCAGTTTCATTACACTTGATGTTGGCACAAGAATTTGGAAAGGAAGGATGTGATATATTAGCAGCGTGTTAATCCCAAAAGAGCGATAAAGTGTATTAAAAATGAGCCCATGTTAATTCTAATGTTGTTGGTGTGTGGCCGTGAGCGCAGAAACAGTCCCTCTGTTATTCAGTCTTCGCTAACGGTAAAGTTTATGTGGTTTCAGAATTATTTCACTACTCAGCCTTCTTCTGACTCCCATGGCCGGACCACGCTGCTGGGTGCTACAGTATCCATAAACGCAGCCCGCAGTCTCTCACCTCTCGCCTCTCATTTCTCATAGTATTAATAATACAAAGGCATCCATAAAGTGGGAGCTGTGCTTGTATTAAAACAGCGCTGGCCCGGGATATATCCAAGGTTGCCACAAGGCTGAACTATTATTCTCCCTGCGCACAGTGAGAGGCGAACCACCGGTCATTCCAACAGATGGAGGTGAGGCCAAGACTGAAGCGCTTATTTCTCTCTCTCTCTCTCTCTCTCTCCGAAGCCATCGGAGACCTCTCTCTGGGTTGCGCCGCGCGTAACCTTTTTATGCAACGGCGATGTCATCTGCATTCTTTGTTGTGTTAAGAAGAGTTAAATGACCTCTTGGGATGGTTATCGTCTGACCTTTAACCCGCCACGATAATGAATGAGATGAGGAGCGTCAGGTATAATAGACTGCTGAGGTTGGTAGTATAGCAGAGGGCAAGTAGGCCTTTCATGCGCTCGCTGGTCTTTGCTTCCTGTCTTATTCTCATTGGTAAAGATGATGCAGACACAGAGGAGCAATTACAGGCGGAAACAGACTTCCATTTCCATCTGACAATGCAGTAAAAGGCCTTGGCCTCTTTGCTTAGGTATGCAGACAGCCAGAGAGCTACAGAAAGCAGGGGAGGGTGACAAAGGCCAACAGCAACCAGCATCTATTCTCAGACTAATGGTCCTCACAGGTTTTAGAAAATATGGTCTTGAAAATGAATTTCATGATATTTCTATTATTCATTAATTCCCAGACAGAAGTAGAGGAAGTGAAGGAGGAAGAGGCAGGCAGGCATCTGTGATTATTGATTGCAATGCTGAAAATATAATGAACTGGATATGAGGATTGAGTTTTCCTCATACATTTGGTGGCCCTCCCCACCCCGCCCCCACCCC
>NW_019525132.1:2218690-2227585 GCF_002814215.2 Seriola lalandi dorsalis | reverse complement strand
AACTGTCACAACTGTGCATCTGTCTCGCCCGGTGTCTCCGTCTCCGAAAAGGGCACATTTGTTGTATCTGTGCTGTTGTGTCAAGAAGATGTGTGAAAGAATAGATCCCTTCTTCCCCCACATTTTAAACAATCACATGCCGAGGAATTCATTTGTCTTGGTTTGGCTTTGTCTCGGAGGTGACACACAAGCGGGGGCTCCTTTTGTTGCTCAAAATTGATGCCGCTAACAGTGTAATAAAAATGTCCAAAACTTGCAACGCCGTTTGAGGAAGAGCTTCTTTTGTTCCTGGAGAAGCTCTTGTACAGATGAGATAACTGCAGGCTGTGTTGGTGGCAAGATTAATATGTTGCCCAGTTGGACCAGGGTGTTTTCTTACTCCAGCTATATCTCTGGTGTCAACATCATAGCTCTTCCTTTGTATGTTCTCACTTTGAATTCAGCCCTTGATTGTACTCATTCTGCTGAGCGGTAAACAGTACAGTGTGCCGACAGATAACACATTTATCTTGATATAGGCTCCTTTGGTGCCAAATGATATTGCTGCCATCAGGTTTAAAATACTCCACTGTGACAGAGTAACCTCATTTAATCATTAAAGGTTGACTTATCAGGGGAGTGGGATGATAAGTATCACACACAGAGTTTGCAATTGCTCATAATAGCTTTCAGTGGAAGTGCTTAATACAATTGGTGACAGGAGTTTAAATTTTTTTTCTTTTTTTTTTCTTTTTTGCTTTCAGATGATGTATCCAAATAAAGGAAGCAGAATAATACATTTATGATTTATTTATTTATTTACTATATTTTCTTTCTTTTTTTTTTTTTTTCTGTCTCAAGACGAATGGTAACCTGACACGGCTGAATTACTGAACTGTGTCTGAGGACTAATGAGAGAAATTTCCCCAGAGAATCTTTATCTATTGCTCCTCGGAGAGCACCTTGGGGACTCGCTCTCCTGTCTGTCACCTCCACACACACACACACACACACACACACACACACACACACACACACTCTTGTTGCACACACACCCCAGGTCCACCACCCCACCCCACCTCTCAGCACCACTCTGCTGTCTGCCCATCATCTCCTCTCCACCCCATTCAGCCCCTCCGCCACCTCCTTCACTCACTGACACCCCTGTTTCCTCTAACACTATCATGTAGCACAGCCATTTCACTTTTGCACCTTGCAATTAAAACCAGAGGAGAGGCGGAGGAAAAGAACACTCTTATACTTTCAAACCCCCCCCCCCCACACACACACACACACACACATACACACACACTCCTCCTCCTGCAGCAGCCGATGCTCTCCTATCAGCAACGCAACCTTTCAGGATTCCTTTTTTATCTTTTTTTTTTTTTTTTCTCATATGTGCGATACACATGTACATGGTATGTGTTAGAAATCCGGAGTTTACAAGAATGGCTGGCATGGAATTAATTAACAAAGGAAATCTCACCACAGGGTTGAGCTGAGGTAGATAATTCCAGCTTTTTAGTTTCTGCTCCTATGATAGCAGGTGGAGGCGAATGTGGTGAACACACTAATAAAAAAGGGAGAAAATGAGATTTGTTGTGCCAACTGGAGGAGTCCGTTTTCTTCTGCTGCCCAACTGATATAACTCTTGTAGACAGCACGTCTGTTTCAGGAAAGTGGTTTAATGCAGTGGGCAATACAGAAGCCTTGTCCACCATCACACAAACACACAAACACACACAGACACACACAGATCACATACAGGCAAGCGCACGCACAAATGTTCGCACACCGTCACAGCATCCAACACACACATACGCAAACTTGTGAAGTCAAAGAAGTCTTTGATCTTTGGTGTTGCTATACTGACCTCTGCAGGATCCACCCCCAACCCTCTTGTGGGTTTGAGTTTGTGTGTGTGTGTGTGTGTGTGTGTGTGTGTGTGTGTGTGTGTGTATGTGTGTGTGTGTGTGTGTGTGTGTGTCCTAGCATAACTGGTCTGTGGAATTTGTATGTGTGTGTATTGGGGAGCAGGTGAGTCAGAATTTACTGTAAATTCTCACCAGCACATCAAATGCGTGGGTGAAAATAGTACCCAACAAATGCACAGTTTACTCCCGTTTTACAAAAATTTGCTGAAGCTACAGCTACTGTTTTAGGAAGTAATTTAACTTTTTTTGAGAATGAAAGAACAGATTTTTAAAGATTGAGGCCTTCGGTAGAAATAAATGGGCCTGAGACAAGCTGCAGAACTTAGAGAGGATTGACAGACTGACTGACAAATTTTTGTTTTTGGTTTTTTTACATGATTTGGAGATGAGCTGTCCCGGGATTACTCAAACACATGTTTTAAGGCTCGGAGTAATGACTGATCATATTTTCAGATGTTAGAGATGATGATCAGGATAATTAGACCCTCCACATGTGGAAAACATTGCCTGTTGTGTGTGATTTCTGAGGCCGAGTAATCCAAACGTTGTTCCCAGTAATAAGGACATCGCGCATAATGCGGATGACCCAGGAAATGACTTTGCTGCGTAGAAAAATGAAACAGATGGTAAGTTATCTGTCTCCATAGTTGTGCCAGACAGGTTAAGAGCACCATCTGTGTTTTAATAAATGTGAGAGTGATCTGTGGTGTGACAGTGTTTGGATGGAGGAAACTGGTCAACAAACAGAGCAAAACTGCCCAGTGGAATCTAGACACACACACACACACACACACACACACACACACACACACATGTGTACACAAACATTCACGCACACACCAAGGCCTCATGGGAAAACATCATCACACATCGAGTCAGAGATCACGGCTATGTAAACAACAGTTCCTGATTAGTCTTACATTACTGTTCAATTTTTTATTTGTGCCAAATTGGAAATCGGAGGATGTTGTGTTTTGCCCTCTCCCCTCCCTCGTCGTATGCCTTGATATTAAACATGGATTAGCAATGTCTAAGCTCTCGTTGGCCAGACAGGATGGAGAGAGACACTGCTCTTCCCCTTAGAGGCCATTGATTTCCAAGCTACTTACGCCCTGTTTGTATGTGCGGACACACTGGAGTGCAAGATTGTTAAATGTGAAGTGCATCACCTGTCACCCGGAGGTCCCCATCTCATCTTCCTGGGGCTTATCAGCACGTAAACACACACACACACACACACACACACACACACACACACACATACACACGGGGTAAACCTGGCTGTTTTGCAAATCAGATTTAGATATTGTATGGACTGCAGCGTCCTCTGACATGGCTGCTTGTATCGAGGTCTCATCTGTGATCAGGCTTGAACACAAGATTGGTGGGTGACATGGAACAGACTAAATAGGGTGATCATCCACCTGCCATTCTTCCTCAGGCGCCCTGATAGACGCGGCGGTGGTTTTATTTTCCCTTTAATGGAGCACGGGTATGAATGGCTGGTGTCTGGTTATGCACTTGATCTACTGTTGATGTTTTTCTTTGAACTGGCTAAGAACACGAGTCCAGATCGCTTCTCTAGATTAAAATTCATGCCATGTCATTTTCTATCAGGTGATTACTCCCTATCATTTTTATGATTCTGATTTCTAAGTGCACTTTTCATCTCATCCTTCGTGAACATAGTTTGACTTGACCCCAAAACTTCTCACGAGGGAAGAAAATTTTGATGATGTCTCTTGGCTCCTAAGAAAATAAAAGTTTGTATTTCTCATAAAGCGAGCTTTCTATCTGGCCTTGGTGTTCAATACTGAAGTATAGCCCAGGTGATTACAGTCTGTAGTCTGCTCCAGCTTATTATGCCAAAACATCACTGGGCCCTTCTCCAAATATATCATAAATAATTATTACAGAGTGCATGTTCAGTGCTCTGGGCAATGGATATAGCTTGTTTAGTTTCAAACACACCCCAATCAATATACGCCTGTCATCTAAAATTTATGAGAACACCAGCTTGTATTTTATTTATTTATCTATTTATTTATTTATTTATTTCATTTGGCCGCTTGCTTTCAGCCTCTTGTTCTTAACTAATCTTGCTGAGTGTGTGTACTGTTTGTGTGTGTAAATTCTAGAAATTGTGCATACCTTTGTGTGCATGCCATCAATGTGTACGTGTGAGTATGTGAGTGTGTGTGTGTGTGTGTGTGTGCATGTGTGCGTGTGCGTGTGTGCACGTGCGCTCTGCAGCTCGGTCCAGCAGGCAGCGCCACTCGAGGGACCCTGGAATTATGGATTGAGGACAGGAGTCATGCAATGATTGACAGCCGCATTCCATTGGAGGTGATTAGGTGCGCGAGGCCCAAAGAAAACAGACATGATGGAAATTTCAACATCCCCACTCTAATTTCTGCTGTGGGTAATTATGATACATGATGATCTGCAGACATCACTGGCCACACAGCCCGCTGTGCTCAATCTCTCCTGCTCTCGCTGTCTCTCTCGCTGTCTCTCTACCTCAGTAACCCGCTCACACACACACACACACACACACACACAAACACACAGGCAGAGACACACTTCCATACAAACTAGTGGTGCCAAAAAGCAGTGGGGCCTCATAATGCAGCGATAAAAACATGGAATGCAACTGTAATTGTTGGAATCATTAGTAAATGAATTGCTTGTTTTATTACTCAAAGCAATAGTTATTCACTTTCTTGCATAAGGTGAGAAGATCAATACCACTGTCATGTCTGTATGGTAAACCTAAAGCTGGAGGTAGCAGACAGTTAGCTTAGCCTAGCATTACGAGTGGAAACAAGGGAAACAGTCAGAGGTAACAAAACCTCAAAAATTCACTAATTAACTTAATTTATATCATATTAATTCTATCGTTCTTTGACCTGTACAAAAACCTCAGTGTAAAAACAACAATTGTTTTTTTTTTATGGGTGTGAATGTGTGTAAAACAGAAGTTGTCATTTTCACATGTCAAACAAATGAGATATAACATGATTATTAAGATTCAGATGTGCTGGTAAGAATACTTTGTTACCTTTGGACAGAGCCAGGCTAACTGCTTCCCCACATTTCCATTTGTCTTTATGCTAAGCTAAGCTAACTGACTCACGCCTCCAGCTATATATTTACTGTGCAGACATAGAAATTATGTTAATCTTCTCATCTAATTTTCAGAGCAAGACGGGGAATAACTTCATGTCCAAATGTCAAACTCTCCCTTTCAACAGTGGTTGCACAGAGTTTAAACTGCACATCTTGGATTCAGTCTTTAGGTGCCAGATTCCATTTAACTAAACTGTAGTCATAACTGTAGTACAGTTTATTGATGGTGAAACTAATCAGGGTAGAATGTATCTGCAGCATTAAATCACACCACACTCCATCCAAAAATCAACAACCTGAACACACACACTCACTCAAACACACACTCACAGACAAGATCTGTGTGAGCCACCAGTCTACCATCATTGCTCCCAAGCCACAGTGGAAGTGTTATGATCTGAAAGTTACAATATTCCTCCCAACAGTTCCTCTCAGCCTCTCCTCTCTCATGTGCTCCTCGCTCTCTTCCCCTCCATCTGACAAAAGCTGCACGTCCTGCTCTCTCTCCCCTATGTCAGGTGCGTTTAGCATGGCTTTGAACGCCATGCCTCCATATTTTATTGAACACTTTGTTGGTTGATGCTGGATTCCTGCACAATACCTGGCGATAGGTTCATGCATTAGAGATGTGAGCCTTGGACGGGGGCCGGAGGAGGATGGAAAGAAAATATAAAAGATTGTGTGTGTGTGTGTGCGTGTATGTGTGTGTGTGTGTGTGTGAGGGGGGTGTTTCTCTCTGTTTTGGTGGACTGTATAGAAGTCGTTGTTATTTAGCATTTCAGTATTAGTCCATGCTGGCTGCAAAGAAAAATCTATGAATGCTCTCACAGATTCTCTCTCAAGGATAAAGAGCTCCATGAGTGCTCTTATCCACGGTGTATCTGACTGTTGGTCATTGACTTGTTTTCTTCTCTCAGCAGGTGTGTCTATAATATTGTTTTTTCGTGGTATTCCTTGAATCTGCACTCAGTTTTGACAGTGTGATGTATTTGACCACCACCAGGAATTGAGAGAGTCTGACAGTTGGTTTAACTCTGTGCCTCTCTTTTCATAACTGTTGGTTTATCTTGTTATGACGTGTCAGTCCAGCGTAAGAATAACTGCAGGAAAAACTTACCTGGACTGTATTGGTTACTGCTAACATTATAACTAAGCTTTATGACCTTTTCCTTTCAACTGAAATATATTCTCAGGTATGGCATGCATAGAATGGGGTCTATTTGCATATCTAAGGTTAAGCCCAATTGCCCTTCATATACAGTAGGTGCCAAAACACTGATTAATCCCCCAATGGGGTGAGTGTGAAACACATATCTGCAACCTCCTGATTGTAATGTGTAGCAATAGGAAAATTAGACACTGAAATGTGTCAGGCCTTAAATTAGCGCTCCATATTTTAGTGCCATTTTCAACAGTGGCACGTTGCAAAGGCCTCCACAGACAAGAGGCATCTCACTTGTTGTCAGACAGCCTCCTATCACCTCTGCTTCACTTTTCATTCATTTGCATAAGCTCTTGAATCTGCGAGAGCCATTGAGATAAGAATTTCCCCAATTTTTCTTTTGCTTGCATCTGTTTTTAGTATTGCAGCTAAACGGTGTTAAAAAGTAAACTTTAACTAGCAAGAGAATGCTAGTGTTTGTGTAGCTGTTCATGACTCATGACAAAGCTTTTGTAAATGTGCTACTGGAAAATCTGTTGTTGGCTTTTTAATGCTTCCCATTCGCAGTTGCTTATTTGTCTGAGGGCTGCTGTAATTGTTGGGGCATTCTTTGACTGCGACGCGACAGCCAAACAGATGTTTCATTTACCACTAACAATTACACTCTGAGGAATCTTGGGGAGAGGGGGAAAAGCACGAGTTTATTTAAACAAAATCTTCACATGACATGCCCTCTCTCCAGCACCTCGCAGATTTATTTGAAACGAAACAGTTTGTGCTGATTCTCTCATTTACTTCTCAACCCCCTCAGTCCGGGAAGCAATAATCTGGCTTCCTGTAGACTAAACATAAAATTAAAAAGCAATCTGGCTGTGCCGTATGTTTTATAGAAATCTGAAAAAAAAAAAGAACTCACATCAGCGACTTTTACAGATAAAAGTGCCACGGCTTGCCAAGTGAAAAGACGGATAAAAAAATGAATATATCTTTTTTTCTTTTCCTCCTATTGCCTTTGCATATGTTAGAGCAGCTTGATTAACGGCCGGGCCGTCCAAAAGCTAATTATTTTATTGAGTTGGGGGACGAGGTGGGATCCCACCCTGGGGATTTGGCTTTGGCTTTGGCTTTGGCTGCAAAATAGAAAAGGGCCCCACATGTGATGTGTGATTTCTCCCTCCTCCTGGTGCCCGTCCTGCACAGTGACAGCAGGATGAGCCCCAGGTATGGGTGGTCTCATCTCTCGTCTATCAATAAGGAGCTTACTAGCCGTACTGGAAATGGGAGGGAATACAATACCGTTGCAATTTGATTTTAAGCCCCACAGGTCAATCTGCTGAATGCCCTTTTCAGGCAGTTCCTTTTATCATTCTTTTTCTCCAACCTTCAACTCTCTCTTTTGCTTTCTCTTTCTCAGTCTCTATCATTCTCCCTCTCTTTCATTCTCTTTTGCTTTTTCTCACTCACTGTCTTTATCACTCCTTTTCACTCTATTTTATTCTTTTCAGAGCAGCCTGTCTTTGGAGGTTTGTGGTTGAATCAAAATATGAAGTCAGTCACAAGTTCAAACTGTGAATGTCATTATGACATTTCTTTCTTGTTTCCAGGGCGATCAATGTTAGGTGTAACACTCTGATTACAAATGCATTTATTTTCACATATGTGACCAGGAGTTAGTTGCTAAACATAACTTACAGTTCATTATTTTTATGTTATTTTCAAGTTAGTTTTGATGGCTGCAAATTTAAAAAGAAGGATTCTGTCTACAGTTCGAATGTTTGTGCAAGAACGGCACCTAGGTCAATATTTCATGGGAAACAATATATATAAACTCGCTCATGTATAAATATTTGAAAGGAGCTGTTTTGCATTGTTGGTAGTACACTATCCTGTCAGTAGTTTCTTGTGTCACTGGACCTGGTCCTTTAATAGATGTTTGAACGAGGGAAAACACCTCACATCCAATCATCACAGGTGAATGTGAAGGCCCTCCGTGTAGTTCCATCAGTGTTTTAAGGCTTGAAATTTGTCTTACTTTAATGTTATGTAAACAAAAGCATTTGTGAAAGCTTGAGCAGGATTTCTTTCTGACCGCATTTCACCATTGGCTAATATAGACTCATTCAGTAAAGTGCACAGTTGCTATGAAGTGATATACATCTTGTGAGCCTACCGATAATGTGTCTGTGTATATGCATGCATGCACACGCAGTGTATGTGTGTGCACAGTTGTGCACGCGCATGCCTTTGTGTGTTGTGTCTGTGTCACTGTATCGGTAGTATCTGATTGACCTTGCACTCCTGTCAACAAGATGTGGCCCCTGGGCTGTGAGCTCCCTGTGAACAAAAAAAAAAGAGAATACCTTTATTGGCCACTCTGTATCGAAGTCGAGGTGCGTGGTGGACAACAAATTGGCTCTTCATGTCTCCCTCTCCAAATGCTAAGGTTAGGCTTTAATTGTGGCACCTGGGTTGGAAAGCAGCAGAGTTATAGACAAAATAGCAATGCTCGTGTCAGTGGACGTGTTGTGAATAGTTCACATAATACCAGTGTATACACAGTGGACACGGAGCCAGCCACCTTTGCTCCTCTCCTCTGTTCTCGCTGAATAAGAATCTGACATAAATTCTGCACATATAAAATTAGTAAATGCCACTGTAGCCGTAGTTAAATATCACACAAACCCCTGG
>NW_019525132.1:2196895-2218670 GCF_002814215.2 Seriola lalandi dorsalis | reverse complement strand
GGGGGGTGCTGGCAAGTTACCTTGTCCTATTTTTTTGTGGGGGGAAAAAGCCAGGGGGAGGGGAGTTTGACTAAAGGAGAAAACGGGACGGTGGGAGAGAAAGAAAAAGGGTGAGGGGGAAGGAAAGAGGAAGGGGGAACACCTGTACATCGTCAGAAAGGGTGGGGTAGGAGTGGTGGCGGGCTGCGTGCGACAGAACACTGCTTTCAGATATGGAGCTGTCATACCGCACACTCCCTCCTCCTCTCCCCCCGCTGCTCTCCTTCCTCTCTTCATATTGAAACTATCAAATAAAACAGCGTCGTGCAGAAACCTCTTTCTTCAGCCTCTCATATGGCATCATTAGAGGTTAAGTGCAGTCTAATCTCTCCCCTAATAAAGTTACTTTGAAGTGAGGAAAAAGGGTGGAGTGGGGCCAGGGGTTGTTCACACAGATTATTTAGTAAATTAGCTCAGTCCAAGCATCACTGGCGAAGCCTGGAACCCTGTTCAATGTGAAATTTGAACCACCCTCATGCAGCTATCTTGGACTGCAACACAATGTAGCAGTAAGTCCTGGTTCCTGGTAAATTCGGTTGTTGACTGATGTTCCAGATTTAGTTATATTTAATGTAGCTATATTTTGATTGTCATATTTTTTGAGTGGGAAGGTCATTCTGTAACTGTCGGCAAAAATGTCGGTAAAACAAATGTTACTTAATAATGTATGGTTGCCCTTGACTGCAGTTATTTGAGGCAGAGGAAGTCTTGCTTCCATTTTCATCCTCTCACATTAATCCCCCTCTGTCGCCACAGTGCTACAGAGACAGTTCATTCACTTATGCCCTCGTTCTTTATCCTTCACTTTCTTTTGCTTTAGTGTCTTCCAGCCCCTCCTTCCCACACTCGACCCCTCGCTGTGCGCTACCTGGCCCCTCCACCCTTTCACTTCTCTACCAGCCTGTTGCTTCCAGAGCCAGAGCCTGGCAAAGTGCCAGCGCTGGGCGGGAGTGCCCCCCCCCCCCCCCCCCCCATTAATTTACCAACAGATTGCCGTGGGCTGCTCACAGTTCACCGACGGGGTGTTTACAACAGTTAAGTGACGAACTGACAGCCATTAAAACCTCAATGCAGCGCAGCGCCACAGAGCAAAGGCTTGACTGCCCCTGTTTTGTCTGGCACACATGATGATACAACAGCCAGAGCTGCGTGTGTTGTTGGCATTTCGCCTTAATTGGAAGCCCAGGGCCCCAGCCAACACCAGCAGCCAAGATACAACAGGTCTGAGACACACAGGCCCGCCAACAAACAAATACATGCAGAAGAATTCACAAATGCATGCAAATTGTACAAATGGAGAAATCTGACTTTGTAAATGTCAAAATGGCTTTGATATGGATTTATTACTGGCTAAATATGTTCCAACAGGAAATGTCTGCAACCTTTTTTATTTTTTTTATTTTTTTTTTTTTTTATTATTAATTGCTCAATTTGCTTCAGAAAAAGTTTATGGCTCTTTTTCAATCTATTCCTTCATTAATAGAAACATAAAGTGCAATTTACTGTATGAACAGTTATTGTTAAGGTAACTTACCTGACACAGTGCAGCCCAATATGGTAGTGATTTGCAGAGTAAATGTTATTGCACTCACATGCATCAACACCACATGTTTTCTGTGTCTTTTGTTGGAAATTGGAAGGGGCCAAGATTCTTTCTCCGGTGGGATCATGTGAAATTACTCCAAACCGTTTAGTGTCCAACACACAAAATGGCATTTCTGGACCATATGGAACCCTTTATGTAATGTTTTCCTTGTTGATATACAGAATCTGTAACAAATGATAATGGCTTGCAGCTGTGGGATGGATGAGGCATGGTGTCAGACGATGGCTTGATGGCTTCAGTATGAGTTGTGTGCCCAGTCCTAATGTTGCACTCCGCCCAGCAATACCTGTCTTAATGTGAAGTTTATGACTTCTTTATTCTATCCACTTAGAGTATACTGGCAGACGGATCTAGATTTGGAGGATTTAAAACTGCAGTGAGAAGGTGAACACGGTACTGAAGCTCAGCACCAGGTTCAGCTCAAATCAAGTCAAGTCAACCCAGTGCCCACTTTAAAATTGATGAAGTAAACAATGTCATGGAAAAACATGAAGATAAGGACACTGAGAAACAATATTTGATTATGCGACCTAATGAAGTCTGTTTTAGCTTGTGTCCTACTGTCATGATATTGATTTGATCTTGTGTGTTCAAGCACAAACAGATTGATTATGATGATTTTTGAAAAATGGAGAACCTTGATTACACCCATCAGTGTGTGACTGAGACACATCATAACAATAATGGAGCATGTCTAAGATGACAGCCTATACCTTTGTAAGCCTGAACAGCTGGTAACCTGATGATCACTCATTTATATGCACGTACTGCTGTTTTTAACAACAAATCACAAAGGAAGGATTCAGACGTTCCTCGTGATGTGACAGCTGCTCTATTGTCACCTCGAAGAAAGTGAGACGTGTGGATGTAAAGGAGGGATAAATAGGATGTGCAGGCAACTTCCTTTGTCAATCACTTCTGGCAGACTCGTTCCTGGAAGGAACACAAGCTGGATGAAAGGTGCTTTGATTGAGAGCAAAAACTGCAAACAGAGAAGAGGAGATGGGGTAAAAAGGCAAACTATGACAACTCTTGTAATGTAGTGTATGGAAACATGTCATCTGGGAAAGGTGATATACTGTCGGTGACCACCAAAAAATGTAGGCGAAGCGGTGACAAATTGCATTACAGGGCAAATAGCTGAGTTTTTGAGAGGGTCCAATTTGTCGTCTCCAATAAAGACCATTGGTGCTCAACAGTCTGGGCTCATTGCCCAATAGCTGGTTAGAGCCAAACTGATTGGATGTAATGTCCGACAGCTGTCGGAGGTCTACACGAATTGAGTCAACTTCTACATGTCATGCCAAGTTTCTGTACATCAATATGTATAAGGAGAACATAGAGGCCGAGAGGGCAAAGGAGAGAGAGAGCAGGAGAGGCCGCTTTACAACAAATGCATGACTGCCTGTTGTGGTAACAAGAGGCCCCATCTGGCGCTGCTTTATGTTCCCCAGGCTCCATGTGTAGACAGAGAAGAGGTTGGCGAAGGGGGGAGTGGTGGTAGTATGTGAAGCTGGAGGGTAGGATGGGTGGGGGTGTTGTGTGGTTGCAGCAGGGACACCCCGGGCTCTGGAGGCAGTTGGGTGAGAGAGTGTCTGGGTCAAGAGGGTCGACTCTATGGACCACCTCGGGGGCCTGGAGTGTGACAAGTGGGCTAATGTGGTAGTGGTAGAGATGGGTGGGCATGACAGTAGCCCTGTGGGATGGGTTTAGTGAATCTATGTTGTATCTATGTGTGTGTGGAGCCTGGACTGAAGTTTTGTGAAATGAGCATCATGTCCTAAAATGCACACAATCTGTGCCAAGTACAAAAAGTGATATGGAAATATTGTATCAGTATGCCAGTATTACTGGAATGGGTAGCGTATAACCATACACAGTGTTTCTGTCACTGTAGACTCACTTGCTATTTTAGTAAGGTACTCAGCCAGTCTATTGGTATCTCTTCATATGAGGTTACAACCAGTGAGGTACTAAATGCTACATTTATTTACTATTGCTGAATGAAACCCCAGTAATGGATGAACGTTGATAGCCTGTAAGTGATGGGACTCCTACCCTGTTTCCTAAAAATTATGTTT
The DNA here is from genome assembly GCF_002814215.2 of Seriola lalandi dorsalis. Taxonomy (NCBI): domain Eukaryota; kingdom Metazoa; phylum Chordata; class Actinopteri; order Carangiformes; family Carangidae; genus Seriola; species Seriola lalandi. The sequence continues at coordinate 2,214,944 of NW_019525132.1, read as the reverse complement.
AAAAATCACAAAATTGCAACAGCAAATATGATTTGAAGGTTACATTAGTCTTTTATGTAATAAGAATTTCTTCACTGTCTCTTATTTTCTTCTCTCAAAGCGATAGTTCACACCTAAATGGTTTTGCTTAGTCAACTCAAAACACTTGGACAAGATTAGGGGAATATTTTCATCTTGGTTGAGTATTTTAAGTTGTCAGCAATGACATTATAAAGCATGTGAATACTAACTCTATATTTAACAAACCCCATCCTTCCCTAACCTGTGTTTTGTCCCACATATCACATGCAGCCTGCAGGGCACGGGACACAAACTCCAGTTTCAGGTGTTGAAGTCCTGCATTGAACCTGTTCAAACCTGTTCCAGTGCAGTTTGAACCTTTCTGTGCACGTGTCCTTGCTTAACTTGAATTTTCATTAATGAGCAGACAGGCTGTTGCACGGATGTGCAGTAGTAACACTCATCTTTTCCATGCCTCTCCCCACGCCCCGGGGTGTGAGGTGGTTTAAACCTCTGGGCTTTTAGTGGATTTCAGATCTCACTGTCACTGATTATCCAGCCATTAGCAGTCTCTGTTTGTTTGATTTCCTCTATTGATTAAAGGCAATCCCCAATCAAACAAGCTTTATTGATGAAACAACACAACCTCCTGGTCGCTGGATAAACACAACGCGCCTTGTTGTGTACGCTGCCGTTGTCAGGGGCAACGACGCCAATCTGTTCTGGAATAGTCTCTACATTTCAGCACCTCTGAAAGCACCACTGTGGCTTCCCCATAAGAGCCTTGTAGAGGAATTATCTTTGACAGCACAAGCATAGGCATGTGATTAGATGCCATATTGTTAGCGCTTTTACATACAATATTTATCCTATTGATTTCTTTTGATTAAAAATCTAAGCAGTCAGCGTTGGCTTGTCACTGCGAAAATCTTCATATTTCCCTCCTTTGTGAGGGATGTGTGTCATGTGGATTAATATTTCAAAGTCTGGTAATTCTTTTATGACAGGCTGGGGGTTGTTACCGGAAAAAAAAAAAGAAGTGTTTTCACAGGGCATATTGAGAAAGAACGTGTACGGTGTTGCTGTTGATGTTTTCATTTATGTGTTTGTAAACGAGGCAACGTGAATTGCCAACGAGAGAGTTGGAGAGCGAGAGAGAAAGACAACGTGCTAAATAATACAACAAATTACGTGGCAACTTTCTTCCTCTGTGTCAGGAGAACAGATTTGAATATCTATTATTTACACAAACATCTTGTTAGCTAAAGAGTAAGCAGTTTGTTTACTAAATATGTGTTTTGTGTTGGATGGAAACGCAGCAGTTGCATAATTCATCGAGCCAGACGTTGTTTGTTCACGTAGCTCAAGCATTGTAAAATGTTGTGGTGTCAGACACATCCCTGCACATTAAAAATAGACTACTGCAACACAGCAGAAGCTCCTGCTTCCCAGTCACTTATTCAGACTCGCTTCTGCACATTAATATTGCAGATTGTACACTGGCACGCCAAAGCTTTGTGTGTGTGTGTGTGTGTGTGTGTGTGTTTGTATGTCAGCTTTTACCGCCTGTTTGCTAATGCCCCTTGTCTCAGAAAACAGAGGTAAAGGATTTTTGTTCTCCTTCTTACCCTCCATCCCTCACCCCCCCTTTCCAAAAATTAATCCTCATTTTAAACGTCTGCTCTGGTAGCAGATCAGGCCAGGTGAGAGATTGTCTTCTCTTCTCGCCTTCAGGGCATCTCAAGCTCCATTTAATCCAAATGCCAATTTGTAGCACACAAATAGGAAGAGGCTGGAGCCAGCTGCCTGGTTGGATGGCTTGTTTGGGCATTTTGTGCACATAGAGTACAAAGGTGTGTATCCGCACGTGTGTGTGTATGCGCATGCACACGTACGTTCCTCTGTATGAGGGTTTACACTGGGCCCTCTCAGCTTGGTGCATCTATAATTGGAGAGCAGGGAGCGTCCGGAGGTGTGGGGTTGTCAGTCACTGTTTAGGTTGCCCCGGGGCCCCTGGCACTCCTGTGGGTATCAAAGTGGCGCTAATTAAATGTGGGCCCCGCCGTACGGCCCTCCACATCACGGGGCCAGTGGAGAGCCCCCGCTCGGCTGTCCTCTCTGTGCCTTTGAGAATCTGCTGCTTGCACTAATTACCCATTGTCCAATTGACTTGCTCATTCTCATACACATTCAACACACACACACACACACACATACACACACATTTCATTCGCCATCTCTCTACCAACCCCCATCCCCACACTAACCCCACCACCCCCTCCTATATTTATTATTTTATATTTTCCCTGCCCACTCTGTCTTTGGCTAGTCGGCCTAATTAATCTTATGGAAATCTCCTCCAGCCAAGGTTGGCCTCCGATGTTTGTAATTTGATTTGGGGATGATAAAAGTGAAAGCTGGGTTCTGGGATGGTGAGAGAACAGTGTCATTCCCTGTCCTCTCGCCCGTCCCCCTCCACATCCCAACACTCAGGAGACGCGTGGGGGCTATCAATCTTTCCCACGTGCCCAGCAAACTGATATCCCAGAAAATTAACTTCAATTAATAACAGAAATCCCCTGATGCGGCTGTGGAGGCAAGCCGGGACTTTGAAGGAGAACCTTCAAAGATGTCTCTCTGCACGTCTTTTATAGGCCAGCTGGGGAGGGGTTTTCTTTTCATTATCATCAGCCACCATTTGAACACTCACTTTTTCTTTTTCTTTCTTTTTTTTCTTTTTTTTTTTTTTTGTCTATGGCTGTGGACATTTAAATAAAACCGCTGTCAACACAAAAAAAAATCGATTAGATTCCCTCTGGCTAGAAAAGCAAAAAACAAAATGGCTGCTTATTATGAAACTGCATAACCTGGTCTCTGCCTTTGTGCTCCCACTAAGTCTATCCAACAAGACCTTGTTGCTCTTAACTGAGTAACCATAAGGTCAGCCATCACATTAGCTTATTGCTGTAATTTAGATGTGATGATGAGGTTGGAAACCTTTGGGTAAGGATGAAGGTTTGACTTTAATTCAGTTCTGAGGCTGATTCTAGGTCAGAACTTCATGTGTTGTGGAGGATCATGATGTGCGGTGATTGCATAAGAGATTCTCAGCTCCTGTTTGCTCATGTTCTGCATCAGATTTGGATATGACCCGGATTTGTCTTTTTATAGATTTATTGTGTCGACATATATCACAGTACGGAAATGTTGGTGATAATTTAGAATTTGTGTCGTATTACATAATTTGTCCAGTTTATTAAGTTTATGATCTCTCACATAGCTGTATAAAATGTCACATTCAGTAGGCTACGTATATTGGTCGCATTTTTTCAGAACTATAAGGAAATACTCATCAAAAATGTTATTATATAAAAAGGTTTGAATGTTATATTTGGTAATGTAAAAAAAAAACTGTCTGCCAATACTTAATTATGAAATTTTTAAAATCTCAGATATTTATCGGTATCAGCCTGAGGCTATAGATATGACTCGGTGGTTAGACTGAAAGTTAATATACAATGCTGCACATTTTCATAAGCCATTTCACTCCAGTTCAGATCAATACATCACAGCTAGATTTTATTTTCATCGTGCAGTTCCCGAAATCTCATGGGTTTAGATGATGGTTTATTTCCATGTTGTTGTTGGACTGTCGAGGTTTAAAGGCTTTGCACACCCCCATGACACCTGTACAGGTGTGTTCACTTATTTCAACCTCTTCTGAAGATTTTGCTTGATTGACAGCTCCCTGACCCTCCTTTTGGTTTGCTTCACCTATACGGGCAGAGAAGTTACACCTTTATCATTCTGATTGGTTCATGGAGTTCAGTGACCTCATGTAATGCCAGGAGAACTCCACCTGACTTCAACCTGAGCAGAGGTCTAATTAACCTGAATGAGTGACCTGTAACCTCTGTGTGTGTGTGCAGGGCCTTTAATATTTAGCAAGTGTTAGTTACATTTTTATTATATAATACACCATGATACAAAGAGGATGTAAAAAGGATATATTACTGAAATATATTACAGCAGTTTTGAGACAATTATGTGTAAAAACAATATAAATAAAATCATTTAAACCTCATATTCAGTCTTTAAAAATAATTTAAGGATTTTTATAACATGCAATAATCTCTACAGTTTTATTTAATTAAAAAAACTGCCTGCAGCTGTAACTGCTCCTTGCCCCAGGAACAAATTTCTCCATGCTTGTTGTGTCCTCACACGCCCCCCCTTTAACATCTATTCCCACAGAAGCAGCTTTACTTTAAGTGGCACAAATACAACAAATACGGCATGCTTATCGAGTCACAGTCCCCTGCCACCCCTGCCATAAAATACAATTCTGTTTTCTTCACGCCGTCTTCTGGAGTGCTAGTATGCCATGGCAGTCACGTCTGGGGAGAGAGCTCTCTGCTTATTTATTTGTGGCTGTTTCCTCGCCTGTCAGGATAAAGAGGGCAACACGGAGCCAGTCTGAGAACATAATTTCACTCTGAGTGCCTTAGCCTGAAGCGCTGAGCGTGAGCACGCACACACATGCACACACACACACACACACACACACACACACCCGGCAGACACACACAGGCTGTATACACAGGCTCACATCAACACATCCACACAAACATACACACAAACACACACACTTGCAGGCAGTGAGAGCGGCTGTTGACCTGCTGAATAATGCTTTTCGACTGGTGAAGTAGTGCAATGTGTGCGTGTGTGTGTGTGTGTGTGTGTGTGTGTGTGTGTGTGTGTGTGTGTGTGTGGCTGGTTAGCAGCTTAGCCCTCCCGCTGACTCCTGTTAAGGGCTAAAGGGATCCATGTCAACAACAAGCAATAAAGAAGATGCCTCATCCAGAGAGACACGCAGGAGGCAGAAAACGCACTCACACACACTCTCACACACACACACACACACAACATAATGCACATCCAGAATCGTAGCACACAAACCCACACATAAACACGTGTACACACAACAGACTTGGCATGTCTGAAATAAAATATAGATAGACGTGAGAGTGTCTGAAGGGTCTATTAGCGCAGGCTGTCGGGGAGTGATAGGGGTGGGATCAGTGTCACAACTCCACTGCGCTCAGTTCGGCCGCGCTGCACGCTGTGGGGAGCTTGGAGAGCTGCCAGCTGCCTGTTTACAAGCCAGACGTATGTTTGATAGTGGGCTGCTACCACTTGATAGCAGCCAAATCCCCTTCCAATGAAAAATAAACTAAAGGGTTTCCTCTGAAGTGGAATAGCCCAGCACAGAGCAGCTCAGCTCAGCCAGGATGTTGTGTGAGAGCTGCTGAGTCAGTTTTTTTGGCTGCCCGGGTGACTGGCTCGTTGGGTGATTTAACGGCTTGCTGACTGTCGGATTGACTGACTGGCTGACGGACTGCTTGGTTAGTTGACTGGACCAATCAGCCAAATAAGTCATGCATTTATCATCCCAAATGATTAATTTAGAGCCTCAGATTTTTACTTTTCTTGGAACAAGTGCTTTATTTCACTTGTTTCCAACTAAAAGTAAGTGAGTAAGTTGCTTCATGACTTTGATTGGAGAGAGACTGTCCTTTTAATACTCAAGTGAGGTTCTTAATTTGTCATGTTTTTGTTATTGGCGCATACTTTGAATGATTTCTGCGCTGCACTTTCTGAATGGTAAAAGTGAGTAATGCCTGTAATAGACAGTTCACCTCACTATATGGCAAGCTGATCAAGGCGACCGGTTCACTCTAATAAAGGTGGTACCAGTTGTACTGGATTTGTATTATGCTGAATTTTTACAGGGTCTGAAATAATAACATCTTAACTGACATGGTGTGAATTGTACCCAGCTAACTGCTCAGCTAACTCCCCTTGTCCTCAGTTTGTCCTGTTCTTTCTTTTGATCCTTCTAACCCCACTTACACGGAACCATGCTTATCTTATACTGCAAAAACTCCCTGGGCACACCATATTTTTAAGGTTTCTGCTGCACCTGGATTATTTTCTCAACGAAGGCCCAAAAGACAAGAGTCTAATCTATTGATACATAAATTATATGGTAGGTATTTATACAAGCTTTCATGGTACTAGCCAGCTGTGAAAGTTGTACATACTATCGGCATCCTGCTGACAGAGCAGTGGGTGGTTAATGAAAGATTACTCATATTTTTAATCAACCATTTGATCTGAAAATTATCTATAAACGATGTTCTCTTAATGAGATTAATTAGGTAAAAAAAAAAAATCCTGAAAGTCACTTCCATCTACAGTAACTACACTCAGTAGATTTTTTCCACTTGTTCTAGGAAAGTGATCATTTTAGGTGTGTGCTCCTGCACAGCTCCTCACCCTCCTCCCTGCCTGAGGCAGTGCCTCTCTGTGCAGTGGCAGACCCTCTGATTATTGATCACTACTAATGTCTCAATAATCTCCAGGTAGTGTTATTGGTTGAAAGCCATTGGGTCCACATGCTGACTGATCGGTCGGATAGCATGTGATTCGGTGGAGAGCGCTGTTACAGCATAATTGTGTGTGTGTGTGTGTGTGTGTGTGTGTGTGTGTGTGTGTGTGTGTGTGTGCGTGTGCGTGTGTGTGCGTGTGTGTGCGCGCGCGCATGTGTGTGCGCATGCGTGCACGTGCATATGTGAGGCAGTTTGTGTGAAAGTGTGGGAGAGTATGCGCACTGTAGATCTACCATGTGCCTCTGTATCTCTCTCTTTTTGATCTATAACCACTCATTAATTAGCAGCACTGTTAATTAAAATCCCACTTCCTTTACATTCAGTCTGGTAATGGAGGTTTTATTCAGTTACATCTCATGTACGACTCTCCTCCTCGCCCGCCCTCTCTTTTCTTCAAAATCAAACTTTTGTTTCCCTCCATATTTCTTTCCCTCTCCCCCTCTTTATATTAAAACATGTTAGAACAAATTAGGGGTTTTTGATATGAAAACTGACAAAGCATCAGATATCAGATTCATAATCACTGTGATTTCAACCCATTCTTACAGACACAAATGTAGCCCAGTGAGCAAAGGAAAGACAGCTGGATGTATATGTGGCTACAAAGGCCTCTGCTCTCTGTGAGGGAAAAGTGCAACACTTTTTTTCTTCTTCTTCTTTTTCCTCGTGCCTATGTATATTGTAGCATTAATCATTTTCTCCAAGCTGAATGTCACAGAGTCTGCCTGCTAGCCCTGAATAAACACTGTCATCCCTCTGCAGGAATAACCTTCACATATTGCTACTGCCATGTGTACTTGTGTGTTTGCCTGTGTATGTACAGTACAGTATGTATGTATGTGTGTGTGTGTGTGTGTCCCCTCAAGCCTCACTAAAGGTTAGGAGGGCATGTAAATAAAGAACAGTACAGGCTGTGAGAGTTCACTTATGTATCTGTACATTCCTACCAGCCATTTATAGCACTGTGTTGTGTTTGATTAGTCTTAGGCAAGGTGGACTATCTCTCCTCACACACACACGCGTGCGCGCACACACACACACACACACACACGCTCCCTTCCTCTCTTCTTTTTGTCTATCTCTCTCTATGTCCCTTCCTCTTTTTCCTTCCCTCACTCCAACTATATCCCTCATTTGTTTTCATTAGTGTGATTGCCTCAATGTCTCCCTGACCTTCAGCCATCTTCAGTGCTTTCCCTCTCTCTCTCACACACACACACACACACACACATACAAACATTCCTCGGGATGATCACTTCTGATTTTAGTCCTCATATTTTCTTCCTATCTCTCATTCTTTCTCTGTCTTTTTTTTCCTTCTTCCCGGGAGGCAGCATACCGGTCATAGCGAGGCTGCAGATGTTTCCAAGTGGATAACTCTTGCTCCCTTATACGTTCTTATACGTTCCTAATTACACTTTCACTCCTCCACCTTTTTTCCATTTCTTTTGAAGATTTGTAATGGACAGTGGGCTCCAGTGTCTTCTTCTGTGAAGGTAATATACTGTAAGAAAAGAAGGGGCTGGAAAAGAGAACAGAGGAGGGATGAGAAGGACAGGGGCAGAGGAAGGGAGATGTATTGCTGAGTGGCCATGACCTTCAGCAGTGATTAGGGACAATTAAGTCTTGAATGGCAGATTGAACCGTAAAGCCACTGGGAGAGAAGGATGTAGGGAGAAAGAAAGGGATGAGATCTTGCCCGTTGCCAAGGTGTGGTCACTGACATACGTCCATATACTACATCTGTAAATGCTTTATTTGCCGCCTCTCGTCACATCAGTATTTATCAGCAGCAGCGTGGAGACGAAGGCCTTGTTGTGTGGGGGGATGGAGAAATGATTAATATTAATTCGAGGGCTGATTGAAGGCAGCACTCGAGTGAAGTGGCTCATGATGATGTCTCCTGAGCAACTCCTACGCACTGCTCCCGCCATGAGTGGAAAGAGGAGAGGAGGAGAGGGGGCTGGAGAGGAGAGGACGCTAGAAGTGACAGCGTGAGGAAGATGCGAGATGTGCCGCCTTCCGCCATCTGCCCACCCACTCTTCCTTCACCATGTCAACACTGTATTTCATCACAGTAAAAAGATCACCTGTCCCCCCTTAGAATTTGAAGGGCTTTCAGGTGTAATAATCAAATCTCCGTCGTGTTATAAGCACTTCTGATTTGCACACAAGCTAACACTGAAGCTAAAGTAATACAGAAACCCAGGTTTGTCTTTTTCAAAAGGGGAAAGCCTTGCAATTGAAGGTGGGTTAAAGAGAAAAGGGAACTGGTGTTTTGCTTGTTGTAGCAGGGATTCATATCAAAAACAGGCACATGTAAGAAGATGAAATAAGGTCCAGGAGGTCCAGTTAGAGTAATAAAAACAGTTATCAGAGACACAATTTAACACCCCTTGGAAATTGGTGACAACCACATTGACGATTCTGAGGCAAAGAGTAGGATAGAACTGTTATTACAATTCTGCAGTCTTGTATTTGATTGATCAGCACACTGTGTTGTGGCAGAAGTTGAACCAGTTTCAACTATTTTGCTGGACGCATATGTGCAGGATTCCTCTGCATCTGGAGCCTGAGGACAGAGAAAGAGAAAAATAACAAAACGCAGCATCGTCCATAAAGGTGACACACCAGCCAATCAAATACGTCAAAGCACACATTCCTGGTAGATTACTTTCTGATGTGAAGGCCGTATTCGTACTGTTTACCTGGCGATTATCGCAAATGAAGATCTGGATTGTATTTCATCGTCTCACAAGTTCCGGAAAACAACAAAAGTCCTTTTCTTTTTTTCTTTTTTTTTTTTTAATCTCAGGGCAGTTTTCTTTTTTTTTCTACAGTAAGTCTGGTGCTGGTTAAAGAGGTGAAATATGAGGTTTAGATGTATGCAGCATGTAAAGGTAGAGGATGAATGACTGGCCGTCTATGGAAAATGTAATGTTTAGTATGAACACAATAAACACACATCAAATTCATATTGACAAAATGTTGCTCGTCATATATTTCTATAAGTTATGACCCCATATTAGAGTGCATTATGTTCTTCCAAGTGTGAAAGCATTCTGTCTCACTGTAGTGACTTATAAAGGCTGACCAGAGGTGCTGGGTTAAGTTATGCTAATGTTGCAGGGATCATCAGAGTGTACTGGGAGATAACATGGTTTAAGGTCCACATCGCTTGGGGGGCGGATGGTGTGGATGCTCGGGGTTGAATCGGTAAAGATGGTCTTTCGGGGTGTGTGAGGAGCCGAAGCTTGTCGATGTAGGGGAGGGGAGGCCAGAGGGGCTGAATTGGTGAAAGCAGTGGGCAAGGAAGGGCACCCTTAGGTGCTCTGTGAAATTAAGAATGATTAACAGGCAAAAAAAAGACCAGGAGCGGTGTTATGGAGCTAGGCTTGCTTAATGAACATAGCTGGGGGAAAGAGAGCATGGTGGAGACTCAGAAGCAGACTCATATGCATGCAAACAGGCATTCAGAGAAACAGATGCAGACAAATTAGCAGAGAGAAGAACCACAACATACAGAGTTAGGTCCAATGTACAAAAATAATTTCACCTGAGCTTTCTACCTTAAAAAGAACTCCAATACAAACATATGTATATTCAACATATATATTTCACTGACTTTCAGAGACGGTGTATTTTGCGTAGACTTGTATCCAGGTTATTGGCACTCAGATAATCTAACTTAAAGCAGGTGAAGTGCCTGCTGAGAGGCGAAACGAGAGGTGAGGACGTGTTGCAGCGTCCATCAGGGGTTGACATTTATTTTGGCTTGGACAGCTGATGTAATTAACTTTTAGACCTTCCTGTTCGTGGCTGCTTCTCCGGGCAGGTGCGCCAAGAAAAACAAGCCAAAACTACCCACCCTCCCTTTCACCCTTTTAAACACATCCACATTAATTTGCACACACACATTCTTCTGTCGTTCCATCGCTAACATTACGCCTCTTTCCTCCACTTTTGCCTCGTTCTTTCTGCCCTCACTCTCACTTTCCTGCTCTCTCTTTCTTCTCGCCTCTCCCTGGCAGTGAAGCGGGGCGTCTTCAAGCTTCGAGTCCTTGTAACCAACCACGGTGGCGTTCGGTTTCCCTCCATCAACAAAAAAGCTCTTCCTTACTTTGTAACAATTTTGCACCCTGGGGAGAAGAGCTCAGTAGGCCTACAAGTTAACTTCAACCACTGTGACACTCCAGAGTTGCTTAACGCAGCACTTTTTTTCATCAGCCTGGCGGTTTTGCATTGGAATGACTGACAACATACAGCCATCAGCTGCATGTTTGTACCTTGTATGTGTCAGGGAGACTACAAGAGTTTTCCATAAGTTAGAGTTTTCACAGGTTGTGCTCCTCTCACACTAACTTGGAATTGGCTTCTGTGTTTGATGACAAGATGAATAAATGAATGAAAATGAATGAATTCCATATGAGGTAATGGCATATCTTAAAGACGTGTCACCTAACCTCCTTGTCAGCCGCGCCGTGCGTAACCCACCACACCTGTGAGTAGCACTTGGCATTTCCAATGAGAGATGAGCTGTGCGGATCGGGTCACTTTGGAATTCTGTGGGCATCGCAGGTGTACTTTGTAAAGTGCGCCTGCCTCAGCCGTATCATCTTTGATAATGAATAATGATGCCTGAGGCCTGTTTTGTTTATTTGCTGGCCTGGAAACAGAGTCTGGCTTATTTTGCGAGAAGGCTAATACGAGGCAGATATGAGGATATAATGGTTGGCAGATGCACTGGCCTCCGCCAGGCTACAGAGCAAGCGAGGTGTTTGTTTGTACAGGCTGATTTCTCAGACTAAACGGGTGTCGCGTCCTACCAGCTGCTTTGGATCAAAACAGTCAGCCGGAGCAGGCGGGAAGGGCCCCCGTCCACCTGGCAAAACAAGATGGGACCTCGGCGTGACAGCGAATATAACATCTCTGCTAACAAACGAGCAGTTTGCTGAGATGACACATCTGAAAGGCCTTCTCTGTTGTCTTAGCTGTAAATTTAGGCAGAATTCAGTCACGGGTTTGAAAAAAACAGACAAGAGGAGAATCAGTGAACTCATGCTTTGTCTTCAGATCGGGGTCAGACTGAAATATGGGATCTAACGGAGGCTACGAAAGCCAAATGCTATATTTAGTCTTGAGGAGTCATGAGCGGAGAGAAAGAGTCTTCACCTCCTCTTCTCTTTACTCTCTGTCTGTCTGTTCTGATACACACATCCAGTGATTGTGATGACAGCAGCCTTCCCTCACTAATCCACTTTGCAGGGAGGCATTTTGCACAGCACTCGTGCAGGCATTTGGTTTGCATTAAACTTTGCTTTCGCTGTGCACGTGAATGCGTCGCTGTTTTTGCTGTCACGCACTGTTGGTCGTGGTCAGACGCCATCAATTCAGTGTCGTTGGGTCTGAGAGAAACAGTAAATCACATTAGTTATTCAGGTAAACAACTCAAAAATGGCACCCCAGAGAACTGTTGAGTTCACTCAGCAGTTTGCTTGCAACGGCACGACGAGAAAGAAAAACAGGGCCAATGTGCTCATTTAATGGCAAGTCATATGTTAATTTTAATGACGGGTTTAGCCGGTGCACAGGTGCGTTGAAACAGAGGTTGCAGGAAAGAGGTTAATGCTCTCAGCCGCTCACACAAACTTTAAGTACACCTAGCAGCGAAGAGGGGAGAGTTTGGAAAGAGGGGAGAAGGGACGAGAGGAAAAGGACAAGCAGAAGAGTTTGAATGAGTTCTGTGTGTTCCAACAGGTTTCTGCATCTCTAGGAAACTTGCTGGTCTCATTGGCCAGGAGGCCACTGCCTTGGGGAATACTGAGGAAATGTCCTCATTTTCTGTTTTCAGAGGCGCACTCCTGTGTGTGTGTGTGTGTGTGTGTGTGTGTGTGTGTGTGTGTGTGTGTATGTGTGTGTGTGTGTGTACCCCAGGTGCAGGTGGGGTTTCTAGAAAATCATTCCTGCACGGGAAAAAGAAAGTTTTCCTCACTCAAGACCGAACGTGTCTAAGTTGTTTTGAATAACTGAGAATAACAAGCTTTAAATTGATTATGTGACGACATTACTGATTTTCATATTGTCTGACATATTGTTGTTGTCTTGTAAACATAAATACAGTGTCTCCACTAGTATTTTCTTTCCAGTCATTAGCAGTGTCAAAACACAGTAATTCCTTCCTTCCTCATACAGACCTAACCATGCATCTGTTACAGGAGTAAAATGAGCTGGTATTTTTCTAAATACACACTTTTCACACGGTATTTTTCACCATAACTGAAGTTATTAGCTTTTTCCTCTCATTTTATTATGTATAGTTTCCTGCATTAAGAAAAAATATGGACGTTGTGTAACAATTTTTCATATCGACTTTGAAAAATCTTTCAATTCTCAGTAGTTAAGGTAAACGAATTCCCGGAGTGAGTGAATTACCACCTCCTATAACCTTCTCCTGCCTCTCCAGCAGCAGTATTTACTTCATCTCTCCTGCTCCTCACTCACATGATGAGCACACAGCGTCAAATAGTATCAATCTTTTAAAAGCCGTACGGATAACATGGCTGCAGGCCACGGCATGGCATGCGGCTTTGCTGCGCTATCTCCTCCTTTATCGCCTGCCTGTTACTGCTGGTGCCACTTCATAAATAAAGCCATTACAACTGGAGGGAGGCGGGGGACAGCACTGTGTGTTCACATAGACAGACACATATAAACATGCTGACACACACACACACACACACACACACACACACACACACACACAATCTGGGCAGGTACTCAGTCTCCAGTCGCTGGGGAGCTTTAACCCTGACCAGCTTAGTTCAGAGGCGAGGGGCTTTATGGGACATTGGGGAGCGGCTCCATAGAGTAAATAGAATATCCAGTGGTGTCTGTCCCAATCTCAGATTAAGCCACCAAAATCTCAGCAGTTTTTCACTCTGACAGAGGTGTGTGAAGACACACTTTGAATGCGCAAAAAAAAAAAACAAAAACAAAAAAACATACACAGAGCAGTGTCTGTGAGCGAGTCCCAGTGCAGCTAAGGGTTTTATGCTGACACTAAAGAATGTGTTCATCTAGGAGTGAAGGGCCTCTTTCTCCCTGTCTGTTACCTGCCTCTCTGTCTTTCCGACAGACCGAATCACTGACTGACTGACTGAATGAAGTGTAGTGTAGTGGGGATCTGACAGGGATCTCCATGCGATCTGCTGCAGCTCCCAAAGGGCCCAAAGCTAAAGCCCTTTCCGAGCATATTGGCGAAACATTACTCCAGCTGAGCGGAGCCAGCTTGCAGGGTGGGCCCTGAGTTTAGAGAGCCTTGTACCTGAAACTTGTAACTGAAAAGTCCAAAGAACAAGTGTGTTTTGTCAAAATGTACTTCAGCAAATGTATCCCTCCTGCTTCGGTCATCGGAGCTTGCTCTGGATAAGTGAACTACATGTTACTGCCCTTTCCTCTGCGTCTGTGAAGGGTAGCAAACCAGGAGGTGAATGATTCAAAGCCAAGCAATAGTTAAGAACTGTTTGAAGAGGGCTGGCCTTCTTCAGATCTGTAGTCCACAGAAAACATAGGACTTTGTTAGAGACAAAGAGGGAAGGAGAGAAATGGGGTGCACTCAATGGTTTCAGAGCAAGTACGAGATTAAATCTGTGCCACTCTACATGTTTTCTACCGCCCTGTCCTGGAGATAGCAAGGTGGAGAGTGTGAGGTGGAAGAACATCATTTATAAGACAAGTGAAGGGTGTTCCTGGACCTGGTCCTGGAAAAAAAAGAATTTGTGCAAAACAGACAGTGCTAGGACTCAATCACAAAAAAGAAAGAGTTCAGAACAGAGTGGAAAGTTAGGGACAGAGGGAGATGAAAGCAGCAAAACAGACAAACAGAGGTGGTATTATTGGAGGGGATAGGGAAGATGACAGTATGTGCACCCCGGAGCATCCCCACAAGAAAAAACAGACAAAAGAAAATCAATTTTTTTGACACAGTGTAAGATCTAAATATTTATCTTTTTGTCTCTTTGTTAGCTCAGACAGCTCTGGAAATACTTTTACAAGTCACTGATAATATTTATAGTTTTTACATATGGGCTCGTAGCACATTCAGAAGTGGTTTAGGTTTCTCCGTGACATGTGTTTTCACACAGCGCAGACATGATTGAATTCCAGCCTGCACATAAGTGTTTTTTGATCTAGTTGGCTTGATCCTTGTGCACCGAAGCACCACCACACACATGCTATACTGTATGCGCACATGTGCACACACACAAGCACACACATCACATTATACGGCATCAGCCAGGCTCAAAGTGGATCATTATTTACTAAACAGGTTGCCTAACAAGAAAAGACTGATTCCCCTGCAGGCTTGTATAAAAACCCTGGAAGCATGGCAGTGGAGCAATATCCATCATAATTGATGTGTTGCAAAGCAGATTACACACATTAGCGCACACTGTTCTAGCTATGACAGCTCCGACTGAACATGACAAATTCCATAATGTGGAAAAAAAGGTATTTTACTCTCTCTGGGTATTAAAAGGCACGGCAAATAACAAAGAGGCATTTGCATTTGCTGGAGTAAATGTGAGAGTATGTGTTTGTGTGTGCATATGTTAGTGTGTGTGCGTCCCTATTTAACTACACCTCCTCCGTGCTCTCATCTCTCCTTAATTACATTCTATTTGTTCCACTTGGGGCGGAGGGTCCTGTAAACTGTTTGGAGCTTGGCACAGCTTCCCCTGCTCGGTGACAAGACTTCATTCAACACGGCTAATCCCAACGTAGCATTAGCTACATTGGATGATGCGTTCGAGGCCACTGTCAGCCGCAGCATTATTTACTGAACACAGCACAACAGATAAGCCCATTGAAATTGCGGCAGCTCATTCATTGTGGGGAGGCATTAACAGTGTCTGTAGCTCCCTAATCAGTGGGCTGGATGCTGGAGGAATAAATAAGCTTTGGGAAGAGGGGCGGCTTGACTCGCTCACTCCCTCCCTCCTCACTTCTTACTCACTCACTCACTCTCTCAGTCACTCTCCTCTCACTCTTCTAATCAACTCAACAGTATTACAGCAAATCTGCTACTGGAATTCCTGCTGGCCCGCTCTATTTCTGTATGAGTGTTATTAAGTTAGAAATGGTTGTAAATAATACATCATTAATTTGCACTTGATGCCGGAGACTATCTAATCATTATTATTATTATTATTATTATTAATAAAATGTTTAAGTTTATTTGTTACTATTTTGGGCGGTGATTTAAATGACAATACTCCTTTTTCTTGTTTATTTTATCAGTAAATAACATTTAATGGAAGCTAAAAAATTTAATGTTTCACTAGTTTCCTTCTTGACAACCATAGATTCATCTCTTTTGATCTGAGCCTGTTTTGTTACTTGTTTAAAAGACATAATTTGACATCATTTTAAATCGAGACCATTGTTTCTAAACCAGTTCCCTCTGTACATTAGTAAAATAATTTAGATATTATGATTTTGAATTTAATTGAACATATTCTCTTTGTTTCTGTAGAACTTATTTAATTTTCAGTAGCTTCTTTTTTGCCTTTGATTAAACCTAATATATTAAGAGATGTAATTTAAATTATTTTCCTCAGCACTAATTGTCAAATTCATTTTAATTGTAAAAGAAGGCCTGAGCTTTCCGTGTGTTTATGTGTGACCGAGCTGTTCGGAGCCATGTCGTTAGCCACACACCCACTCCTGACGACCCACTAATTAACACCCCATGTTAATCACTCTCAACCCAGCCAATAACCAGTGACATGCCATCATGCAGATCACTACATCATACCACAGCACAGCAGTACATCCAAGCCAGGCGATATTTTCCCCTTCTCCTCACTGTTATGTTGTAGAGACATCTCTGTGAGTATTTTGACTTATTTCCCAGTGTGAGAGTGAACTGTTTTAAGTGTTCTCCCGAACAAGAAGTTGGTATTTAGCACGGCTGTCATTCACAAAGTGATACTGATGTGATATAAATACTTCACCGGTGACAAAGAAACATGTCACCACCACCAACCTCTGATCCTCCGAACCATCTGTGGCTTTAAATTGAACCTGTATGTTTCCCCCCAGCACTGTAATTTCTAATAGCACATTTATTTTTGTCACCATAACGAGTGCCACATGTATTAGATCTAATCCATTTGCCCGATCCTACTTTACATACAGTGGTTTAAGTACATGTTGGCTAAATATCTTCCCACTGAATCTGCCGTTCTGGCTGAAATAACGATTTTGATATAAGTTAAGCTGATTTGCTTAAGCTACCAAGTAATTAACTGAACTTAATCATTTCATTTCAATTCATTTCCATTACCTGAATTATTTTTCCAGTCTCTCCTATCTTTTGTAATGTCTGCATCTGCTTTAAGCTCACTGTTGTCTGGTAGTGAAAGAAAGGGGCATCTGAACTCTGTTACAATACTGACCTCTAGTGTCAGTTGGGCCCGGCTCTGGCTGCTGTGTGAGTTTTAGATGTGACATTTTAGCAGGCTCATTGGTAGTCCTATCTAAGGTAATGAATCCGCTTTGGACAAACTGCCTGGTTTGAAGCTTTAGCCTCCAAATGCCTGGAGCAGGGATTGCCCAGGATAGGGCAGAGGTAGATTAGGAGTCAGTGTAATGAGAGGCAAAGCATCTCTTTAGCTCACCCTTTGTCTTTCCCTCCATCCACCAAAGCCTTGAAGGAGAGCGAGAGAGATACTTCTCTGGCCAGTGGCAGCCACACGGGCATTGGCTTTATTTTTCATCATCCCTCCTCTCCTCTCTGCCCTGCCGGCTTCCTCCTCTTTTCCTATCTCTATTTTTTCCTTCCTTTTCTCTGTCCTCAGCCTGTGGAAGCTGACACCTGCTCATGCCAAAGCGGCCTCACGTCCTCAACAGGGGATTGTCAGATCTTCTAGAATATGGAAAAACAGAGATGCTTGCCAGCCACACTGGTGTGCAGCACATGGGTAATAGGCATAATAGGGTCAGGCCTGCATTTAATAAACAATTACCCATCTATAATAGATGAGTCCGGCTCCTAAGGCCCAGCACCTGGCCTGGGTCGAGAGGGGGAACAGGAGAGAGAGAGCAGGGGAGAGAGATAGAGCGCAGATGAATGAATAATGCAGACGAGATACCCATCAGAGCACACAAACGCAGGGGCCCACACAGCGCCAATTATCTTCCCCTGCTAATGATGATCATCTTGATGCCCTCCCCCCAACACCCTCCTCACCCCCCAACCCTGCATCCCCGTGCCTAAACCTGACATTTACCCAGCTGCCCCTGCACCTCACCATGCGTCCTGCTCCCTAACTCACCAAAAACAGAGGAAGGAAGGAGTCGAGCTGAAGTGGCGACTGTTTTTACATGTTGCTCCTCATTTTGCTTGAGATCCATCTTTCCTCGTGGTTTTCCTCGTGGCAGCGTGGTGAGGGCACAGCGGCCGTCGCTCTTCTTTTGAATTACAAATCAATCAGGGACTTCTCTTCAACGGCTTCCCATTCAGTCCAAGGTCACCCAGATTACACAAGGTTAAAGTGTGTGTGCATGCAGACAGACCTGAGGGTGGGTGGATG
>NW_019525132.1:2001439-2196875 GCF_002814215.2 Seriola lalandi dorsalis | reverse complement strand
GGGCTGGGGGGGCGGTGGGGGGTCGCTAGCTGGATTAGCATACAACTCTGACAGGGCGGGGGAATTAAAGGCAGCGCAGAGGTACGATGGCCAAGCAAAGCGGTCCCCGCTCTCTGCTGTATTTGAATAGACGGCCTAAGATACGTGAAAACAGAGAGGCAGCGAGGAAAAGCTCTTTGGCCCCAAGGATCAGAGGGGGGGACCTGTGGTGCTCAAGCTGACTGCTAGTAAAGTAGATAGGGCCCCAGCAGACTGCTTCAATATGGGCTCTGGGAAAGATACACAGCCATTTTGGCTCCCTCAGGGCCCAAGTCTGTGGTTATAATGGGATCAGAGCCATGACCCTCCCAGGACACCATACCACTATTGGATATTCTATTAGTTTCCTCTGCAGTGAAAAGAAGTCTGTGCTCAGCTACTTTTCTCACTCAGAATCACATTTGTTTTACTTTTTATGTAGCTTTAACAGTGACTAATCAAATTATTTAAAGTTTCTACGAAGAGACTTCATTAACAGTGGAACAGAGTGCAGTGCTACTTATGACTATTGTAAAACCTTCTAATATATAAAGCTATATACTGTGGATATCTTCTAATCATATCTAATGTTCTTTATGTATGCAAGGATATTGTAAGCTATTAACATATGCACAAAAAAAAAAGCGAGCCCCATAATTGTTCCTTTTTACCATTTAATCCCGGCACTGGAAGATACAGCAGAGATCACATTAACATTTACATTTGTGAATCCCCCACCTCCTTGATACAGCTCCAGCTTTCAGCCCCAGCATCTCATCTGCCTTTACATAATATCAGGCTGTATTAATGCTACATATGGAGCTCCACTGTCTGTGCTGTGTAGATTTACATTTTCCTAATGATGTGCTTTCATTTTTCCTCCACTATCCCCCTGTCCTTCCCTTCACCTCCAGCCCACAGCCCACGGTGATTTAAAACACATACAACTGTACTGCCGTTTTACTGCAGAATAACACAAAGCGCGGGTTGAGACACCTTCGGTCGCCCTGGCCCCATCTGTTGCACATCTGGAAGTGGTGCGCTGCACCAATAATTGGAAGTCAATTTGTTTGAAGTTATGTATTTGGCATCTGGCTCGATTCATAAAAAGTCTGGAAATCGCATTAATTTTATAGCATCTCGAGAAGGCCCAGCCACTTTTTTTTCATCTCGCTTGTGTTCCATCGTTAATGCACATGAGGCCTTGCTAGTCTAGTGACGTGGGAGTTTGTCAGGCACTGGTCAGGGTGTGGTCCTTAATAAAAACAGCATGGAGGCCAATGCCCTAAAGAGTCAAGGGATGAATTACTCTGGAGCACTAGAGTGACGATACAAATCTTTTGAGTGGCTGATTATTAAAAGATTTGCTGAAAATTTGGCTAAAATTTTTATCATTTCACCTTTAACTTTGACCTTAACCTCAGATCATTTCTTATTTTTCCTGAAGGGAAAACTCATCCAGGGCCTATATTGCCACATTTCCAGTAGACGGGCTGACTGATTGAGAAGCAGCATGGTGTTGTTTGTCACACAGCTCTGAGTCATGGCTGAAAATAGATATGACACTTGATGTTTGGTGCCTCACTGCTGGCTGTCATATTGTTATTCCCACTCAAATTTCACCTAATTTGTGCACAAGTCTTGTCACAGTCCAGATCCTGATGAGGGCTTTTAGGTGGTTATTTTTTTTTCCCCTTTCGCTTTCTCGTATGTGTGGCAATGAGGTGCACTGAAATACACACCTGTGAGCGCGTGTGCATAGTGTGTGTGTGTGTGTGTGTGTGTGTGTGTGTGTGTGTGTGTGTGTGTGGTATGCATATGTGTGCATTTCTGTTTGCACACAAGCACATTTGATTAGGCTTGTTTGTGTGCCAGTTGAGTGTGTGCGGCCCTGTGCCAGTGTGTGTTTGCTGCGCTCCAAAGTGAGTCACCTCAGCGGGAGGTGATTAAGAGTTGCCAATGGCAGGCTCGACAGGTGAGTGCATTGTAGCACGCTGGCAGCTGTGGCATCCGCGCAGGTGACAGCTTCTCCTGCTCAGTGGTGGTGTCAGTGTTGGTGGGTGGCAGGAGGTCTGACAACGTTGTTTTGGTGACAGAACGACTCCGCTGTGAGGTTCACGACATCACTTGCCTTCTTTAGATTTGTCAGTTTATACCAGGAAGTATAGGGAGTACCATGGACTTTAGTATATACTGGCAAAGCACCATTCCATATGTGAAAGCACTGTTTACCACTATAAGGAATTTTAGTTTATAGGCCTTTTGAAATAATCCACCACAAATGTTCTCTGTTGTACCATACGCCTGTGTTGGGTTTCTCTTTATTAACACGCTGCACAGTGCGAGGACAAAACACAGCCCATTGCTGCCACCTGCTGTTGGACATTTGACACAGCAGCAGCCCTTTTATCCAAGGAGTGAGGTAATTCATTCAGGGAGACCATTTTGCTGGGCATGCAATAGTAAAACAAAAAAAAAAGAAATGGAAAGATTATTTTACAAGGTGTTCAGTTTTTGGCTGATACCGTAATAACCCAGAAACCTTAAATCTGTTTCTCATGAAGGCGATCAGCGAAAGAGCAGAGGAAGTGAGAGATGTCGGTTGTAGGATCGCAAACTTTCCCAAATTTGTTTTACATGTTCAAATTTATGTTCTCCTCTTAACATATGCAGCTGATGTCTCTAACATAATAGCCGTATCAGATATCCACGCTGTTTTCTCAATCCGCTGTCGACACATCCCACTTCGCTTTCACATCAGTTCCTGTACGTTTCCAAAACCATGGGTTGATGAACTGTGATATTCCAAATAAAAAAGTCGCTTGTTCTGATGTCACCGTTGCCTCATCCGACCACATTTCCTTTTGAAGCCAGTGCATAACTGGCCTTGAACTTTGTCCACGATAGCCTTTGATATGGAAAGAAATGAATTAGTTAGGAAGTTTAATCTGACTTTCCTTTTTAGGATAGTATGCTTTGTCCCCCTGGGGAAGCCTGAAAAGAGTGTTATGTGAATTGGTAAGTATTATTTTTTCTGAATCTGTCAATACTTTCATAAAGGTAAAGGGTATTCATCAGTATTATTCTACATTTGACTTTGACTTTCATCAACTCCTGCACTAACACTAATTGGATTTGTGTATTTTTTTTCTCAAGTTTAGTAAAACAAGAAAGGAGAAAAAAAAATCATTGAAAATCAAAATGTAAATTGAGCCTTTTGAAATTTTACTCATGCTGACTCTTTCTTAGATACTCTTCATGTTTTTTTTAGCATAATGAAAATCTATATTTACCTTCCATAACTGCTTTGGCCAATTACCCATAAACATCACTCACCACTTTGTAGTTGGAGTGGCTATACCGCGTAATGATTGATTGCTTCAGTCTTATTTGCAGCTAAAGAGGAGATGCACACGAGGGAGTGTTTCGATTTCATTATAGAGAAACACACGCTAATAACACTAAAACATTAATTCAGAGAGGCTTTGAGAAACTCATTTGGGAAATATTGGTGTGTGTGTTTTTATACTTGTCTGTTTGTTGTATTATTAATGCATGACTTCAAGATAAGAAAACTACATGTTGATGATTGAGTTCTGAATGATACAACCAGACAAAACAGTAAGTTTGTAAGACGTGTGATCACAAATGGGTCAAAGTTTGTTTGTTTTTTTATCACTATGTCACAAACAAGGTTTTCTTCAGCAAACCTTATCCACGATACAAACAGTTTATGATCGTGTTCCTCCTGCAGTATGAAAGGACACATCTCCTCATCCAGATTACCTCAAAGGAAACTTTCTTAGCTCTCAGCTAACAGCTCTCATAGCAACTCTTTATCCCTCGCCATTATTCATCCTCAAGGGCTCATCAGCTCACAGTAGGCTCATCAGAATTATTACTCCTCCTCTACTTGTCTTTATTATCCAATTTCCCTACTCTCTTCTCCTTTCTGCCATTCATTGCCAATCAGCCACCTTGTAAGCCGGCCCTTCACCTTCCACCGCGAAACTTTTCAGACTTTGTTCACTCTTTTTAGTCCTGTTGTTTTCCAGAAAGATCATTTCGTACTCAGATTACCACTAGCGCGTACGTCAGTGTTTAGCAACTTTTATTTTCCTGTTTTTTTTAAGGGGATATATGTAACATTTAAGAATAGAACTGCAGTTAAAGTATATTTTTTTGAGAGCTGTGTGAGGGTGTATGAACGCTCGAGTAAGTGAGGTCCTCTGTGAGACGACAACAAGAAGCCAAAATCAAGTATATCAAAAAAAAGGGGTTTATTATATTTTTCCACCCCTACTAAGAATAAAAAAGGTAACAAAAGATAA
Organism: Seriola lalandi dorsalis; assembly: GCF_002814215.2. Taxonomy (NCBI): domain Eukaryota; kingdom Metazoa; phylum Chordata; class Actinopteri; order Carangiformes; family Carangidae; genus Seriola; species Seriola lalandi. The sequence continues at coordinate 2,192,526 of NW_019525132.1, read as the reverse complement.
TATATATCTTTTTTATGAATACATGGATTAAAACATATATAAATACACAAACACTTATTTAACAAAAACACCTAAAAAGACACAGACAGTGACACAGGACATGTTAGACATGGCAGTGAGTACATCAGTTACATGATTTTCTTTTAAGACAAACTGGCAGTTCAAATAAGGCACATCACATAATCACAATCCTGACAGCAACTGTTGAAAATCCTTTTGTAGAGGAGTGGTATTTTCATTAAAAACAGACAGTTGGGGCAGGTTTTCAGTGATTATTTTGCATGTTACAGTGTACAGCTACCACAGTGTTTACCAAAAAACAAACAAACAAACAGCAGACTTGGTCATTTACATTATGTACATAAAGGCTGATAAGTGTCTCCCTTTTTCTTCTGAGTCTGTTTCTGCTGTGTCTGGGAGGCAGAGAAACATATTCATTGTCTGTAGTAAAGTTAAAAAATTCAAAAAAAGAGCAGGTGGTGCAGCAGAAGATCCTTGGGATGTTTTTGGTTCCGCTGAGCTTTAGAGAAGGAACAAGGATTACACATTTTATATACAGGGTGGCACTTTGTGGGGCTCTGTCAGGTGTGTCAGCTGTCATTTAAATTACTTGCAACCCTGTGAGTGGTCATCATCGTATGCCTGGAGCCGTCACTCAGTCTTTTAGAGGCTCTGTGTGTGCCCTTTAACACTGGGGATTACAACCGTGTTGTCATGAGGAGATAACAAGAATATGTTCTGAAGAGGGGCCCCATTATAGGTCGTCACCCCCGGCAGAGCTAAAGCTGCTCCTGCGGCTGCTGTCCTTGGATGCAGCTCCAGGCGAGCCGGCTGACAGGAGAGGGTCGGTGCCAAACGGCGAGAGCGGGTCGTCCATCAGGATCTCGTCCAGCCGGTGCTCCTCCTTGAGCGTAGCACTGAAGAAGTCTGTGAAGTGGGACAGCGGGTCAGAGAACGTGGTGCAGCCATCAGTGCCCGTGATGTGATCCTGTGGCCCACTGGCAGTGGGGATGGAAGGCACCCCAGCCACCACAGCTAGCCTCTGGAGGTAGTCGCTGCTGGGGTCTTCCTGGTACAGGGGGGGCTGCTGGGGCTGCTGGGCCTGGTGGGCCTGGGGAGACGACTGCTGTTGCTGCTGCTGCTGCTGCTGCTGTTGCTGTTGCTGCTGTTGCTGCTGTTGCTGCTGTTGCTGTTTGAGGAGGTGGGTGGATAGTTCAACTGTCCCCAAGGCTGTAGCCATGTTTGGGAGGCCATGTGCTCGTGCCTGGATCTCAAGCTCCTGGAAAACAAAGGAAGAGAAACCATTAGTTAAAGATTGGATCAATTTCTAAAGTGTTGTTCAGAAAATTACCTGCTCACTCATTGTAGTTAGTCTAGAAATGATCAGAATAAATAGCTAAAAATGTCTGAATATCTAAATGTCCTGAGCTTTTAGCAGATTTACAGTGGACTAACACTGGGAATATCTACAGCGCATCTTTTTTCACATCTCCTCCACATACTGAGGTTATGCTGGGAAGTTTGGGTGTTGACACACATTCCTCTCCCACTCACACCTTCTCACAGATCACACAATATGCGATGAGCACTGATCACTTATCAGTGTCATCACAGAGCCCGCTTTGACCTTTATCGTCAGCGGGGGTGAAGGTTTCCTGGATACTTTTGTCATCTTTGAGGATGATAACAGATGTTTGTGTCACTGTGGTAATCTCAGACAAACCACAATCTGTGTGTGCACAGAAGTGTGCACACAGTGTATCTGCTGACCTCTGTGCATGCATGTGTCACCGTGCATCTCTTCTATAACTGCTCATCATCTATTTCTGACCTGCTTTTATTTCCGCTGAAAGAACTGAGGTCATTGTGTTTATCCATCAGGTAATTCGAACTGAGTTCCCTTAGATTAGATTAGAGAGAACGGGAGGAGGAGGTTTGGGGGTGGGGTGCTGTAAGGGCCTCATGTAAACAACAGTTGCCAGTTGAGTTAAGATTTTGGGATTGTAAAGAGATGGAAATTAGCAGTGTGAAGTGAAGTACATGAGGATGATGGAGTCAATGAGCCTTCTGTATGATCTGATCTTTGACATGGTGAAACTGAAGTCTGTTTGTAAGCAACTCAATAATATGAATATGAAAGTGTAATTGGATGCTGCCGTGGCGCTCAGTGAATTTACATACTAAGACATTAGTGAGACATTAGTGAGCTGACTGGTGTACTGTCTCTGACTAAATTCATAGCTGCTTTCGTGTTAGAGCGACATGTGAAGACATGAAGTCTAAGCTTTCTTCCCTTTAACAAGTGAAATAATGTTAACTGATTTTTTAGATAAGTAAAGATTGTATATATTTATATATATGTATTTTTTTTAAGAATTATGGTGAGCTTGGACCACTTGTTTAAAAGTAGGAATTTAATTAGATTCACTTTCAACATTACTTTTGCCACCTTTTCATTTCTCATGTTTTCCCCTCCGTATTATTGTGACTTCACGGTTCAACCATATGTTTTATTACCACAAAAACACACTGAACACAGACTGCTGCATTTTATTACCTGGATCCTCAGCAGCAGCCTCCTGTTCGCTTGCTCCAGCTTCTTCTGTCGGCTCTCCAGCTCCCGAGCGTGCTGCTGCTCCTTCTGCAGCCACCTTATGTACTCCACCGAGGCCTTCAGGATGGTGCCTTTGTTCCAGCGCATGTCTCTGCAGAAAGGAGAAATGTAAAAGATAACCTTTTACACAGAACCCCCTGATGTCGGCAGAATATCCTCCACGATAAAAAAAAAAAAAAAATGGGGAAAAGTTTTAACACAGAGGTTTTTACCCCTTTTATGATATGAATAGGAAATGGTGATTTACATTGGGCAATTACTCATCCTTGGACATTACATGGGGACTCTGAATAGGAATTTTAATAGAATAGTTAAGTAGCTATGTGGAAAGTCCATTCTCGTACCTCCTTGTTCGGTAAAATTAATCCTCGAGTAAAAATAGGTGAGGGAAAATGAGCTAAGTAGGAAGACAGGGGGAAAAATGGAGCAATGGACTTAAGGTTGTAGAGTGCAAGTCATTCTTTTGCAGATATTATTGCTTTTTTAAAAAGGAAAGGGGAACTGTGGTAAAATTGTCCTTTTCCACACAAGTGAGACGTTGGTCTGATCAGCGGCTAATAATCTCTTTTATCCCGTGTTAATGGCACAATGACAACGCTAACCTCCCATTTAAATTTGAAGCAAAGTTCAATTGCGAAAGATGGCCGGTGGATTTCAATTCAGCGCCATACTCCATCTCTATGTTCCAATTGTGCTTCAAACTTTGATTCAAATGGTGTGGCCTGCTTCTTTGCATTTGACCCCTCCCTCATCATTCATGCTTTGAGCTGAACAGCCGGGACCCAGCAAGAGGATGTACAGCTCTTGGAGCGCAGACTACAATGGAAGTTCAAGTGCACCCTTGAAATATGACTGAAATGTGCTTGAGTTCTCATTTGAATTCAATGAACAACATTTAGAGTGTCTTTGTGCTCAGAATTTAATGCACTTCCCTGCCAGACAAGTTCTTGCAGTTGTTTCAGTGATATAAAGTAAAGAGAAGCAGGGCTTTGTTTCAGTGAATACATTTCAGATTTCGGAACTTACGGGTCATTCGACTTTGGTATGAGGGTCCCCAGCTCCTTAATCCTGTAGTTGATGTTGTATCTTCTCCTTCTTTCAACTAAGCAAGCAGAACAAAAGAAGAGAAAGAGCTGATTAGAGCGTTGTCAGCTGCTGCGCTAAAGGCTAGCCGTAACTCATATTTAGATCATAAACTGTGAGGGAGTTGAAAGGCAGTGGGGGGACACTTACTCAAATTATGGTTGTCTTTCTTCTGTCTCTCTTTGGCCATCACCCTTGTGTCGTGTTCTGTCAAAAAAATAAATCACAGAGGGGAACGAATTGATTAGCAGTGCACACTAATTTAGAAACTGAAAGACAACGAACACAAAACAACACAAAAGGTCCAGTCAGGAGACGCACAATCAGTTGTTTTGAGGGAGTTCATCGCTGGGGTCAGCTAGAATGTGGAGTTTCCACGCATTAGCCTACGCCACAGACACAAGTTTGATCTCCTTACACACACACACACACACACACACACACACACACACACACACACACACACACACACACACACACACAAACACACATACACACACACACACACACACACAAAAATACAGACACTGAAAGAGCCCAGTTTATCCCCTCCAGCATGTCCGAAGCTCATTGTGGGAAAAAAAAGAAAAGAAAAGGGTAACCACTTTTAAACTACTTACTCCATAATTAAGACAGTTTAGCAAATTCACTAATCTGTCCTGGAGAGGGACAAAAATGTCTGTGCAGCCATATTTGTATTCACATTCTTCCAAATTACATAATTGGGGACCTGAGATTGGATTTCCCAATTTGTCTCTGTTGATTCAATCAAGACAATTTAAACTCTGTGTAACAGCCCATTGTCCTCTCCGCCCACACTCAAATGAACCAAATGGCAATTTACTTATTTGCCCATTGAGAGTGAAGGGTTCTTCAGGCATCCTTTCGATTTCCTAAATCAATTAGGCTTCTTTGCTTGATGCATGACATTAATAAGAAATGTCTTAAAGGGACCACTGTTTTTGCACTGTGACAAAAAGTCTACACGTTTCTACGGCCTATTAACAGAACCAATGACAAGCAGGACAGTGTTTGACAAACACTGTCCTGCTTGTCACACACAAATCAGCTTACATATTTGTCCGTTTGCCTGACACATGTAATTGGACTCGATTTTAGCTGGAACAGATGCACATATGTTGCCATTTATAGCTAACACAGGTATACTCTGTTCTTATGCTCAAAGCTTCAATGTTTAGGACTGTTTTAGTTCCTCCCTGAAATCTCTTCTTCTAACAACCAGATCTTTGTGTGATTTTTAACTTGTGCAGGAATGTGAGCTTGTGATAACTTATTAATTGGTTAGTTGTTTGATCAGTGCTATGGTATGAGTTCATACCTGTGTATTCCCTTTTTACAGTGAGCTTTGTGGGGTTAGATGTGGGACTCATTCCACCATTAGGGGCGTTCATACCTTGTTCACCCCCATAGACGTCCAGCATGCTGCTACTGAGGGACACCTGAGGGAGGAGAATGGGGAAAGGGAGAGAAAAGAAAGAGAGAGGGTCAGTCACAGGGGAAACACATTTACATTTCACACACACAGACAACGCTGTTTCCTTTCACACTTTAACAAAAGCCACAACACAAATAGTTGTTTTTAGCTGCTGTGTGGCTTTGTTTGTCAAAAAATGACAAGAGGCGAGTGGAGTTCAGAGATGGTTGTCAGCCCCCAGGCCTCTGGCTCTGGACCCCCACCAGCAGGGAGCTACAGTATCCACATGTCTGCCACAGCAGGACAAGGCAAACCCAGTGCTGTTGTCTTGAATTGCTGTCACGTTCAGATCGCCTGCTCATCTTGCATCACAAAGAGTAAAAACAACTTAACAAGGTCTTAACCTTGCAGAAGCTAGGTCAGTAAAGGGTTGCTGTCCTCCAGCCTTACTCCATCTAACCCTGACCCCAAATCCAGGCTAGTTGCTCTCTTGGATTTGGTTTGGCCAAACATAGTGTCTTGATCTGCTAATGCCACCATTTTAAAACACACCCCCGCCCCCCCTCCCCCTCCCACTTGAAAGTGGCCCTAACACAGAGATGTGCTCTGTGTTGAAAATAGCATCCCATTAGAGATGAAAAGGCTAGCTAGGTCAACTGCTTGAACAGAGGCAAAACTGTTTTCCTACGGGTCTCTTCTCGTCTGGGAAAGCATGCATCAGTTCTGCGATAATGACGCCTTTTCACGGACGGGGGGAGATGTCAAGATATAGCGTGCTGACACACATGTGTGTCTAATTCGCATTTGTGTATTTATGGGAAAACGCCACAGAAGCCACCATGGATTCAAAGATGCGCACAGCCAATTTTATCCACGACATGTGTGTCAAATCTAACTACTAGACTGGTGAATGTGATAAGGCGGCTTGTCAAGTCAAGAGATGGGAAGGAATGGAGAGCAAAAAAAAAGAGGAGATGAGGAAACAAAAAACAGAGGGAAAACTGCAGACATTTCAAATTTCTGCAGTTGGTTCGGTTTGCATGTGGGTTTCTTTTTTTTCTCATTATCTCACCAAGATGGGAGGAAGGAGAGGGAGTAGGAGGAGGGGACAAAAATGCTTATCAAAATGAAAGATTGCAACAATTCCCCTACTACTCCTATTGTAATCACTTCAATCCCTCTCCTGTCTGTGTTCCTGGATGTGTTGACACGGCGAAACGACGTGATGCATCGTACTGTATGACTAATTAGGATGAATTGATCCATTTAAGCATGGTATCATTTCTGAACAAGCCCATGGGGAGTGTATGCATTAGCCCAATCCAATGGCTCAGAAACCCTCTCCAACAAAATCTCCCACCCCTCACTCCTCTGCTGCGCCTCTGTCCTCATTTTAAACCTACACCCCCTCCTCCCCCACGCCTTATCTTTTCCTCCCCCCTCTCATTCCTTCTCTGTCACAGTATCTGTTGTGTTTTTCTCCGTGTCACTTTATCTGTGTGTATGATTCTTTGTCTACCACTCTGTCTCTGTATTTAAGGAGTTAGGGCCAGATTCCCAGTGTTCCCATCCCACAAACTCTCTCTGTATTTGCTTCAGGTGTTGCTGTGTTCGCTGGCCAAATGGACCCCTTGTCCCACATTTTTGCCCAGAGTTTTTGAATTCCTTCCTGGCTATGAATCCTGCTGATAGTGTTTGTCTGTGGTGCCAGTTCTAGTCCTCCCAAGAATGGACTTTAGTAAGAGAATCAGTTTAAATTTAGCGACTTCTATTGTCATATTGTCATTAATTATGTACCTCTGTCCACATCATCCTTCTTTTTAACTTAATCTTCGTTGTTAAACTTCTTGAGTAATGTGAGAAATGTTGCTAAGCTCCAATGAACTTTGACTCATCTCTAGACTTAAGCTGCCCTCAAACTAAGACAGGTCCCCCTTTTCCCAAGCTAGTCAAGCCTGCACCTAAATGTGTGGGTGAAGGAACGTCACTCAAGTCCCAGTTCAACAAGAGAGAAGTCATTAATTAAATTTAACTTGACTTACCTAACTTAAAAACAATGTGCGTAACAAGCAAGAGATATGTTGCCATAATCAATACAAAAGACCTTCATACCATTGACAGTCTGTAGCATTTCTAAACAGTGTTAGTGTGCAGCTGTTAGGGCAATAGTTAGTGTGATTCATACTTACATTGTTTTGCATTATGATGTTAGGCTCCATGCAATCCAAGCCTCCATCATTGAAACCGGATTCAAGACTAATTAGGTCATCAATAACTTCATCCATTGGAAACTAAAAGAAAACAGTAATTTCAGTGTACTCATGGACAGATTGATTATGTTTGTACCAGAAATTTCAATACTGTCCAAGTCTGAACTTTTGAAATCTCAACATTCAAACCAAAATAGACACGAGGGAGGGGAGGGACTGTCGGGAGACTAATCCAATAACAGGCAAGTTCTCCACCGCAGAAATTAGTTAGCAGTGGTAGCGGGAAAAACATGCATCTGTTATCAAACTAGTTTCCTTCTTTGAAGGGGTTCTCTCATCAGAGACTGCATGTCTGAAGTTATTGATGAGCACATCAGAGAGAGAGGGAGATCAATAATGGCATCACTTTGTTTAGATGATTAGTCTGACCTACTCTCTGTATTGTAGAGATTCAAACCCAGTCCAGTTAGGAATTTAGTCGTAGTCATTCGTGCTTGTGAATTATACTGTATGTTGACTGTCCATCCCAGCAAAGTGTCAGCCATGATTTATCTCTCTTAATTTGAAAGAATTTAAAGGGACTACAGCAAAAGTCTTACTAGTGGCTATGAAAAATAACAAGATATATTTTTGACAGGAATATGGAGTCCTAACAGTAAAGAGTCAACAGTCAAGAATGTTGCGAAATCCACAAAAATTATGACCCACAGTTCATCTGTGGTTAAAATGTTTTGTTGCAATTTCATTCTTTTCCAGTCACCACCAGGCACATTTAGATTTTTCTCAATTTCAGTTCCATAAATTCAGCAGCATCTTAATTCACATTCAGACGCTTTCTTTTTCCATAAGGTCACTCACCTCGCTGTCATGATTGGCCATAGTGAGCAGGGTGACAGGGCTGTTGGGGTTGCTGCTGTCGCTGACAGAGGGCATGTGTCCATTCCTCATGATCGGCACGGTGGCCAGTGGCTGGCCAGGGGCGTGTGGATGCGGCACCGCGTGGCCCTGCCCAGCCGATGAGGCCAGCTTGGAGCCCAGCGTCAGGTACTGCTTGACCTGCTGATTCTGGCTCTGGTGGAGGTGGAACTTGGAGTTCTCCAGGTGGCTTTGTACCTGCAGCAAAATCAAATCATACATGCTTTCAGTTAGTGTCCTGAATCAGAGATCAGTTCAGTAGGTGGGAGATTACGCATTTGTTTTTCACATTACTGAAACAGCTCTGACTAAGAGCATATGCACAGGGGTTGTTTGCGGTAGCTGTCGGCTTTGCGAGAAGATGACCTCATTCAAAACACAGAAATAGTTGAGAGTCACAGTTTCTCATTATTAGTCACTCCCTATATTTTGTAAAATATAAGTTAACACTCATATTAAACTTAGTCATATTTTTCTTATGTAGCAAGTTTCTTTATGGGAATTATGACTCATTCTTAAGGTCCTTTGTCAAGTAAATTGTTACCATATTTCGCATTTTAGTACCAATACAATGCAGTAGCACATACGTATACACACACTAGCAGTCAAGATTGCTAAACCAGTAACAAAAGCCTTAAAAAAAATACATTACATTAGAAAACATGATAAAACTTTTCAACAAAATATTTTACCAATTAATTCAGAATTTTTTTTTAATTTCAATATTCTTACATTTGAAGCTCTGGTTGCGTCCCGCATCATGTAGTAACTGCAGTCAGTTAAGTGTGGCATTCTCAGAAAAGCAGATAATCTTCAGTTTGGTTTGTTTTGGTGTAGCAGCAGGTCAACTTTAGGCATCCAGGTCTGCTGCTACTATCCTGTTGATCTGCTGACTTCTCAGTGAGTGTCTGTCCCCTCCAGTCCCCTACAAATGTCTTATAAGGGCCCTAAGTGAACTAATTAGGCCCAAAGCTGGGGGTAAGCCTTTATGTTGCATAGCATGATAATCACTTCAAACACTGGACTGTCAGATCACCCAGGGTTTGATCACTGCAGGATATCTGCCTTTAGCGTCTATCACTAATTCATTGAGACCGCCCTCTTCTGTCTCACTGACCAATCAGTGGTCAGCTCCCAAAAGTCCTCTTCTGCCTGCTCCAGGGTTTTGGCAGCACAATTGACCCTTGTTCCCCATTGGGGGTTTTAAATAACTTCTCTAATGCCATTTTTAACCAAGCCTTTTCATTCATTCACTTGTTTCAATGTAGACGGTTTAGTATTATCAGTTTCCAAAACAATAACTCCAACAAAGCTATTTGGAGGTCTTTATTACTGTAAATTTAGGGCTATTTTCAGAAGGAACATCTCACCTAAAAATGTCTAATTTACTTACTGGTCTAGAGCTCACAAAGAAGCTCTCTGTCATAACTTGCTTTATTGGTTTATGGCCTGTAAAGTATTTTTGGGAGTACTTAATAATAATACATGCATTGTTTGCAGAGATTTTATAATGTTAGTCTTGTCAGTTGTTGGTCCTCTTGTCTGTGTCTATTACCCAGATTTTCTCAGAACTTCCTCTTAAAAGCATGCTATTCACTGGACAAAATAGTGTGCTCACTGGGCTTTTTTATTTATTTATTTTTTATCTCTGAATGGTTACTTTTTCCATGACTGACCTCAGCTAATCAGTTGGAAGTAGAAGAACACTCAGATAAGCAACTATGCGGGTGTAGCAGCAGATTCAGCAGACTGTGCTATATTACTTCACTGAAGACGTGATATTAAAGAGGAATTTATTTTTTTCATTATCTGATCCATCATCATGGTGTCACATTTAGAGCACACTTTCAAAATAGGTGTCATTTATCAAGAAAAATCACAGATGATGAAAACCTTTAGTGAGACTGCAACTTTTGCTGAACAATGGCCACAGCAGCTTCTGCTAAAGTTAGCTAACTCACTCAGTAATTCCCGTTATACAGTGGTATTTAAACTAAAGTCTACAAAAATTTGCTAATATTAGCCACCTTTAGCTACTGGTCACGTCAGATCAAGTGTGGGGGGTGTAGTGAATTCAATTAATTGACATGCGTTTTATTGCTTGTGATTCAATTTTTTAATGCTGAAGAGGAAGAATGAGTCATTTCTTCTCTCAGAAGTTACACAGAAAGAATTGATTAAATAAGTAACTCGCTAGTACGAAGCTCATCATGTTTTTAGACTTGTAGCAGCAATGAAAGTTTTTCCGAGTTAAATGAGAACTATTACAGCATTCTTAAACCATAGGGACTTTTAGCTATGGCAGCTTTAGACTTTATACTAAAACTCAGCTTTGAATTCCCTCCGTCAGCTAGACTAGCTGCTCTTATTCACCACCCATCCACCTAAATAAGAACAGGCTCATCACAATACTCAACTTGTCAGTAGTGACTGAGAGCTCTTATCTGCCTTCTCCAGACCAAACAAGATGCCAGTTGTTAGCCAATCAACATTTTTTCCCACTACGGTTAGCAGGAGGGATGCCAGGACTTCTACACACCACATCTGCTTTGTGTGACAGCAGATTGTCCTGGTTTCAGTTCGGCTTTCTCACTACTGTAAATGCCGGAGACACGCTTGTTATCCACTTAAGGGAATCTGATTAGATTTGAGAGGTAATGTTGCTTCACTCACCAAGGCCAACCTTGACAATGGCAGGCCTGTGCATGTGTGAAGAGGACATGCTGAAAATTATCAATGCTCGCCATACACAAATCAAGTCAAGCCAATTTTATTTATATAGAGCCAAATCATAACAGAAGTTATCTCAGGGCACTTTTCATATAAAGCAGGTCTAGACTGTACTCTTTACACATAGGACAGGAAATAGATAAGAATCTAATAAATCGAAGCTCCAGTTCGTAAATTGTTGTGACTTTTTTTTGATGTTTCAGACACTTCAGACACTTTTTCTCTTTCTCAACATGGCTACAGGCACCTGCTACAACAATCGAGGCAGTGTCTGAGGTTACTGCTAGAGAAGAGGTCACAGGTTCACTTTCCATTTACACACATTTGCACAGTTATTTCTGACATGCAAACCCACACCATGTAGGCTAAAACTGCCAATTCACTGATATCCAAACAGTCATTAATTCAAAATTCCAAAATGTGTCAGATTTGACCTTTGTAAACACCTAATATGTACAACATTTTTGTATATCAAAAGTAATATTTATCCACTTTAGCTTTATACTTCCTGCATCCAGTTAAAACATATAAACTTTACTGTCATTAGGAGATCAGCTGCATTTTCCTAACTTCATTAGCCTCATTGGAGACATTTAGAATAGCACAATAAAGATGTCAGAACCAGACAACATCCTCATTCGACACACACACACACACACAAACACACACAAACACACACACACACACGCACACACACACACACAAGTTCTCTTTCTTTCTCAGTCAGACATCTCCTAACTTATTCACTTCCATTATTTCAGTACTTCCAACAATTTTAACCACACATGAAGGAAGCAGATTAATCAAATCCAAACAACAAATACTTTGCTGTGCTCTCCTGTGAAATCTCATCACATGTTTTACCAGCAGTTATAAAGAAAACGTATCTGACTCATGCAAGCAAGTGCACACATCAGCATACTGCAGCTATGAAGCATATCACAGCAATTCTCTATTAAGATATCTTTGAAAGAAAATAGCATACATATCCTGCTGTTACAGTGAATGCACTGAATTATGTTATAATTAAAATCACAAATTCTCTTCTCAGAGATAAAAACTCAACCCTGGACTGCAGCAACATGCTTAATCTTAGAGTCCAGTTTTATGTATTCTCCCAAACCGTGATTTCTCCAGCCTCTGCTTGTAAGATGGATTTAATAGTGTTGTGATCTACCTCGGAGTTAAAAGATGTATTTCTTTGGTTCCACTGAAATGCTGCACTCACAATTCCATTGTAACAGACACATTCACAGGTGTTTCTTCTGAGTGAAAAGCTCTTGCATAACTGAGTTTCAGTCTTGCCCAAGTTCTCCTTTCACTTCAGAAAAATCCAACAACTTATGAAACAGGGGGCGATGGTGACATTAAGTAACTGTACAAATTATGGACAAAACCTGGTGGGAGATTTGGATTCATTTCTCCAAAATGCTGTATTTTACAACATACTGGCACAGTTACGGAATGCAGTATGGCAATGCTCAAGTATCTTTTTCCCATCTTGAATCTACGGAGAAAAGATGAAAGTGGAACAAAAAGCCTTCCCAGACATGCCTAGTGTATTTTTGCTGAGCCTGCTAACCAGTAGATAGCTGTAACCACACACCCTAGATTGTGAAATGTGAGGGAAGATAAGACTGGGATAGCAAACCGATCACAAAATTTGCATTCCACGGTGGCTATTCAGTTATTCTGGTTATAAGCGCAGACAATCTCTCGCATGCAAACACAAACAAATGCACACACAGTTGCACACATATGCTTCTCTACATGTGATCTTGTCCCAATTTCCCTGGCTTGTAGCTGAGTCGCTCCCCCTACCTGTAGAAGCTGGATCTCTGTCAAGGTGATCACTTTGACCACACAACAACGACTCATGGCTCCCCCAGAGTGGCAGCGTCTCCTGCCACAGGAGCTGCAAATTCTTACAGAAGAACAAGAAGTGTCACGGCTATGGCTGCATGTCTCACCGAGGCAGGGGGGGGAGAAGAGGAAGAAGAAGAGAGGTGCTGCAGCCTCTCTTCCTGAGCTTTTGCAGAAATATCGGAAAGGAAGGCATGACACATCAGCTTATTGGGGAGCCACACGGGCCGTTTCCTGTGTGTGTGTGTTTGTGTGTCAGTGCATGTGTGTGTGTTTTTGGTCAGGGAAAGGCCTGACAGAGGCAGAAATACAGACGGCAGTTAGGGGGGTTGAAGTGTGTGTCTGTGTGTGTGTGTGTGTGTGTGTGTGTGTGTGTGTGTGTGTGTGTGTGTGTGTGTGTGTGTGTGTGTAGCGGTGTAATAACTTGACAGAATGTGAGTTCCTGCTTGTGGATCACTTCCCTGCCTGCAGAACATCCAGCCCAGCTCAGCACATTCTGCCAGGTTATCTTCATGACACCCACTTCCCTTGGAAGGCTTTTTAGCCCTCAAACCGCAGCCAGGGCTTCAACTAGGGAAACGCATAAAAATGTAATCTGTGGATGTGTGCAAATGTGCTAAAACACACAGATGTACACTCACACAAATGTGCTGTCATGTCCCAGTCACTGTCAGGCCACAACAAAGGCCAAAGCAGGACTTCCCAGAATGGCTCTCAGAGAATTCCTGGACACAGCAAAATTGAACAGGGTCATTGGAAGTGTTCCCTTTAGTCCCAGCCTCTAGATAATAACACAGTCCACTAAATCTGAAACCAATGACTTATTGAATACAAGACAGTGGAGTTCAACTATTAGGGTTAGCGAGACATTAAATATATTTGAGAATTTTCTATTAAAGCAAATCATACTACTATTTTTATTTTATTTTATTTGCACCAAATTCACCTGCAAAATTGTTAGCATTACAGCTAACAACGCTAAAACAGAATATTGCTAGTTTTTCTTTCATCCTGCCATCTACTGAGCTGCATTTACCCGGCCTCTGTTAATTACTCTCTCGTTAAATCCAGCATGTTGCAGTTTCCTGAGGTTTGAGACCACAGTTTTATAGTCACTGCTGATTCGGTGATTATTACAAACACTAACTGAGGGTTTTTATATCTTTTGAATCACTTTGATAAACACATTAGAACTTAATTTGAGGACATTGAATGTAATAGGGCAAATCGAATCACAATGATTCGGTTAAATCAAGCCAGTACAGATTATGTTTTTAAAGAATCAGTTTGACCCTCTAATGCACAATAACCTAATGTCTGCTCTGCTGGTAAATTGCAGTTGGTCCCACACATGTTCATGGTGGATTATTTCATTATGTAGAGAATGGGAGTCAGATACTGTATGTACAGTTATCTCTGCAAAACTGAGTTCTCATTATAACCAAACAAAATAATAGCCTGTATTGTCTCAGTCAGCTGGATGGGGGAGCATTATTTATGTGTCTGAATTTGAAGCTCAACATGACACATGCTCAGCTTTTGTGTCTCTGTGAGAGTGTGTATCTTCACGTGTCTGTTGCTACATACACATTACAGTATTTTGTGCTCTTACAACTCTACCATTACCCATGTGTATATTTGTCTACTTCTTGTTTATTTGATATCCGCTGTGTGTGTGCAGTCTATCAGATCTAAATTCCTAGCTGGCCATTTTTGCCTCATCTTGGGCTAAGCCACAAGTGCTCACCTTTGTTAGTCCCCATACATGGCATGTTTTAAACATCAGGGACTTCCTGTAAGAGTTGGCCTGCTTCTGAGACAACACTTCAAAGTGCAGCTCCCACATCTGAGGACTGTTTTATCCTGCTAGAAAAGGAATGCATAATGGACACGGCACCACTGCACTTTTAATGATTCTCATATGAATTAAATATTACAGCCATTTTAACTGGATTACATGTGAAACTGTGTGTGAGAGTGTGTGTGTGCATGTGTGCTTGTTACCTTGATGAAATATTGAATTTATGAAAATGCTCTGCCTCAACAGTGGTGTAGAAGTAATTAAAATTCAAACTTAAAGTAAAGACACCTTGTCGGAAAATGACTTAAAGATACTCTATGGAGTTTTGATTGTAAATAAACATGATTTTTCTGCATTTATATTTAACGTTTCATACCAAAAACACATTTGGTGTGACGCCTAATAGAGATTTTGAATGCATGACCTTGCAAACATCAGCTCACTGTTCTCAAGTTGTGATCTTGGCCTATTTGTGTTTGTACCAGTAGAACACAAAATACAAACACTATGATTAACTAAAAGGAAAAGAAGATACAAAGTTTCTCAGCACTTTGGTAGGCTACTTAGAAAGCAAACAACTTTTTCTTTGGTGTTTTATCTCATTTTATGGCTACAAATTCAGTGTCGACAAGGGATAGAGTTGTATTAATAATGTATTATTGATGAAGTTTATTTTGTAGCAAGTAGTTGGCTGAGTAACTTTAAGGACTAAAGTTTTATTTTAAGAAAAAGACCAGGTCAAAACCTGGTGCATGGCTGAACCAGGTCGTAGAGTATTTGCACTCTTGTCAGTCGGTTTCAGTCCCTTATCCATTTGGTTCTCTCCTACTCTCTGTGCTCACATATACAGTATGTTATTACAACCAAATTCCCAATAAAGCTGTTCTCATTTTCATGTTTTTCTCTTTCTGTTGTCAGACAATGGAACAAGTGAAATAGTGACTGAAACGTGGCCCCTTAAGACTACATGTTAACCAGCAGTCAGTTCCAAGTCATTTCCAAGCTGCTGCTCTGCACTGCTAAAACCCAGATTTTATAACTGCGAACAAACACATACATTAAAGATGACAGCAGTGCGGTGATTTCAGCTATATTTACATGTAAAATCATCACTCAGAGAGAAAGCTAGCTTATTCACGTTAGCTGCCGCATTGTCAGCACAGGAAGGTGTGTCTGCGGAGGGAAAGCCCAAATCATTTTGAAAGAGAAACAACCAATGGGGAAACTCCAGCGGCCGGCTGACCACTGGTGTAACTTCATTGGTCAGTCACTCGTGAGTCTGCAACATTCACATTTATAGGGCCGTCACCACTGTTAAAGTTATCAAAAAGCTACACATGTGATCTATATGAGTGTACAGACCGTAAATAATATAGTAAAACTCAATAAAAAAGTATTTCGGCTTCGTTACTTACTGATGTACTTCCAGTTTTACAAATAACAAACATTACATAAGCAGTTTCAGTCAACTGAAAGACTTCAGAAAGAGGGAGAGGGGGAGGAGAAGGAGAGGAGGATGCAGTGCAGCCTGTCCTTTCCATCAGTGCAGAGGAGATGCAATTAGTCGAAATGGAATAATACAATTTTTGCTGCTTAATCAGATCGAGCACATTATTTTTTGTGAGCAGTGAAAAGGAGCCTGTTCAGAGGAACACCTGAGACATCGTAGACCCTCTGCACTCATGCATGTATGCACACAGAGCTTCACAGAGACACAAATAGTAATGAAAGTTAGCTCCTTATGTGTATTCTTAGATGCTCTCTTATCGGATAAGCCTGTGTTACTGAGTGTACAGTATGCCACCTAAATTAGTGCGTGTTTATGTGCACTATTGGTTTATACACTAACATCTTTTGTCCAGTCGCAGGAAAGGTTGTAACGCTGATAGAAGCTGTAACAATGTCAATACATTCATGCTGCTTCATGTTCTAAGTTTTCTCATTTTCCAGTGAATGACTTCCTTTTTTTAATGTATAGTGTAGCTAACCAGTGTCCACTGGCCAAGTTGTCTCATGCAGTCACTAACAAGCTAGGTTGGGTGTTTGTTAGCTTTTGACTATCATCAAAACC
The DNA here is from genome assembly GCF_002814215.2 of Seriola lalandi dorsalis. NCBI lineage: Eukaryota > Metazoa > Chordata > Actinopteri > Carangiformes > Carangidae > Seriola > Seriola lalandi. Next base: position 2,175,804 of record NW_019525132.1, on the reverse strand, counting down.
CTGGATTACATTTGTGTTTTCTTTACATCCAATGCCAACATTCGGGGACAGTGCATACTGCTGATTCTGGACAAAAATAGGTTGTGAAAGATAATGAAAAAGTCCACGCTTGCGATGCTGTAGTCTACTTTGCCACCCAACTATAGTATAGTGAGCAGTCTATTTTGGGAGAACGAGCTGTGCTTGGAGCAGATGACCAAATGAAGGAATCCGTGATGAGTTAACGTCAGCTCGTTGTGGAAGTAGAAGAAAAAACAATGCTGGAAACCTCGCTTTCAGAGCAGTCAGATGCCTGAGCTTTTGTCTCACTGAGATTACTTTTACATATGTTTACTGAATTATTTGAAACTTTGGAAATGTTTAATATGGACATCTCATATTTCAACATCATATTTATGACAGAAAATAAAGAAAAGCATTATAGATCCCCTTTTAAATTCACCCTATGGAGATTGAGCACTATCGAGCAACATCTTTACAAATGGGTCTTCGTTTTGTTTATTTCGTGCTCTCAAGGGAGCACACAGGCAGCTCAATACACAATGGTTAAGTGAACTGAAATGTATATGTAAAATCTCTGTTGAACTGTCTTACTGAATTACTGTAGTAATTCAAAAGGGTCACTGTAACCTGTGACTTCCAGTGGGGAGGGTTGTATTGCCTCAGTTTTTGACATATCGACACCCTCTTAAAATAATGGCCTAAGTCATTTTTTCAGGTTTTTCAGGAAACACAAAAAACTCAACAAAAGAGTCACACTTTTGACATAGGCCATTATACAACCGGGGGTAGAATTGCATGTTCCCCTCAACTGAGGATTCAGGCGATTTTACCAGAGGTGGCCAGCATCATGAGGGGGTGATTTAGGCAAAAAAAACATTTTTGTCAAAACATGACTTAGGCCATTATTTTAGGAAGGTGACGATATGCTTATTGTAAACTATTCTTACTGAACTCTGTTATTCTGAGAAGAGACTAACTATGAACTTGTCCTCATCGCAGTTAGGTATAATAGGCTAGTGAAGGAAGGAGTTAAACAGAATCTATAGTGTCTCATTCTCTGTGCCAAGGATAAATACATGATTAAAGTCAGTGGAGACCGACCAGACAATGTTTTTTTATTCATCAACAGTGCTGCCGACAATTTTACACCACTCCACTGATCTACATGTGGTGGCAGTAACTTGCAAAGAAATTCAGTCCTACACCAACAAAGAAATGGAAGAAGAAGACAAAAAGATGTAAACAATATAGGATTTAAAATGATGAAAACCTTGGCTCTACAAATGTTTTATGAAGAAGAAAATACATTCAGCGTGTTTGTTAGTATCCCCAGATTTGGAACCACAGTGATAAATGGACACATACAGGAAAATGGGATCTGCTTTTTGGTCACCACTTACAGGCATGTTCAAGCCACAGCCACAAAGCTGCCGAGCAATAGGAGCAGAGCAGAGGATTGAGAGTAAACTGCTGTGAAGTGGTTGTGCTCCTGAAAGGGGCACCTCATCCTTGACCCTCACTGTCCAGTGAGCTAGAACAGGATAGACCGGTGCTTAGCGTTGCTTCTCTGAATGATGTCAGAAAGCTGTACTGTAGACAACTTTAATCTCTCACTTTGGCAGACAGTGAAAAGAAGCCCTGGTGGGCTCCAACTGTAACTACGAAGATGAAGTCTTATTAAAATTATGCACATGATTGATTGCAAGACAGTCCCAGCTCACCAAAGTAAAGGCCTTTCAAGCCAGCGTAAAGGCCGAAAGACAAAATGGCAAAATCCATGATTCTCGCTCTTTCAAAGGGAATTGTTATGGCCCTGAATCGGTTCAATGTTTAAGCAAGATTTAGATTAGTTATTGGCTGGACCGGCCACGGTTCAGCGGTGCGACGCCAAATGTCCATGAGTGAGTGATTGAGTGAGTGATGAAGTTATACCATTGGTCGGCCGACTGTTGAACTTATGCCATTGGCTGTTGCTCTTTCAATATGATTTGGTGTTATGTCAGCAGGGGTCATTTACAGTGGCTCCACAACAGTTTTCATTTTCAGACTCATTTAACAACAAACATAGCAAGTTTTTGGACAAACTTAACTACTTTCCATAGAGGAGAGTTGTCAGTATTGCCCTGCAAGCAAAAGGCATGAAGAGCTGAAACCAGCTGACACTAGGCAGAATGCAAATATCAGACAATAACGACATGAATATGCTAATATTACATAATCTAGTGAGATTTTGTGACTTTTCGAGCAGGCTTTACTTACTGTCCATTGACAGTAGAGACAGGTGACAAATTAAATAAAAAACCAACATGTGTCTCAGTAAAGTGTTGGGCCACCATGTGCCAAAATAGAGGACAAAATAGAGTGCCAAAACATATTCCGTCATTGGGTGTTTTGAAGGCCACGCATATGATTCACATCATTTTCATACCCATCAAACCATTCAGTGACCCCGTGTGCCTTGCATGGGGGCATTGTCATCCTGTTTCTCCACTAATTTTTCAGGTTTTTCCTTTAATTTGTCACCCATCTGCAGTTGTTTACAGCAGACCCGCATCAGTTTAGCTACATCCTCAGTTTCGCCGTACACGGTCAACATACCAAGATTTGACCTCATCTTGTTTATATATATGTTTACTTAAATAATTTTTTGATGATATATGTGATGTTTGTCTTGTACTAAAAGTAAACTAAACTTAATTTGATCAGACTTCTAAATTTACTTATTGCAATTAAGTATGTGCTATGTTTTATCTTAATTGTTGTTTCTATTTAATGATGTTTTATAATTTGAAAAGGGGGAGTACAATTTCCTCTGCTTAATGTTCCCAGGAATTTTCTGTATAGACAACATAATATATGTTTATGATAACAGTAAAAAAAAAGAAGAGATATAACAGTATCTAAGATAAGCAAACAGGTGACAGGTCAGTTTGTGCAGGCTGAAGACACCATTATGGAAACATAATCAAATTAGAAAATAAGTAAGAAAAAGGTCAAACTACTAATCTTGTTAGTCACCATCAAATACAGTAAGCTAGAACAAAACAGAGTGGAAGACAGTGTGGAAGAAATGATGACACACATGAGCTAACCAGAGTAAGGCCAAGACGACTGTAGATTTAGCAATAAGATAGGATGTCATGCCTGCTGATTTCTGCTCTGCTATGAGCCAACAGCCATATCCAATGTTTTGACTCTATTTCCGCTTTGCAGACATTTATGAGAGTAAATGATTCAGCTCAGTAAAACATCAGCACTACACTTAGTGATGTATGACAAATAACTGTCAGTAATTAAGGACTTTGAGGTAAAAAAACCTTGGGTCTAATTGTACTTTTTATGAAATATTTCTGTTAATTGTTCTAACACAACATAACATAACATAACATAACATAACATAACATGATGTCACACAAGACTTTAGTAAATTGCAATTATAAAGGGTGCTTCTGTCATTAATGGGCTTTGACAATATCATTAAAAAACACTACTGGTTCTGACGTGAAATACAGTTCTTAGATAAAACCATTTATTGTAAAGTAAATACCATCTGAAGCAGATAATACGGCATGCATTAATAAAGGGTCAATAAAAGAGATGAGGTGGCCAAAAATGATCACAATAATATAACAGTGTCAGAGAGGAGAGAGATTTTCAAACAAAAAAAAATGTGGGAAAATTACCTTTTTCCAAACTCTTTAATTTAGTCCTGGGCAACTTATTAGAAACTGATCAAGTTAGACTCTAGTAAGTCAATATAAAAATATTAGACTACATGATGTAACAAGTAAGTGGATTATTGGACTATTATTGCAGATGTCTGAAGATAGCAGTCTACCGGTCTACCATTATTCTGTGTTTGGTAATTTGAGTCAATTTTCTTTATCGACATGTATATAGATTAAGGCTTTGTATTTCCTGTCTGATATGTAGCTGTTCTGTTTGAAAGAAGTCGCTGTCAGCAGTACATGAAGTGCTTCCTACTATTTTCTTTATGTTACAACTTAGTTTTAGCATTACTAAAACCGTGTCTGGGATTATCTGTTATTCACCACTCTGTATGAAGTGAATTATATGTTTATCTATATGCATAATTGTGAAACAGGTAGCAAAATCTGTTTCACAGACATTCACAAACTGTTTCAGACGTCCATGTCATTTCTTGCGACTATGGAAGTTGTTTAAATGTGCCTTAGTGCTAGCATTGTTGTGATCCTTTATACATTTTAGTCTCTTTTAAATCCACACAAAGCCACAGAATGGCAGTGCAGTTCACTACAGCAACCATTTATCCAGTACTTTTAGTTATCTATTTCAACTATTCATCCACTATTTTTTAATTACTTCAACCGTTTAGCCATTACTTTAAGCCATTTCAGCTGTTCATCCATTTAGTGTCCAGGTGTTACAGCTGACTCAATATGCGGACATATTTTATAATCAAATTATATTTTGTATTTTCTAAATGAATTAAGCTACAATGTTTCTATTTAGTCCCTGGTAACTGTCACACTACCCCATGGGGTACAAGAACCCCTGTTTGAGAATCACTGGGTTAAAATTCTATAGTGAATACAGTGTTTACATTTCCCAAAACCTACTTATCTCCGTGCATATCTTAAGAGAACTACAAAGAAAAATAGTTTTGATTAAGTTTTGATTTGATTTAACATAACTCAGGTCTCTGGCAACTCCACAGAGTGAAGATCAAAATCAGAAATATTTCAATGCAGCTCCTCTGACCTTTGAAGCTTAACATGGCATCAAAAAGAGGATAAAGTGCATTTGTGGGCTAAATTTGCAATCCACTGTTCAAAAGCTTTTGCTGGAGATATATTGATTACTCCCCCCTCCTTTAACTTGATTGTGGGAAATTAAATAATGCAATAGCTGTTTAATGAGAACTAAGGAGAAAATTAAATCAACTTTGACCTTAGCCGAACTAATGATTTGTGCTGTGGACAAAGAGCTGTTTGTTTGCTCTGTTCGGCTATCTTTGTGTCCCTGCTGTTTGAACGAGTAGGAGTGCCAGTGCTCCTCTTCCCAGAAGAGGAAGACCAAGAATGAAAGCAAGGGGAGTGAAAGCTAAACGCCAGAAGAAATCAGGTTTCTTATTACATGCAGGTCTGATCGGTTTTTATACTGACCTGTATTTAGATCATGTTGTTGGTGGGATTGCTGTATGTTCCTCTAAGCCCAAAAATGTTTATTATTCTTCCGTTCACCTAGCTAGTCCCGCACCATTTGTCATAGAAAAACATGTGGCTTGGTTGGGAGATGATTTAAATTACTTTTCTCAGCGATATGTCTCAATAATGTCTAAAATATTCAACATTGTGTCTGCAATTTTTTTTTTATTCATAGAAATTAATGTTAACTAGAGTGGATGACATTACAAACAGAGGTGGAGAAGGTGTTAAACTGTTTGGAAAATTATCCATTTATCCAGAGAAAGTTCAGAAAGGAAACGGCACACTTAGAATCATTTCCTGTATCTTTGTCACATGGATTTTGCCACTGCCCCACCCCTTTAGGAGACTAGTGGCAGGTCCTGAGTCCATTCACTCAAATGGGAGACATGAACATGAGCACCAATTATGACAGATTCTTCCATCCCGTAATATCACCCAAGTGAACACCTGACCAATTTTTCACAGGCCACATCTCTTTCATATATTCTGAAACTAAAATGGCATTTCGCAAGATCTGGCAACACATATCTCTTCTCTCTGTTGGTTCTGGTCTGGTTTCACTGCAGTGCTGCCAATGTCACTTTCCAACTGGATAAACTGAAATTTAAATACTGTATGTGAAACCATGAATGAAAGTTAAAACTGAACTGTTTTTGGAGGGAAAAAAAGAGAGAATATTATTAGACTAGCAGATAAAAACAAGCGGCAAAATAGGCGTAAATTTGTACTGTATCGAGAGTTTATTATTTTGTGATGTTGTATTGTTTTGACACGGACAAGCAATAGTCCATCAGTGAGTGTTGGCTGTATTATCAGGACAATGCAGCTTTCTTTTCCAAAGGATGCAGACAGGTAAATAATAAATTAGCTATTGCACTGCTATTGTCACATTTCATATCAGCTGACCATGCCCACTTAAGAGACAGGAAATGTATACCATTTCATACAATTGCTGCAGCTTGTAATGGGTCATCATCTTTACAGAGCATCTTTTGTTTAACTCATTCTAACGGCCACAAATTTCACTCTTCACACATTACTGAGGTCTTCTTTCACACTATGTAACTAAGCAAACGGTCTCACACATTATGTTCCATGAGCCTCTGAGTGACAGAAGTACCATCCACCTGTGACATAGACTTCAATACAAATTCTGGACTGGATTATCAGAGGAAAACAGAAACAAGCTCACTCAATTTTCCAAATTTTTGACACCACAGACAAATACTTTACATCACTGCACACAGTCTCCAGTCTCTCACATGGGAGTTACAGTCCTTGACTTAATTTGAGAGGTCACCAACATCTGAGTGCAGTTGGCCACAAACAGCTGATTCAGATCAGTTGCTTAGACTCTGATGTTTGTTGTGTTTATCAAACACTTGACTGACATTTCTGTCACCCTGCTAGATACATGGGTTTACACACATTGCAACAGTTTTCACTGTCAGTACTCTTTTAGTACAGTTTTAATCTTTTCCAGAAGCCATCAATCCCACCGTAATTTCTTCAGAAATGTTTTAGTTACTTTGGAAAATGCCTTCTACTTCAAATGTACTTCTTTCCGTAAGCTTGAATCTATTGTCTTTTGGGCATTATTGTGGTTACATTTTTCCAAAACTGTAACTCCAAATAAATCCAATGTTTTATAAATATCATGTGCAACTTGAAACATTCTAACTTATTTGTTATTTTTATGCTTTTTGGGTTATCTGTCTGTCTGATCCGTGTGTCCCATTCTCGTTAATGTGATATCTCAGAAAGGCCTTGAAGGAATTTCTTCACATTTGGCACAGATCGAATCTTTTTCTTTTTTGTTAATATAATCAATATACATTTTTCAAAATTTCTGTATTTATTTTCCAGCCCCTTTATTGGATCATCTTACTCCACCAGCCATCTTCTCATCACTCCAGCTGCCAGTCTCGGGTAGATTGAGTAATTAGCTGAGCCTGAGTTCAATTTATTTTCTCTATCATTTAGTCACTGCCAGTTCCAAGTGTGCTACAGACTCTCCGCCCATTCCTCCATTACAGACTACCATGTGCCACCTCTATTGAACATTTCACCAAATAAGGCTCACCAAAACTAAAAGGCACCACAAATCAACCCGTAGCTCATAATTCACCAACTTGAGACAAGGAATGGCTTGAACCTGCAATTGCTTTTAACCACCAACCAAGACGAAGCAACTACATATCACCTACACATTCATAAAGGCAAAGTGCTTTGTATGCCCATCCATCTACCTCAGCCTCTTTCCTCAGCATCAGGATAATGACTATGATCCTTTTAAAAGTCAGTGTTTAGGCTTATGCAGAAAAAGTGTGGACTATTATACTGTTATAACACAGCATCATGACATGCCAGTTATGTTTCTCTTTTAAAGATTTCCTGCAGACATGTTTAAATTTAATTTTAATCAAATTCAATTATTTTGTTAATTGGTTTGAATGATTAAATTTTTATTTCCCTCCGGGGATTTATAAAGTCAGCTGTATGAGATATATGCTTTACTCTTCTCTGAGTCTTTCCACAAAAAAAGTTATTATGTAGCAAAAAATGACTAAGACTCTATAGTCGTATTGAAATATCCAGAATCCAGAAAACCGCGTGACGTATCCTATTTCACTGAAAAAGTCCACTCTCAGTATACGACCAAACTAGTTGTGATGTCACAAAATCATATTGTATGAGTATGTATTAAGGTGAGATTCAAGGTGAGCTCAGGGAAAGTTTCTCCCCTAAGCAGATAAATGTCTTCTGGTATGAGACTCTGCACATACTACAGAGAAGGTCAAACATCCAAGTGAAGTAACATTAAGCAAAACACATATTTCAATGGACAGTACAGCACAGCACAGATGTTTCTGACTAAGCCCAACTCAAGCTTTCTGAGCACTGCACACTCTCCAGTGTCAGTGTTTAAGCATGCATTGCATTTATTCTACTTATGCGTTGATAATGAATGCATGAACTAAAACGAATGCTGCTTTACTGTTTTTCTTCCCTGCAGTCCGTGAAGCTTTCACGATGACCACAAGATCTAATCAGCAAACCGAAAACGACCATGAAACTGTTGTAATTCTATAATTAATGATCATGTCTGATCACTTTCATCTCAGTATTTGTGAGCGGAACAATCCAAAGTGTGCACAGTTTGCAACAGTGCAAATGCATTAGGGATTAAGGGGCCTTGCTTCTTGTTGTGTATGTTTAGCCTGTTAAATACATACTGTGTATGCTTAACATTACAGCTGACCATTTTCTGAAGCATACTGCAAGTTTTTAGATTGATTTAAACAGCCATTGGTCTCAGTCTGGTAATCCATACACAGAACATCCATCTGTCTATTTAACTCAAAGTAATATAATCATTATGGACTAATGTCTTTCTGAGTACGAAATCTGCTCCATCAGTCCTTAGCAATGCAAGAAAAAAGCCTTTTTTTTTTTCTTTTTTAGTTTTTGTTCCTGGATTACAATTTTTTCACGACATACTGTAGCTTTTGATTGTAATGCACTGAGATCTTGAATGTCAGACTGTCCTTGAACACACCACCAAGCAAGAATTCTCAAAATGCTGCTGGTCCACCCCCTTATCTGCAGTACAACATGATGATAATGTAAGTGCGTTAAAATGTTAACTCTGGTTATATATGGAAACCAGTGGCTGCCTGAAAGGCAGGAAATCAATCTAAACTTTTTTGAAATGTTGTAGTATACGTATGTCAGTATACGCATATGTATACATGTTTACGTATATGCAGATGTAAACATGATTTGTAGTTTCTGATCTAAAATATGATAATCCTTTAATCCTATATGCATTTGAGCTGTGAACAGTGTGAGTGGAGTTAGCCCACATTAACACCCCTCTTTGTTTGTGTGTGTGTGTGTGTGTGTGTGTGTGTGTGAGTGTGTGTGTTCGCGTGCGTGCAAGCGAGCATGTGTGTGCAGCATTATGAACTATGCAGAGATCTATCTATCTATCTATCTATCTATCTTTTACAACATTCTCTCTCTGTCTCTCTTTATCTATATCAGTCTCTCTCTCCATCTCTGATTATGGTAATGATCTGATGTGCAGGCAGAGAAGGCACCTGTGCGAGGCTAACGTGAGACGACACCAATCTTTTCATCACAATGGGGAGCCCCAGAGACGAAAAGACTCACTTAAAAGGCGTATTTCAGGGTATTAATTGCTTGACATGGCTCACCCAGGTATGGGAAACCTTTCGTGTGGCAATTAAAGGACGAGAGGGGGGAAAAAACTGTGCTGTAGTCGGCCAAGAGGATGGCTGAAATATTTCAGAGTGTGTAACAAGTGGTGAAGTATTTCTAACAAAATCACGTGTCGTGAGCAGACAAAGTTACGGTAATTGAGTTAACCACCCCTCCTTACCCGTCGTTCTTTCATGGTGTGTCTGGTTCTGTATGTGAGTGGGAGTAATTTCACATGACCTGGAGTTTTCGCTCCAAAACTGCACTCTTTGGCTTTGACACTAATCAGTAAATGAAGTTTGTGAGAAAAGACAAAAGAGTGAGAGCCACAGAAAGATAAAGAGAGAGACTTGGAACTTAAACAGGCGCTCTGGAGCAAACTGAACGTGAATCATAGTCATAAAGAAGTACTACACTCACAAGAAATGGCCACCTGAGTTTGTGGTGGCATTGTAACATAGCGTGAACACATGAATCTACCTGACATGGTGCTTCACAGAAAACGCCATCTGTAGGTGTGAAAAGGTGAACTCTACCAATGCCATGGAAAAGACATAGTGTAGACAAAAGTGTAGACATTATCTACACTCTGACATGTACAACAGTAAGAAATACTGTTGAGTGTTGTGCTTTGTGATTCATAAAATTTTTAGGTATCTAAAATATTCTAAAATTTTACAATAACAGCTACATTTTTGTTTCTTTAAAGTTCTCAGTTCGTATAAATCTAGGTCTTATTTGAAGAGTCTGTTTGTCTGTTAAATTTTTCTTATGATTTTCTATATTGCCCCTGAGGGAATTACACACATTTAACACTCGCAATGTGTGAAAACCATGCACTTCCAAAATGTCATCTGATCATTAACCAAGAAAAAAACCCCATCCCCATTTTCAGTGGAGTGAGAATGACTTGTCAGATAAAGTTTAGATAAAGTTTCTGAAAAGTTTCTTTACCTTAAAAAATAGAAATTTCACAGCTCATTATCATCAAATTTGGAGATTATTTTGACTGGACATCAAAAAAATTAATTTAATTAATTAATTAAAAGGCACTTTTTTTAAAGTATTTTTTGTAGTTTTAGTGACATTTTACTTAAGTTTCAAAAGTCTGTACCAATACAGACATTTAGCAAGGACAGTAATGAGTGTATATTTTTCTGTGCTCCTTACGTCATCAAACTTAGTGCCTCTGCTATGTTTTAATCAAGTCATATTCCGTTCACATTTGTGGTACAGTGCTGTGCTTTGACTCTGTTTATTTTGATATTACCATTCCAAAAGGGTTGAATTGATTTAATACCACCTTCAATTTGATTAAGTGTAATGCCATTTAAATCCACATTATTCAGCTTTATTCAAAGTTTGACCCAGGTGCCTCTTTTTATTTTATTGTCATATGAAACTGAGTTGTCACAGTCCTGCCGCGGCGATCTGAAACAAGGCCTCTCTTTATCTGCAGCATTCAAACAGGCACATGACACAAACATATTGTTTGAAAATTTGATTTTTAAGTAACGTGAATGTAGTTTGAAGTCTGTGATATCAGAAAATGATTTGATTAAGTTACATTGAATGCTGTGCATCATATCACCATCACTGATGACGGCCAGCAGTACTAATATTGTTTCATAGTATGCTACAATATTATTACTTCACTTAAGCAACTCAGATGCCATAGCACAGATTCACTACATTCAGTATCAGTCGGTTACATCAGCACTCAATTTACTTCTGAAAGCATCAGCACAGCAGTAGGTGTGTCAGTTTCACTTACCTGTCCGTACCAGTTATATTCCAGCATTGTGACGACACTTGTGGCATTCACAAACAGACACAATAAAAGCTGTGCGTGTAAGTTCTTGGCACAACCAAAAAATAAATAAAACCTGTGGCCTGTTGCTCTCTTCTCTTCTCAACACAACTATACAACCCTTACTTTCCCCTGTGTGGAAGTGATGTCGTCAGGACTTTGGGGGGCCAGGCAAAAGCTAAGCCATTACACACATTTTTGTACACACGCATTGGCAAGCATACACACACACACACCCCTGAATCTCCTGTTGAATTTTGGCACTCCCAGGGCTTACGACCTGTTGATAATGAACCTGAACCCATTATTTTGAGTCAATGAATTGAAAGAAATAGGGCAAAGAATGAAAGCCACAGGGCCAATTAACGGCATTCTTTGATGTATTACCCTCGCTCGCCACTCAACCAGACCGCTCTGCGCCTTTTGTCTTTATCCCCTCTGTTATTCATTAATTATTCTGAGCGGGGTCAGAGTTCGTGTGGCTAATTGTGCAGACCGTCTCTCTTTGAGGATGGCAAAAGATTCGCCCAACACTGACACTCCCCCTAACTGTGCCCAGCCACCTTGAATTATGCCAATTATTCCAATTCTTTGATTTTTTTTCCCCTCCTTCTCTCTGTTCTATCATTGTACTAAGCTGTACCCCCGCCCCCCCTTTCTGACTTTTCATAGTTCAGTCTCCATCACTGGAATCTCTCACACACATACACACACACACACACACACACACACACACACACACACACACACACACACACACAGAGAAACAAATACATAGTATTTTGGCAAGGATCTTGGGTATCTGAGGTGGACTCAGGACAGGTAGGGTCTTGTCAGGTTAAAGTAGCTAATCACTGTCAGGTCACCTCAGACCACTTCTTCACATTAAGAATTATCTTTTACACTCAGTTCTACACTTTGTCGCACTGTGCATCTCTAATGTTGTTATGAAGCTACTAAAAACATTAAAACAGCCTTACTACACCGCATTTATCCATTACAAGGAGTTATAAAAACACAGTTTTACTTTGTAAGGTCTTGCCTTTAAGGTCTTCACCTTTTTGACGAGAGTTAGAAGAGTTACATGAGAACACAGATGCCACTTTCATGTTTCCACACTAAATATGAAGCTATAGCATTCAGCTGATGGTTTAAACGTAGGCTAGTTCTGCATATAAGCCCCATGAAAAATACAACTTATCATTGTTACTCTTTAGTTGCTTGCACAGAATAAACAAACAAAATTTCATGTGTTAATTGGTGAGCCTATGAGGTCCTGGTAGGTTTTTTATTTTTTTTTAACCTTTTGACCTTTTGAGGTAGGTGTTTTCAATGGTTATGCTAAGATAACAGCTGCTGACTGTTGCATCATATTTAGACATGAGAGATAGCATCAGTCTTGTCATCTAACTCTCATCAAGAATACAAATAAGCATATTTCCCAAAAAGTCAAACTATGCCTTTTGCAAAAAAGTTTGATATTTGGAAAACCTCTTCTTTTTTTCAGAAACACACTCCTTTTAAAACATATGTCTTCAAACTGAATGAGGTCTTGTTTCCCATAACTGCTGAAAAGAGTTTGTGCCTCTGGATTTTTCACAGTCTGAGCCACTTGTAACGGGCCATTGGAAACGCATTACTTAGTTAAGGATGAAAATTAACTATTGTGAGTCACATCACTGTTCTTAGCTCCATTTTTACAGAATACCCAGCTCTTATCTCTAATGGAGTAGGGAATAGGTGCAGGAAATACAAAACATGGCTTTTTAATTTAGGCATATACTGTACTGTATATTCTCATTTCAGTTATGTGTCTTTTACTTTCCGTGGAAAATAACTAGTTGTGTGTCTGCTACAGAGGAAAAACACAGGAAAATACAGGAAACAAAGGCAATGCCATTCTGCAAGTGATATCAGAGGAAAATGGGCGATTAGGTAATTAGATTAGGAAAAGTCTATGAAGAAAACCCCTCTTTAACATGATTAGGAGAACTGACAGCATATAATGGTTTAATTATCTGTCAGGCAGTTTATAAGTCCCTTTATCTGAATGAATATGGAGGATTGTATCACAGATGTTTTTAAAAGGTCTCCTGAAGCAGACTCCACAGTATACTACACTGTCAAAACCAGCAAGAAAACTTACTATTGAAATACTTTTTTAAAAAAGTAAAAAATGTCACTGGTTATTTTCTTGACTGAAACTGAAGTATCATTCTCATCTCTTCATGATTCAAGAAAATGACTTGAGTAACTTATTAAAGTGGGCTTTTTTTTTTTTGTTATTTCATCTGAAGATTTATGGTCTAAATGTCTCCCAATCAACTTTCCTACAGAACAAGCTTTTTTTTTACCTGCAAGATCTTAAATAACTTTAAAACTCAAAGTGATTTATCTTAGAGCATTTGACCTTTTCTCTCTTAATTGTTGTGTTTAAGAATTCCATGAAAAATGTACATGACTGATGATAATATATACTTCAGTTAGAAATGAATAAGATGGCGCTCGCGTTATATTGGCTGACATGTATGTAGATATGTACTGTACTGATTTAATTTGTAACGTAACACACCTGCAGTTGTAATGCAGCCCACTCCATAGTACACAATACTCTTTGGCTATCATCTGTTTCTGTCCACAAAAATACTTTTTGATATTTCTTGACAACAAACGACCAAACTACATTAAAAGTAACATTTTAAAATTGATAACTATGAGCAAATTTTTCACAATTTTCATCAACTGATAAAAACAAAAAGAAAGATGGATTAATGGACCAATGAAGTAATTACTGTTTTAATACAAAGTTATATATGCATCTGTATGCATCTGCAGAATCACACATTGCATATAGAGACTAAAGCTTTACTGACAATGACTAAAATATCAAATCAAATCAAATATAAAAATATATATCAGTCTCATATAATAATAAAACCATGATTAATCTGTTAACTCAGTGCTACTACTTTAAAAACCTAGATGACATCTGCTTTGTCATTTCCAGTTAGATATCAACTGTCTCTTCAGTACCTTGGTTGCCTATTTGTCTTTCAAGAAAGGGGGCCATGTAAGATCACTGAAAGCCTATGCTAACCTTTTGTCTCTCAAACCCCTTTGGATGTGTTTTCTTCAAAGGGAGTCCCATGTAGCACCGCTGGCTATGGGCAGCCATGAAAGGTTAGGTCCTCAGGCCATGTCTGTGTCACTGACGCCACTGGCTAAACACTGTGTCCCACTCTGACCTCCTTAAATTGATGTGCGTGTGTGACTGTGTGAAGCTTTGCCTATCACAACAGCTCATCTTGTCTTTCAGCAGGGAACCAAAGGGGGGAGAGACGTTAACAAAGGGCCTCGATAAGATCATGTATTAGCCACAAGCCAAAAACAAGAAGGATTCAATGACATGACAAGCTTTTTGATTTATTTTAGGGCCTAGCCTTGCATTTCCTACTGTCTTTTGGCATGAGAACATTTCACTGTAGATCATATCTTGTGGTTGCCTTTCTTAACAGGAAGTTTTTGATGGAAGTACAGATATCTGTAAAGCAATTGAGACTGAAAGTGCTGGTTTGGCTTTCTTATGTCCCATAAAAAGTTAAGGAACGTTAGATATATTTGCAGTGCACACTATTACTACTACATTTTGTGTGTATCTGCAGTATGAAATTTCAAATTCAAAACAGCTCAGCTGCATTCCTTCCTTCATTTTACGATGACAATTTCATTGCAAAAAAAATCAGATTACCCCTGATATGCTTAATGAGTATACTATATCCCTCTAGTTTGACTATCTCAAATCCACTGCACGTGCTGACATTCAGATGAATCACAAATACATTTAAACCTCAACATTTTTGTGGGTGGTGATGAAATCAGCCCAGTCCTGGATCTTACACACGGCACGCTCTTATGTGCAACCCAAATGACAGGCACACAGGGAGGGCCAGTAGAGAGACTGACACAACAGGGCTTTGGATAGTCAATTGGCCATTTGGACTATGAAGGGTGTTGCTGTACCTGGGTGGTGGGTGGCAGTCAGAATGAATATGGCAGGAGATAATAAAAATCTATCTAACTCGATGATAGCGAGTTAAATCTACCGCTCTCTCTTCTCTTTCTTTTTTCTTCTATCTCTGCCTCCATCGCACCTCGGCCAAGTTGCAACTTCTTTCCACTTTATCCATTGTTTCAAATTAAAAGCCCTAGGCAGACTCATGTAATTGCAACATTATGACATTTTATGTATGTATATAAGGGAAACAATGGTTTATTACACATTGATCATAAACACCTACAGACACACAAACACACTAGGGGTTCCTGAATACCAATTATGTTGTTCTTGTTACCCCCTCTGAGCTTATCTAGCCTCCGGGGAGACCTCCAGCCCACCCCCTCCCTCTTCCTTAAACACAGAACCCCAAACCCAGTGGGAAACCTCCACTGGTCCCAACACACAGTCCCTGTTTACCTGCTCCCTGATACACCCTGTGCCCTTCCCCAGACACACACTAACACTACTACTCTCGACACATTGTACCTTTTTTTGCCCCCTTTTGAATCCTATTAGTGCGTGAACTTAGTTTAACTGAAAAAGACTGTCGACTTCACTCAATTAGGCCTAATAGGATTAGGTTGCTGGTATGGGCCTGGAGGTTTAAATAGGAATGGAATTTTGGCAGACACCTGTTCCATCCATTGCATTAATCTTATAAAGGCTATGGCGTATGCAGGGGCCCCGTTGATGCCCGGGGTTGAATGATTGGATGAATGGCTGAACTAGGTGCATGGTTTTCAATCCTGATGGTATTAGTACGAGAGGAAGTGTGGCCCAGTGGTGAAAGAGGACATCACTGAATCAAAAGGTTGCAGGTCTTGAAGCCAATATGTTGGTAGTTGAAATAGGCACTAAATCTACTTTAAAACACACTGTCATGATGTTCTATAAAAGTAAATACAATATTATTTAATATTATTTTAATACAATTTAGTGTCGTCATTTGACTTATTGTGCATGTTTTTGGACTGTGGGAGGAAGCCAGAGTACCTGGAGAGAACCTACGCAGGCACAGGGAGAACATGCAAACTCCACACAGAAAGGCTCCAGGCCCGGGATTCGAACTGCCAACATCTTGATGATCATCTTATATATGATTTTGCCTACATTTGGTATAGTTCTATGTATATAAATATGAGATCAATATCCTTATTGATATTGTAATATTGATTTCATTCAATCATCCAGCCCGAGCTTGGATAGGGAACATTTGCACTTTTTAAGAGGATTCAATATTTTCATTTGTCTTACTGTATGAGTATAATGCCATGTTCCCATGTATCGCACAGACTGGACAACAATAATTACCCATTAACAGATCATTACAAATACTGTATCTATTTTAGGCTTAAAATTCCATTTATCTGCTGTGACTACACAGCTGGAAATGGAGATAACCATTTTGGGATAATGTGTCAACACTCCCAAGGTGGAAAAATGTGAGGTTTCCCCATTCTTCCTATTCTGCTGAATTGTCATGAATGCAGCATTAGCTTCCATTTTTGTCAGTGATTCATAGCAGAAACACTTTATCCATACAGTCACCCTAGTCCGATGAACCTCTGTGAAAACTGTCAGAATTGCTTAAGATATAATGGTCAAAAACACTGCCACAGGACACAAACCATTTCTGAAGATGTTTAGGATGGTGGCGGAAGGGAAGGAAGGCGTAAACGTAAAGAGATGGGGACAGATAAGAGCGGGGGTAGAGAGTAGAGGGCTTGATGAGGCCTATGTTGTTAAGATAATTACTAACAGTCATTGTCTCTTAATACAGAGAGACGAATGGTCTTTTACCATGGCACTGATTTCTTTACTGCTTGATCTTGGCCTAATCACTTGAGCGCGTATCCCATCCACTTATTTGAGATATGAATAAACATTTTGGATTGTAATTTTAGGTTTTTATCCTTGTATAAAGCAGGTACGCAACTGAATATGATGGTGTATACAGACTGTATAAGTTAATATAGCATTAAAAGAATTGAGTTGCCTAACACATCATAAAAACAACAGAACAGAACAACATAAAATAGCTTAAGGAAGGTAAAAACATGAGGACAGTAAGTCTATAGAAGTGACATTAGAGAGTGGTCAAGAACAAAAAGAAAAAAGAAAAACATCCTGAAGTAATTACAAAATCTGGAAGCACTAATGGCAAAGGTGCGATCAAGTTTTCAGTCTAAACTTGGAAAATTCAATTAGGGGCCAATCTGAGGCCCCAGACAGGCTGCTGAGGTAAAAATAGTTTGTACCGCCATCTTTCCCATCTACTCAAGGTGAGGTGAAATCATGTAACAATCACTGGCCTCCACTGCCTGTGTCTATACCAACCAGAGAAGATAAGATGCAGATAATGAATCAGAATTAGGCATCAGAAAACCTCGCTCAACTTTTGCCACATTGCAAAGGGGTATCGTAAGGCGAGGAGGTGCATTTGCCAATCAAATACAAGCCAGCATGCATTGTAACATGAACACCATATTTCTAGTGTTTTCCCGGCAATCTCCCCGATGAAAGATAAAAGTTGCTGCCAGAATACTTTCCAGAGTTGTAAAATTCTGTCTCGTAGCACAACCCTGTCTCCAAGAAATTACTTTTTTATAAAGAACTAAAATAGTTTTTTCCAAATTACACTGTGGTGACAAATGCAACTGTTTTTGAGTGAAGGAAGACCTACATTTATGTACTGCACCACACTTGCTATGAGGTGGTCGGGGTTGGCGATGGCACATAAAGCACAGGACTATGACTCTAGAGCCTGTGGTTTGCTTCCAGAGAAAAAGAAACAAAAGCATTGTGGTTAAGGTTAAGATCGTGGTTAATAAACACAGTTTGTCTCAAGTCACTGTTTACATTTTCTGTATTAAACCAGACCACAATCTTTTCCAAATGCTGCCAGATCCTAATAATAAATAGTTGTTATGAGCGGATATTGTATTGCAAGACCAGATATTTAAACAAAATAAATACATTGTCAGTGAACATTTTACCGATGTGTTCGGATCTGTTAATTTCCTCATTATGTAAATAGCGAATATAATCCAGTCAGCATCACGTTTCCCTCAAAACATATTTGCTTTTGCAAATTAGTTATACTATGAATGTATTCTCTAGGAGACAGCATTGCAAAGCGTTTTAAACCGCTGTGCTGTGTGTTGGTAAAATTGGGCTGGAAAATAGTGCTGTTAAGGAAGCCATCCTTAATATTTTGTATGACTGGTGTACATCTTTCCCAAATACTTCCTTTCTACAGCAAAGAGCAGAAGAGTCAGAATCATATTTTAAATATAGAGAAGGACTGCTCATCTGTCTGCACAGGTGTAATTTTAAGATGTTCATGTGGCTGTTTTGCTCTGTATTTGTGTTATAACCTCAACATGTCAGTTTCAAACTCAGCTACAGATAGGAATTTGGATTGACCCATGAGATGTTTTAGTATATCTTCTCCAAAGTATAATTCCAGTGGCAACATGAACAAGCTAGTTTCTAAAATGCAACATCTTTACCTGTTCTCTACCATCAGCACAACCAAAAAGCATTATGGTATGCATATGTTTCCAAATGTATTACCAGATTTTAACAAATGCCCGTGAGTGTAGTCAATCCTCTTCGTTACTAATTACCATTCTTCCCAGGGGTGTCATACCAAGTCTCATACCAACACCTCACAATGTCTTTCCCGGAGGTCTCTCCATGTCGTGTTGTTTAGTGAATAGCTATCTTGGTGGCCTTGAACCCCCCCCCCCTCTAGTGCCCCCACCTCAAGGGATTATGATATGTTTTATCCAGAAGTAGTCTGTGTTCTTGTTCTGTGTGTCAATTATGGGGACAGTCTAATGGCTTTATCTCTGCTGTTGTGAGGACAATCGGCATAGGGAGGGGTCAGGGGTGAGCTGGAGGGCCGGCGGTGTCTGTGTGTATGTGTGTGTTGTGAGGATGGAGTTATGTCCAGTGTGAGGCACTAAAGAATTTAACATGAAGCATTAAGAGGGCTATTCTGTCTAATCCTATTAGTGTCCTAGATAACCCTTTCATATCAGAAGAGGTCAGGGGAAAGACCTCTGTGAAAAATCTCCCTGAAACCAGCAATTCCATCATCCAATCATATGAAAAAAAGATGACATCTCTATCTTTCTGACATCAAAAGGTAGTTGCAGATCTCTAAGTATGTATTAGGCCAGGTTCCATAAAGATACTTAGACATAGAAATCTAGCCATTAAAATAGCGATAGCATCACTTTTCACTTTTTTTAATATAGTTTTTTTTTTTTTTCTGAAAATTTAGGTTTCATTTCATTTTAAGTCGAGCATGAAGATTCCAGCACACTGTATCGGTTCTGAGCTCTACTAAAATAAAAGACTATTAGAGTATAACAAACCAATGTTTCCTTTATACATGTTAACGTCAGTTCCAAGCCAACAGCTTTTAAAAAGAAAAAAAAAAGCTGTATTCATTAGCTTCCTAACTGCAGTACATTACCTATATGTAGTTCTTCTTATATTATTAATGTTTCTAGCACATTGTTCCATCTTTCTGAATTATTACACAGGACTTCTGTCTGTCTCTATTCCTTCATTCATGCATGCACCCAGTCCAGCAGGCAAACAGCAGTCCAGCCAGCCCAGGCGCTCAGCCAGTCCAGATGGGTGGTCCAAACCAATCATCACTGCTCTCCCATGCTTTGGCCTGCTAGTGTCCCTGCTGCCCTGACACCCTCCTTCTTTTCTTTGCTCCCTCCCTGTCTCATGCATTCCTCTTATTTCCTCTCCTCTTTTTCTTCACATCAGTCCTGGCTCCTTCCCTTTTCCTTGCTGGCTGTTTTCTCTGCCACATTTTCCCTCCTCAATATGTTTTCAATCTTCCTCCTTTTGTCTTTAATTTATTCCCCTTAATATCTCAGGTTCTATTTTTCCATTTCCACCCGTGCGTTAGCAACAACATTAGCTCCTCTTCCTCACCTGTCTGTCACTGAGCTGGAGTTGACCTTGTGGATGGGCCGAGAAAGAGTTTTCCGATGTGAATCAGTCATTTGATCACGATGTTTCGTTGTAACAGGAATGAGAACAAGACAGGCAAAGTGCGCTTGTCAAACCACTGCTTTTGTCTTTGATTGCCACAGTGAGTACAAGCTGGCCAGTTCAATTTATGGAAATTTTCGCAACAGCACAGTGAAGTTATGAGTCTGTTTCCACTATGACTCACAGGCTCTGCCATGGATATTAGACAAACAAACCTTGAGTTGTAGTGTGTAAAGAGCCATTTACCCACAGTGTTGTATTTGACAGCAGTTTCAGAACACACCAGATTTAGTTTGGAACATACTACGGGTCTAACTCAACACTGTTTGTGCAACTCAAAAGAATAGACTGAAGATATTATCGACTCAAAGCAAGTTTCATCATAAAGAACCTTCAGAATATATAAGTAACTTTTCCTATGATCCTCCACAGAAAGTCATTTCAGCATTTTGAAACACTGTGGTTTTTTATCACCATATTAGGTCAATTATGAACTAAATTAATTCTCAGGAAATGGATAGGACATAGGTAGTTTAATATGCATCATTTATAGTCTGGGAAGATATGAAATTAGTATGTGAAATCTGGAGTTCAGTCATAATAGCACCAGAGAGGTAATTCTCCAGGCAAAAGTAGAGTGCCATAGTCCTTTGGGGAAGGACTCTACCCCCAACATCTCCACTTGCATCCACCTAGCCACTCTTCCTCTTGCCTTGAAGGGGGGCAGCTCATACCTCGAGGCAGATATCGACTCACAAACACTCACACGCATTTGCACATGCACACAAACACACACATCACACACAAGGCCAACTTTAGCACATGAAAGGCCTCCTACAGAAGTGAAAAACATACTGCAACAATGCTTTGAAGTCTATCAGTCATCCAACTAATGTGGGGATGTTTTCTGTTCCTCCTCCTCTAAAAGTCTGATTCATATCTCCCTTCCAGAAATTCCCTCCCTAAAGCCTAAGAGACATCCGATCTGGGAGTTATTTGGCTCTTTTCACAATAGCCCCGACGTATCCCAAACATACAAAATTCAGTCTCACTTTTGCATCAAAGCAATGCAGGAAAATAGATGTGATTTTTTTAAATCCCAAATGAGGCCTGCAATCTTTGTGAAATCTAAAAAAAAAAAAAAAAAAAAAGAACTCAACCACAAGAGAATGCAACAGTATGCATACATTGAATGGTATACAGTAATTGCAGTAGCCAGTTATGGCTCAGTGATCTGTCAGCACATTGTGTGTGTGGGGTGTTTTAGTTGCCTGGACAATAGTGCTAAAATCCCCAGAGACAGAATTCCAAAGAAATGACCCCTAAAACACAGAGTTCATTCAAATGGTTCCTGACGCATGTGAACAACAGCGATATGGTCACAATCAGGCTAGTATGTATGTAGTGGCAGATGGTTACACATATACTGTAAGAAGACATGTGTTTCCATTGTAAGCAGCATTTAAAAAGAATAATACAAATAAAATATGTAGTTTTCTAAAGCAGTGATCTCACCCCTGTTGCGTTTTTTTTTTTTTTTTTTTTTTCAAAGGCCTCTAAACAGCTGTGATGAATAGACTACACAGTATGTCATTGATGTTGTTTACAGGCGACAAGCTGGAGGAGGGTCAGCAGAGGAGGCCTGCTGAGTTTACGACCTGGTTGGGTTTCATATTTATGACAGCTGATGCATTTGATGGAGCTCTGTAATTAAACTTTTTTTTTTTAACCTGACAGTTCAGTAATTACTTGTGGTGATATACAATTTGGGCTATTAGGGGAAGCGCAGGGGCAAGAGAAAACTCACATTAACCGTGGAAAACTCACATTAACCGTGGATCTTTTAAACTGGAGCAAACTGGACAAAGATCACAGCTCTTTGTCTGCTCGCCATATAAGTGTAATGTGAAAAGATTGAGAGGAACAAAGGGAGTTTAATGCACCAAAAACAGACACAGGACATACCAGCAACAGGCATGTGGAAATATATCAAAATAAGGATTTGTTCTGATCTTTATAAAAGTGGAATTTGAATATAACATAGATGGAAACCTATATTGGTGAACCATTTATGCAAAGCCCTGAAACAAAATATGGTTAGTTATAACAGAAGTATCTGAAATGGCCCCTTTAAGTTTTGTCTTATGATATGTTACACGTCACTGTTATAAATGTTCATTTTTAGCTATGTGGCAAGGCTGCAGGGATCAGTGAGTCATCCCACCCACCTTGGTCCTGAAATATCTCAACAAATATTTGATGGCTTTTATTGATATTTTTGTTCAGATGATCATGTTCCCCGAAGGATGATTGCTACTGATTTTAGTGACCCCTTGCCTTTCCCTCTAGTGCCACCATGAGGTTGACATTTTCTGATTTTTAGTGGAATGTCTCAATAAAACCCGATTCGCACATTCATGTTCCCCTCAGGATGAATTGTACCGACTTTGATAATCCTTTCTGTATTCATCTACCACCATCATCAGAATAGAACAGTAGTAAAATAATAAAATAATATTTGCAAAACTAATGCCATTCTTATCAGCCTCAGCTGTACCTTGTGTTTAGTGCTAGTTAGCAAATGAGAGCCTGTTAACATACAAAACTAATGTAAATGAAAATGTGAACATTACATTTGCTAAGTAATAGCATGTCAGTATTGTGATAGAACGCTCTGTGCCTGCAAACAGCCACACATATCTGCTAGCATGGCTGTAGAGTCTGAGTCTTGTTCAGACATAATTAAGTTACCAATAATGGTTTGAATCTGATTTATTAATTAACTTTCAACACTCTGATTAGGACAGTGTTACCATGATGTTCTGTTGTGTCTACCTACCGTCCATGTGTTTTGGGATTGGTACCAAGCGGGGTGTTGTGCTCTGGTGTAGGCTCCACCGTAGGGACCCTGGGAGCGAGAATAATGAAGGGTGCCGCTGGGACGAGGGGGGTGGAACTCAGGCCAGCTATGTGGATGTGGTTCAGAGTTATATAATTCCTGTATGTCTCTCTGACTAATCACCCACTGGTTGTTTGGACCGGAGCACGACTGGAACATTTCTGACATCCCGAAACTGTATCTAAGCAAAAAAAAAAAAAAAAAGGAAATAACAATTAGTCAGTAAATTAACCAATTATGTAATGAAATTGTTATATTATCCTTATTAAATCATGATTTATTCTTGAATTTCTCAGTGGATAACTTATTTAGGAGAGGGAAACGAGAGGGCAGAAGGGAGATGCACGGGTGGATGTGGTTGTGTGTGTGTTTGTGCATTTGCCAGTTTGCATGCATTTCTGATCATGAGTAAAAACTGTGTTCCACTGAGTGTAACAATGGATGCCATAGTTTCCCTGGTTGCTAATCTTGAAAGCTGGACAGTTTCCTATTACAACATTAAAGGAAAACTTTGCAGCACACATCAGCACATATTAGTCACAGGGTGGTATGTGGTGGTCTGTCATGTCCACAATACACTAATGTTCTCTGAAGCCATTTAAAGCAGAATCCTTTTCTTCTGCATCCAACTGGCTTGGGCCTATTTACCATCAATGGATACCCAAAGAAGTACATTAACTGTATTGACTATGCCTTAGCTCCTATTGGAACTTTGTGCTTGGGAGCTTCACCATCTGCTGTCAAAAAATTTGAGAACTTTAAGAAATTATCAACTTTCCAAAGGAATCTTGCCCAGAACTGCAGGGGATAGGGAGAAGTCATCGACAGCCAGTGGTCCCAAGGGGAGCCAAGGGCACAAGTATGAAAGTAAGTAAGTACTTCATATCTAAATTACAATATTTGAGTGCAAATTAGCTGTCACTGCCAGTGGAGTACTAATGGAGAATACATGCAAAATAGGAGACTCATACATTTGCTACAATGCAGAACTGATTGAACACATAGAGAAGGTAGCTTAAAAAAGAAGAATGTGTGTGATTATAATCTTGGTGTCTAGTTTCTGCCTCTCTCTCTCTCCTTTCTCCTTCTCCCTCCTCAAGTGAGAGGTTAATTGGCAAGGCATATGGCCGCCTGGCTGTCCAAGCACAGTGCAAACAGCGTTTAATTGCCTTTATTCTGTCACCAACATTGCAGAATACCTCCGCTGCAGAGTTTGCCAGGCAGTTCTAGGCACTGTGTAAAAATGTGTAGATGACGTGGACCGGGCCTGAGAAAACAGGTTTTTGTAAAACGTAGAGACGGGGTTTTGTTCACCTAGCTGCATTCCTACAAGAACGGTCATTTGGAACAACTGGTTTGTTTGTGTGGGTTTAGCCTGAGTCTTTGTCTGTGATTTGTGAGCTTCACTGTTAACCCATGGGCAAGGCATCTTTCTTAAATAACAATTAACTGGCTTAACACATGGAGAGTGTTTTATGGGTTTGGGAATGTCACTCAACCAGGCTTTTGTCACCCAGTTACCCCTCCGCCATTATTAACCCATAATGGGTGTAGTCCGGTCAAATGGTTCAGGGTCAGGAATAAAATACACACCTTCAGGGATTATATTTGAATGTCCTACATTTAAATTTTACTGCCCATCCAGAACTTAATTTAGAATCGTTATTTTATTAACTGTATCAATGCAGATTTTTAGCTGTAATTTAAATTAAATTATATTCTAAATTTTCTTATTTTCGGGAGGCATAAGGGACTCTGATTGGAATAATATGACCACTGGCAATGGAGAGCAGCAAACTTCCCTGACATATGGTTTGTGGATAACTGAACACTTTTCCCTACCTGGGTTTAAGACCAGTCTGAGCTTTTGTTATGAACAATGAACACTGGTTTTTCTAATAACTCCAGGTTTAACTACTTCCTATCATTTATCATCTTCAGTGTAAAACATTGCAGTTTACTTTGGTTAACAGTTAACAGTCACATATTAACCCCAAACCAACAGTCCAGTGTGAACAGCTAAATGCAGATTGTAAACTGAACCTGTATTCATGATCTCAAGTCCTACACAGGGTTTGTGTGTGAAAGTGTTATAAGTGAGGAATGTTAATCCACTGTTGGCAGCACTGGATGAGGCAGCTGCCTTCCAACTGTCATTCAGCAAATAAAAATCCTCTTTCGTAAAATGTGTGCCTCTGGAATTTTCAAATTACAAGTTCAGTTCCTAAAATTCAGATTTTTAATCTGAATTTCACCTTATTTAGTTGTTCAATATTCACATGACACATTTAAATACAGTTTCCATTTATGCGTTAATCCTCTTGCATTTAGCTCTTCCCTGTTTGTGATCTCAACATTCCTTACACAGAATGTAAAAGTAATCCACTAGAGAGTCCGATTAATACTCTTATACTTTACTGATCAGCATAGTACTTGTAACTCGTATACTTGTAACATTTTCTTTGTGTGTGTGTGTGTGTGTGTGTGTGTGTGTGTGTGTGTGTATGTGTGTGTTTTCACTAGCGTGCTTGAGAATGTGTTTGTTTCTATTTCCATTGTTTTGTCTGTCTTTACTTCTCCATTTCCACCGAACTATAGAAGTACTACTACTAGAAGTCTGTGAAGTGTTCCTTTAATGAGCATCCTCAGGCCACGGCAGCATTGTCTCTCATTACTAAGGACTAACATTGGTTGTTGCAGTTAATCTCATTTAATTTATTCACTAATCAACATTTGGGAAGCCACTTTTTAAGACATGATCTAGATCATTTTCACATCTGGTTTAATGTAAATCTTGACCAACTCTGGTGTTCTCCTCTCCTCCTTAATTAGCTCACCTTATCCACAGTGGGTCATTATTTATTGTCCGCTGAATGACCACGTAATGCTATAAACAGTGTGACTGTGATGTCCTGAACTCAAGATACCAACACCTTATGATCACCTGGTTGTTCAACAAATGGTCCCCCTGTTTGACTTCCTTTTATTCCAACTGAGAACTGACGGTTAACTGAAGGCCTCCTGCTGCTCTGGATGTTTACAGATACACAAAGCCTTGTTGTTGCTGAAAGACAACAGACAACAGTGCTGCACTGCTTATGCTCCAGGCCTGGTTCCAGTCTCCAGTTCACCCACCTACCCACCCACCTACCTACCTACCTACCTACCTACCTTCCTACCTACCTGCCCACCTACCTACATACCCATCTTACAGACTTACAGACTTACACAAATCCTCACCCACCCACGTGGAGACAGGAAGTTTGGAGTATCATTGCTGAGGATTTTCTCAGTGTCTGTGTCACAGCTGAGAAAACACACACACACACACACACACACACACTGACGTTTGCCTCATTAAAACCTTTCCCATAGATGTACTACTTTGTACAGCTCTCCACTCATCATCACCTCCAATCCGCTCAACCCTTGCCTCCTTTTGAGCTCCACTATTTATTTTCATCAAGGCC
Source organism: Seriola lalandi dorsalis (assembly GCF_002814215.2). Taxonomy (NCBI): domain Eukaryota; kingdom Metazoa; phylum Chordata; class Actinopteri; order Carangiformes; family Carangidae; genus Seriola; species Seriola lalandi. The sequence continues at coordinate 2,149,124 of NW_019525132.1, read as the reverse complement.
TCTCTCTCTCTCCTTCCTTCTCTCTATGTCTCTCGCTCTCCCTCTCATCCACAGTGGACTTTGTTGCTGGGCTGTCATGTATTGAAGCACCTATTTATTTGCTTTTTTCACCGCTAATTCTCTCGTATTGTCCCTCCCGGCGTCCCATCGCGTCGGGAACAAGGCCGCGGCAAGAGTTTTGCTCCCTGCGCTGAAGACATGAGTCAGTGAGCCAAGATAATGATGAAGAGCTCAGACACACAGGAGATCCAGCCTCTATCACTGATCACACCGGCAAAGTCCTCTTAGCATACACCCCCTCACACAAGGTCATTATTCCAGAGAGTATTGGGTTCGCGTGAAGAGCTGAGGTCACCATTTAGAGCTGTGTTTCAAAACCTGCGTGGTTCAGCTGTTTCTCAACTGTTTGCTCTCATTCCTGCAACTAAAATACAACTTTGACACTATAACTTGTTAAAGAAGCCATGCAAAATGCGTGTGAGAAAAATCTAACGTAGATGCTCACAGGACAAACTTGTATATTAATGCTTATAGTTTCTTGACGCTTGCAAGGTCTGTTTAATGTCCATGTGGTCCACTGGTGCAAGCTGGTATGAAATGGCATCTCAAAAAGGGAAGCTATAGCTTTTACATGACATTTGAAGCATCTCTACAGCAGATATTATCTACATCAACAATAGAAACATTCACTTTTAATTCAATAATTTTCCTCATCACTAAGCAAGTAATATATTTGCTTGCTATAATATATTTAATTTAAAATTTGAGTGCCCCAACCTGAACTGTAAAATACAAGTGCGTATGATCATATAAGTTCATAATATATGAAACATCTTGCCCCTGTCCTGTCACATAAAGACCAAAGATCATTTATCATGTTGTTGGAAACCAATCTGTACAAAGGAGAGGCAGCACAGAGGAGCTTTTGTCTTTATGCTTAAAATATGGACGAAAACACTGATGTTGTTGTGTGTGCATGGACGAATACAATAACAATACAATACAATACAATAACTCTCTCTGGACGAGGAAAACTGAGAGATTCTATATGTGTCTACTTCACAAGTCCATCAGATCCGTTCTGTGACTTCAAAGACTGGTTTCAGGAAGAGGCTGTAGACCGTGGATGAACATTCACTTTCACTTTTCATTGGTCAAGGGTGTGTGCCACCGCTGAGAGGAGGTTACCACAGCCTGACTTTGAAGTCAGTCCTCAGAGCAGACAATGTTTACATTCTTCCAGCACATTACACCCCCCTGCCCGCAGCTTCTTCCACACATCTCTCTATTGGACTGTGCAAATGCTAAATGAAAAATGAATTAATTAGTTTTCATCTTTGTTTTTATTATTATCATTAGTAGTAGTAGTATCAAAAGCCCAGTTATTTCTTTTTAAATAATAAATGCACTTCTTTGGAAATTAGTCAAATCCTAGTTGTCGTTTCCAGGTCAACCACAAGATGGCGTTGTTTGCACCGTTCAGCTTCTTAAGAAAGACTTTTTCATTATTTCTTTCTTTGAAACTGAAACTTAAGCCCCTGCAGAAGTATGAAAAAAAGACTCCTCAATTATTTGAGAAGGCGGGTGTGTGTCATCAGCTGTTTCCAAATGACATTCCTGTCAAGTCGTGACTCAGACATGAATGATCTCTCAAAGTTGCAAAACTCTTGAAGTGCCCTGTGCATAAGCTTTAAAGGTCAAAATAATACTGCACACCTCCATCATGCTGCACATTACACTGAGTTTGCACCCCATCCTCTGAACATAGAACCAGCTCTGTGACACTGCACACGTCTCTGCTACTGCACACCAGCACCCCACAAAAAACTCAAACCCTCAACTCAGCACCTTTTGCTTTCTAGGATTATTTCTGACAGATATTTGGTTCAAAATACAATGAGAGAAAAATACTGCTTAGTCATCTTGTTGTGACTCATCGTCCCATGAGGCCTTTACACACGTCCACCTACTTTGCCTTATAGCTCAATCTGGCCACACGGTTTTCCCCCTCCCCAGCCCTGAACCTGCACACGCACAGCTCTGAAAACAACATTCCCGTGATGTAAGATTGGAGAAGTTCACAGGGTTTTTTTTTTTTTAACATTTTGTAAATAATATCAGGTGACTAAAATTGAGGAAGTTCCCCATGAGGAACTTTAAAGATTTTCCCGCTGTGTCATTATGCTGCATCAAAGCTGCACTCAAACCCAAATACAACATGCCCACGCTAGGACAAGTGATGCGAGCAAACATCAAGACCTATAATGCGGCATGACAATCTTTTACAAAGGCAATTTCATGAAATAATAAGAGCACGGAGAGGAGTAAAGGTTTTACATGTAAGTACATTTTATAATCATGCAGATAAAAATTTAGAGAAATTACATGGCAATTATTGTTTGAGAAAAAGCATGTTAGAAAAAGAAAAATAATGCAGTTACAATAATTAAAAACATTTATTTCAGATGTTTGAGAGTATACAGTAACAAAATAACAGTGTTGTTTGGTTATTTAAACATAATTATAACCAACAAACTATAACCTGGGCAAGTTATTATAGTAACATTCTCCAAAATCAACATCTCAGGAACCTAGTGTGTGTGTACCTTAAAAATTGTCCTCAGCTACACAAAGTATATATATAAATATATGTGTATATATATATTATATCTACATAACTATGAACAAGACATATATGTATTTAAGAGCCAAAAAGTAGTTATTTATATCCAAAAACATTCCAACCTGGCACTAACGAACTTCCTGTTCAAACAGGATGTTGCTTGTGATGAAGTGAGGTGATGGGCTTTTTACCATCCCTTGTAAATATCAGCAAGGGCAGCTTTTATAAACTACACATTAAGCCACATTATAGCACACCTTCAGCTACAAAGCAATATTATTTGCATGTCAAAAAAAAAAAAGAGAAAAAAAAGTGTCAAATTCTCAATTACCTGTAGTTTGGAGGTTAAGGAAGAGAGGTCCTCTTTGAACAGTAGATATCTGGTTATTTACTCCAAAGCTCACTTTCAAATGAACTTGCTTGTTGATCGACCTACTGATGTTTAATAAATTCTGGAAGCACAGACTAGTGAAAGGGCCCCACATTTAAACCAAATTGTGTTTCCTCTTTTCTAGCAGCCAGGAGCGGGGTGCAAAGGGAAGCTTTTGTGTCAGCCGCCCCACATCCAAGACAGAAATAATCGCAGATTCTTGCAAGTCATTGTGTTGCATAATCGCGCATAGTCGCCCATTAATTAATCAGATAGATTCAAAAATGGGAAAAAAAAAAAACGTCAGTATTACAATTCTGTCTGTTGTATGTAACTTAAGGGGTTTTTTTCAGGTTTTCTGCAAATTCTCAACACAATCATGGTATAACCTGGTAAATTACAAGATACTTGAGATGATCATGCAGCATTCACACTTTGATATTGTTGTCAAGGTCGATACTAAAAATAAAGGCTTGACGTTCAAGTGCAGACTGAAGGCTGTTAATTTCATATTCTTGAGACAGTTTGTCCATAACTGATCAGTGCTGCTCAACTTGTAAGAACAAAACACACAAGTGTTTTTGGTCAGCTTTACAGAACGGTGACATTTCATTCCAGAGGAAAAGGGCTCGGATATTGCATTCACGGTCACACTGTAATCTGCATAATGACAATGATGAACAACCCATCAGTGACGATTTGAGAGAAAAAGCCTCCAAATTCCCCTTCAGATGCATGTTGATTGTGTTTATTCATGGCAGTTAGGTTGATGAGGGAGCAATATGGAGGAGGCTGGATGGACACTTGTTACATGTTACCGTTAAAATAGCAGACATCTCTTGACGAAGAACAAACAGCAGAGGCAGACTGAAATCAAGGCGTCTGCGAAAGCTCTCAGGAATGCAAATTCAAAAGCACTTCATTACTTGCTTTTTCCCTGAAATCTCGTGTCTGAGAGACTGAACTAAGTGGTTAATCAAGCCAAAAACCAAACCATGTCTGAGGGGCCAGAGAGGAGACCTCTGCTCACAGACAAGGCCAACACTGTGTGTGTGTGTGTGTGTGTGTGTGTGTGTGTGTGTGTGTGTGTGTGTGTGTGTGTGTGTGTGTGTGTGTGCATGCATGCGTGCATGTGTGTTCACAGGATATATGTAAGAGCATGAGAAAATACACGTGTGTGTTCTGAGTCTATACCACACCAGGAAGATCTACATAGCTTGAAGATAAATTCCCACTCATTGTTAATGATTGTGAATTAATCACAATCACTTGTTATGATTTGGACCATACGAAGCTTCATCACAGTATGGACTCACTAGAGCAGAAAACTAAAGATACAAAGTTTCGTTCAACTTTTGAAAATGAAAGTATAACAATCCTGATGTCATGATGTCAAGTTACCTGTTAGTTACTTGCTCATTTTGTGAACCACAACAGCCAGTTAGTGACAAAAAGAATTATTTTAATAAAATCTTAACATCCGTCAGAATGTTACAGTTCATCCGGAGGAGTATATGGATCTCTGGTGTGGATTTCATGGAAATCCATCCAAAATTTGTTGAGATATTTCAGTATGGCTTAAAATCCCTGCTGATTTGCCAAATATTGGGGGCATCTCCCAGGAAATCATTTGTAACCCTTTTTTGCACAGTTCCAGTTTTTTTTTAACACTTGAAAAACTTTCTCCAAATAAAACACATGTGGAGTTTCAGCGAGTATTGATAGTGGAGTATTTCAGTTTGCTCATAGTGCGATATTCAAGAGCAGTTTGACAAGACACCAGATTTTATTGTGTACTGTGTTATTCTATAACTTCTGTTTCGTGCATTCAGGATCTGACAGCTGAGGGGAGGCACTTGAAATGCTAAGAGGAAGAAACTAGCACAAACTCCAAACATGCTGAAGGGTTTAGTTAATTTAGAGGCTGTTACACACATACAGTCTGTAACAATAATTGTCTGCATTATTCTGGTGGAGGCAGCATCTTCTCCTAACCTTTCTTTATCACATTAGCAAGGCCTGAACACAATTTGAACGCTAGGTGACCATTCACACACCAACACCAACACCATTAAAGTCCTGTGTTGTCTGTTGTTGATGGATTTCACATCTGAGTGTGCTGGTGTTGTGCATGCTTGTAGTGGCGACGCTGTTCTTCACATAAAAAGTTCATCAGAAATGTTATATTGTCCAAATTGCCTTAACTGACTTAGTGGCATAGAAACATTAGATTCAATTTCAGTAAAATGCCATAAAATTACAGTGACAGAATGGAATGAAGTCTGTCTCGTGAACTGATATTGTAATTGTGAACACGTGCCACTGCAAATAGCGGCACAAGATAAATATGTACAGTATATGTTCCACTGCAGCTAACCATTATTTTCACTCTTGATGAAATGACTGACTATATAATGTTACAAAATAATGAAAGTTTTACAGCACACCCTCTCAGAACTCAAGGTAACATTTTCGGACTGGTTTGTTTGATAAACCAAATCCCAAAAATATTAAATTTACTATTGTAGAAGATAGAAAAACTTACTTTATTGTTACTTTACTCACGATTGTTCAATTGTCAAAATTGTTGCAGATGATTGTTACCAATCAACTGATGAATGAATAGTTTTAGCTCTAAACTGTCTACCTCATCCAGATGTCAGTGGGATTATTGTAGGTTTTAAAGGATTATTTTCCATCATGTCTGCACGGCTCAAATCAGCCTGAATGATCTCCCTTGCATCAAGAACACGTAATGCACTTGACAAATGACCATGATCTACTCATGACGTAGGGATTTCTCTCCCTGATCGTGTTATTGTTCGATAGACAGAATGTGCGGAATGCAAGTGTGTGAGTGAACTCAGCAGGAGCTGACACTCGACATTAGATTTATGAGTGGAGATTATGACCCAGGGCACTCTGGAAGAAACAGAGAAAAAGACAGCAGAGCCGAGGCCAATGGGAGAGACAAGAGGTAGAGAGAGAGAGAGAGAGAGAGAGAGAGAGAGAGAGAGAGAGAGAGAGAGAGAGAGAGAGAGAGAGAGAGGCAGGGAGAATAGAGCAAAGGCCATGAAATGAAATGAGATGTTTGATCTCCCCAGGACAGGTGAGGTATTACTGGTGGAGCGTCTGATCTGATGTACAGCCTATGAAAGAATGGACACCACCAGCTGCACTGTGCATTCATTGTGGCTACACATAATGGAAAAGGAGACAGTAACTCATTGTGATCTATATATTTATTTGTCATACCACCATCCTCTCTCCCTCTGTCTGGAACCTATGAATATTTCCCCCTTTTTTTCTTCAGAGTTCTTTGAGAAACACACTCTGAAACCTCACCTAAGTCTACACTCTTTATCCAAAAGTTTCCCTGAGAGGCACTTGGTTTTACTCTGGGCCTCTGTTGTATCTTCAAATGCCTGGTCGTCTCTCTTTTCCTTCATGCTAATCGATGCACTCAGTACAGTGAAACGGTACCCGCCTGCAGACGCAAAATAAGAGTCTCTGAAATGAAAACTTTCCCCCCCTCCTCTTTTAGATGGCAATTGTATGTGGCTGTGTCTTCGTCTGGTTTACCTGTGGGTCTTTGATCATGACAGCATGCGACAGTGTTTGATTCCTGGGGTACTTTGACAGTTTGCAGGCTGGCAAAAGGCCCTCCAGTGTCTGAAGTCAGATCAGAGGAGACAGGGCCTGAAAAGCAGGAGTCCAGCTGGGAGAAGATCAGAAGAGACACAAACTTTAGCGAGAGCCATTGTGAGGTACACAGTGACTGCTGGCTCCTATAACTTTTCCCTTTGTATGTTTTTTATATCGCTCTCTTCTCCCTCTCTTATCTTCTGCTCAGAGTGTTGAATGGCTCAGTTAAAGGTCTGTCAGGTTTTATCTGATTTTGACGAAAAAAAAAAAGAAATAAAATAAGACACCTTGTATTTGTTCCCTGTCCCTCGGGGTTTAAGGCTGGTCTTTGTGTGCTCGCTCACATCAGTGCACATCTCCTTTACAGTGGAGGCATTATGCCACAGGGAATTTGTAGTTAATGTAATAAAGACTAATTAAAAAGAATGTAATAACCTACATTACATGCCACATGCTGAACCATGACCTGATGCTCAAAAGGCATGGATAAAATTAAATCAAATATTGGATGTGTTTTTGGGAGCCTTAAGTGAAATGAACAGTACTGATCAATCATTTCAGTCACTGTAATAACTGGCCAAATTAATTAATGTATGTAATTATGTTACTTTGGAGCCTGAGTTGGGCGATATGAAGAGATGCTCTCAGGTTTAGTAAGTGTGGTAAGGGTGCCCTCTGGTGGTTCAAATCTAACAAGACTAACCACACCTGAGCAAGCACACAGACCAGCCCCAGACCCCAAGGACAAGCTGAAAGAGGAAACAGATCAAACACCTGGTAGAACCAACAAAGACCTGGTGGTTCTGCCAGGTGTGTGACCTGTTTCCTCTTTCAGCTTGTCCTTGGGGTTTGGGGCTGGTCTGTGTGCTTGCTCAGGTGTGGTTAGTCTGGGAACTATTCTTTCGTCCTTGGAAACTGTCTCGGGGTCATATCACTTTACTTGCACATAGACTTTTAAAAAAACATTTAAAACAACCAACCAAAGTTATCTTTATCATGCACACTGCAGTTCTGTAATGCACAAGAGTGGAACATAATTCATTGCATTAAACGTTCTGATATTTTCATTATTGTATAGGCTCATGTGATTTTGCATGTTTATCAGTATTGTAAAATCAATATCATATTGATTTCTAACATATCACCCAGCTGTAACGTGGACTCGTTCTTATGTGGACAAGGTGTTAAAAATGGCTTAAAAATGTCTTTAAAAGCACTTCGTTTGACTCAAAAAGGTACAGAAACCAAGCGCACAACTGTGCAGTAGTTGAGTAAATGTACTTTTCATTAGCTGGGCTACAGCCATGACTATCAGCAGTCTTCTTAATACCAGTAGTAGAATACACAAAGTACATTTACCCAAGTGTTGCATTTAAGTGTATGCATGTGTTACTTGTATTTCATTTTACTTTGTACATCACATTTTAGAGGACAATATTGCATTTTTCCCTTTTCTGCTTTTTTCTTTTAGACATAAGTAGTGGCAAATTTGTTCATTAACATTTTACACAAAACATATAGTTAACAAATAAAATATGACGCGTAATTATTGATTAAACCAGCTATTTACATCTTGGACAGCCTGTCATTAGATTAAACCCAGACTGCCGGCAGTGCGTGACTCTTGCTTGTCTATGGCCTCAATTCACCTAAATAAAATAAATAAGACATGATTAATCGATTGACGATGCCAGCGCTCTGCCTGTGCTGAGCTCGGTATCTGTTGTCTCTGCTCGGCTGTACGGACCGCTCTCAGGCTCCGCTCGTCCTTTGATGAAATGGCAACAACAGTGAAACTGAACACCGGGGCACAAATCCCCATTGTGGGACTTGGGACATGGAAGGTGCGTTTTTGTTTTCACTCTGCTATCCTACCTAGCATCATTTAACAGTTAACTTGCTCAATGAGCTAGTTAGCTTGACGTGCCAACAGAAAGTATGGCTGCAGACTGCAACAAACACGCGTCGTGACAACTAGCTTTCTTTGAAACAACTGCTGATATTTTCCAACATAGATTCGCATGTAATTGCATTGTGTTTGACACATGACTGCTGGTTGACGTTTTGGTCTACGTGGCCATGTAGCACCACCCTGTAGGATTTAGTGTAATGGACTTTCCAGAAACATGACTGTCATGTGCAGTCAAGTTACGGCGGGTAGACTATGTGCACTTCATTGTTGACGGATTTCATTCACTTATAATCCACTAAAGTCACAGATACTTTAGGCTGCTGTTTGTTTAAGGCACCAATTGTGAATTGTAACCTAATCCTTATGTGCTTGCTTTGCTTTTATCAGCCGTCCTCAGGTGCTCCATTGCATATATCATTTGCTCTTGAATAGTTAAAATGGCTCAAATGCAGAGTACACATCACCCAGGGACAATGTTAAAGTGTAACCTAACTAACCTAACAGCCACCTTCAAATTTATTGTCCCAGGAACTGAAGTCAAACTTAAACTGCCTTTCAGACAAAGGACAGTTACAATTTGTAGCAGTAAAAACATACATAATGTTTAACCATTCATTATCTGTATATTGACATCACAAGAGTACAAATAAATAAGTATTTATTGTGATGTTATTGTGCTACAGTTCCTCCAGAGGACATGGAGTATGCTACAAGGTGTATAAATGTAACCGGTACTAATCAATAGCAGTTACACAGTGTATGAGTAACCGGTCCTGTCTCCTTAGTCTGCCCCTGGTAAGGTCACAGAAGCAGTGAAAGCAGCCATCTCAGCAGGTTACAGGCACATCGATGGAGCGTACATCTACCACAACGAGACGGAGGTGGGAGAAGGTGTTCAGGCCATGATCAAGGACGGCGTGGTGAAGAGAGAAGATCTTTTCATAGTGAGCAAGGTGAGTTGTTTACCTCATGTACATGTTGTTATTGTTATTTCTCCCACACACAAAAAAATCCCATTGAAACTGATGCTGCCTGTCTATAGAGCTGTACTATTTGCAAACTGTTTTTGATAATATGGGTTTCCTGAACATGCTCACTTGCTTACCATTGACTCTGTCCTTTCATCTCATAGCTGTGGTGCACTTTCCATGACAAGTCCCAGGTGAGGAAAGGCTGTGAAAAGACTCTCAGTGATCTTAAACTGGACTACGTAGACCTCTATCTAGTGCACTGGCCCATGGGTTTCCAGGTAAGTAAACTATGGCCTCTTCTTAGCCAGAGTGTCTGTGTTGTGTGTGTGTGTGTGTGTGTGTGTGTGTGTGTGTGTGTGTGTGTGTCTCAGTGTGGGCAGTTGCTATGTTAAATGCCCTTGTACTATGCTATCCGTCCTCATATTTTTGATGAAGTATGAAGTTGATTGCAACAGCCTTAGCTATTATATTCTTTTGTCATGTCACAGGCTGGCGGTGAGGACTTTCCCTTGGACAGTGCAGGAGAGACGATCGGTGATAACACTCACTTCTTGGAGACGTGGGAGGTGAGTTAAACACTCACATATCAGATGGAAGGTTCATTCTGGTAAAACAAACTGAACTCAGCCAAGGGAAACCATGTGTTTTTTTTATGGTCAATGTCCTCAGGGGATGGAAGAGCTGATGGACGCTGGTTTGGTCAAAGCTATCGGTGTGTCCAACTTCAACAAGGAGCAGATTGAAGCCATTCTCAACAAGCCAGGCCTCAAATACAAGCCTGCCAACAACCAGGTACGTTAAAGGACTTGTTTACCCGAGTAATGTCACCTCACAGTGACATTCTTGCCTCCTACACATTAGTAGAAGAAAGAGATAACACTATTTCAACTGGTAACTAGTAACGACCAAATGAAGCTTATGGTCCACTGGTTCGTCAAGAGATTGATTACTCGAAGTTTCATTCAACAACATTCACTAGTGACATCCATGGCTGAAGGTGTAGCCGCCAAATCATTCACAAGCCCTTTAATATAAAGAACAGTATAGCTCTGTTCATTCTTCTATTACTGCTGTGTTCATTGTGTCACTGACTCATTACTCATTAGATTAAATATCAGGGCTGTTAACAAAGAAGAATGACGGGATGAAATTTGTGTGGAGGGGGATGTTCTTTTTATTAAAAAACAGAACAGGCTTGAGATGGTTCCTCTTCTTACTACTACTACTATTCCTAGGAATAAGAATAATAAATACTCCGCAAAAAACTCTAGTGCAGACTGTGGTACACTTGCAACATGTGAATCAAACTACCACCGACATCCCCCAAATGATGTGCCAAGTGTTTAAGATGCTTTTATCCTAAAACTGGTGTCATGCCCCGTGCAACGCGAAGCCTGGTTCGTCATAGGTCAAGTGGTTTTCCGCAAAACGACACGAGCCACAAAGTGGGGCTTCATCTCATACACCCCTTCTTACTCAGTACACACCTTGAAGGCTTGCCTTTAGACGTCCCTCCATTACTGGCCACTATACAGACTGTGTACAATTGCAGCCATTTTGGATGTGTAATATGTCTGAGTCTTTGCTACTGAGAAGCAAGAAAACAGACCCATTACAAGAGCTCTGTTCTTAAAGGGCAAGAGGCCGTAATGGCATTATCTGTCCCCTGATATCAGGTCTAAGAAATAAATGTCATGTTTAATTGTAATGGGCCACAGCAGCTTCCCCTCAGGGTGGAACAATTAGCTGAGGAGACTTTATATTTTTGCTGTTTCTCAGAACCATCATTCACCATTAATGTCTTGTTTTGTCTGGTTGTGTTGTATATTAGATTACAGCCCTTTGTCACTGTACACACCAAATATGGAACAAAAGAGCTGAACATCGGTGAATTTGTCCCTGAAAATGATGCCAAATAAGTAAAGCAACAATACAAATGTCCTCTTGTGCTTCGTTTATGAGCCCTCTGTGGATAATCTGACACTATATTTTCCAAATCCGTTTTTTGCACTACGCAGGAAGTAATAGATTAGTGAGAATTGAAAAATTGAATTTTGGTATTATAACAATAAAGTATAAAGTGAAAAAATAGACAGGCTTTGAACAAGACACTGAACAGTGAGTTTAGATATAGAAACATATCAATAGCCTGACAGTTACACTCAGTTAAAGCACCACTGTGCCTTGACTTGTACAAAGCAAAATCATCTTTGCCCATGTTTGCATGTTGTGCAAATGTGTACCCCGCTTGGTATTTGTGATCACTCCATGGTCTCCGCGGTGCTTCTCCAAGATCTGTGTGCTTGTCTCACTAGGTGGAGTGCCACCCGTACCTGACCCAGGAGAAGCTGATCAACTACTGCCACTCTCAGGGCATCTCAGTGACGGCCTACAGCCCGCTGGGCTCCCCTGACAGACCCTGGTCCGTAAGCACGACTATCAGATTTGTCACAAAATAACAAACAATATTTTCTATAACATGTGCTCTGCTACAAAGTGGTCAATGGTCATCGCTTTGGTCAGTTTCGACTTGTGACTGTTGTTCCTCTTTATCTCTGTGTGGCACATCGTGTCATGTTTTTGACATTTTAGTACATATTTCATAACTGCCCACCTTTTGTGGCAGTGTTATTCAGATCGCTTTTCTAAAGTGTTTCCATTAGTTTGTATACTTTTGCAGAAGAATACAATGTTTGAGTCCTGTAAATTCTGTTTTTGAATTGCAGGGCTAAACCGGAAGACCCATCACTTCTACAGGATCCCAACATTAAGGCTATTGCAGAAAAGTACAAGAAGACAGCTGCTCAGGTACAGCACTCGCACTAAGCTCGAACATATTTAAAAATGTAACTGGACTGAACAAAGCTTTAAAGAAAAGCAATCCTTGCTTCGCTTCTGTCTTAAAGTAGGACATGCGTAGGTAATCAGACTTTTACTCTCAGCCATAGTAGTAGGCATTAACAGGGATGCCAGGGAGAAAAGTGTGGTTGATTTAAATACCATTCGCATGGTCCCAGCTGTTATTACACTTCAAATTGTGACCTCTGATCACGTTCACATGTTTATTCCCTTCCTCCTCCTCCTCCTCCTCCTCCCCTGCCAGGTCCTGATCCGCTTCCACATCCAGAGGAACGTGATCGCCATCCCCAAGTCCATCACGCCTCAGCGCATTCAGGAGAATTTCCAAGTAATTAGCCGTCAAATTGTTGAGATATTTTCTGGGATTATCCCTCAGCCTGCTTTACTTACTTTCCCTTTTTGGCTTGTGCATGAAAACTGTTTTTTTAAATCATTGCAGGTGTTTGACTTTGAACTTTCTGACGAGGAAATGAAAACTGTATTAGGATTCAACAGGAACTGGAGAGTCTGTCCCATGCAGTGGTGAGACAGTATATCATTGTGCACTTTTTGTGTGTTTTGTTACACTGCTCAAAAGATGATGTGTTTCAGGCAACCATTTGTTCCCTCTCTCTTTACAGGAGCACGAAGCACAAGGACTATCCCTTCAATGCTGAATTCTGAAAAGGAACGCGCTGATTCTCCACAGGTTTAAAGTGGGAGCTGGGTTTTTGCTTCTCTGCCTTCTAGACTGATTGCTTCCTGTTGTTTAGAGCAGTTGGAACTCTTGGTGTGACCTTGCAGCAGATTTTTGTTGTCATGTTACAGTTCTCAGGAAACAAAAACACAACTTCCTTTGTTACTAGTCTTGTCTCCATACAGTTTTTACACACACACCCCAAAGATGTATTTACACTCGAGAGGCTCAGTTGTCTCCATTCTGGATTTTGAGCTTTGCACAAATACAATTGACTGTTAATGTCTTTTCCTTACATGGTCATTTTCTGTTCTGTCAGTTACATAGTTTGCTTGGAAACAAGAATTGAATTGCTTTGTGTCTTAATGCAGAGTAGATTTTACTGTTTTAATTTGTGGCGTTTAAAGTTACTGAATAACTATTCGTGCCATATCCAGATTTAATATTTTCAACACTAGTAACAGTTCCGAGTTAGGTCTCAGAACAGAAGGAATAAATTACAAAGGTATCGGCCTGAGTTAGTTTTGCGTTACATGTAAGAGGAATTAACCACCTACAGTAAATTCTCATTTCAAAATATATTTTTGTAGCACATTGGTGATACATCCAATGATGTATCATACATCCAAACACTTCTCATTTATCTAAATGTTTCCTCCTAATTTCCGCCTATTTTCTGTCATAGCAGTTTTTTTAGTTTCATCACAGGGAATAGTGCCTTAGGATATAAATTGATTACAAAATTCACAGTGTTGTCTCACTAATGCAGAACATGCTTCCTCAGCTAGGATGACAAACTGTTTTCCACTATTATCTGTGAGTCATATGTGGCACATTGTGATCATGTGTGTTGATTGCGTTACAAAATAATCACTTGCACTTCCCATATCAGCTGCTTTTGTAATGTGTTACAATAAAGGCCTGTGAGAGGAAATAAAAAGGAGGCGGCGCTTGTTTTCTGCAGAGCTGAGTGGTGACGGTTCCTCTCACTTCCACTAGAGGTCAGAAAAGCTAACAGTGGGTCTGAGGGGGCTGAGTGAATGAGCTGCTGGAGCCTTCAGTGGTGTAATCTACATGACACACAGGTATACACACACACAGACACACACACATGCACACAAATAGCCACAATTAAATCATTCAGTTCAGTTTTATTTTTTGGTCCTTCATTAAATGCTCCATTTTTTAAGGGACATTAAAATCAGCCTGTATTAGCCTTCTAGTTAATGTTTAAAATGACGTGCCAAAAGCGTCCTGTACTGAACATATGAACCTTATCTAACAGTCATCTAGATGAGACTGTCCATGTTTATGACAAGCATGACTTGTAAACAGCAGTGAATCTTTATTACCCTCCTGTCCAGCAGGAAATTGAGTTTGTCCTCAAAGACAAAGCTAAAACAAACTTGTGTGCGAGTCAGCAGAAAGATCTGACATTCAAGCTAATGTCATAAAGACAATGGATTCACATTATAGGCAGGTTTATTTTATAGCAAATTTCATACAGAAAGTCAGTGTATTACACAAGGAATTAAAAATAAAAAGAGATGCATGTATAAGTAGAGGGGTTAAACACTATAATTACATAATTAAAAAGGGGCTACGAGCATAAACGTGGACTGAAATTAGGTTGAGTACCAGTATTATTTACTGTATCTGTATCTGTATTTTGTTACAGTGAGTTAGCTTTCCACTACAATGGGTTATACCATAATAACATTGTAATTGTGACTGCCATCTTTACATATAAGTATAAGTATAGTATATATAAGTTTTCTAACTGTCTTTTTAGCCAGTTTTTCTGGGCTCTAATTTATCATTTGTCTGTCAACTCTTTGCCTTCTATAGTCTCAAGGCTACATGGATGTAGATTACGTGACAGGTCCACATCCTAAAAAATATTTCTCCTGCCTATTTAGCATAGTGTAATAAAAACTTGCAGAACTGGTTTGAAATTGTGTGTAATAACCCGCCCAACGTCTGTGCGCAGAACATCACGTGACCTTTGTAAAATTACTTTGTCACACCATCAGCCCGCTGAAGTAGTTCCTTAGCATTTTTTAGTGATCACTTTCACTCCCATTTATTCCATGTGATCTCAATTATATTTGAGTAAAACAGGAGATACTCAACCTCCAGCAAACGCTTAATAATTAGAAGTCACGCCTCTGCCTCAGTCTTGATAAGCACATTAATCGGGTAGTTGTTTTAATAACACAACATGTGGAATTTGAAGAAAATAAGTGGCTGCAAAGCAGAAACTGAGAAAGTTTGTCATCTGAAGAGTTAGTATTCAGTGTTCAGGGGGAAGTCTTTGTGTTTTGAGGCCCTTGAAGGAAAAGAAGAAAGGTTAAGATGTTTAACTCATAATGACAATGTAATCTATTTCTCTCTTTTCGCAACCGTCTTCCCGTCTACTCACCAATGCATTGTGAATCCTCTCCAATTCTTGTTCAAGCTCAGCAAGGTCTTCATGTCTTCTTCACTCAACTCAAAGTCAAACAACTGAAAGAGAAAGAACAGCTAAGCGACTCACAGCCACAGAAGCCGCCTTGTGTTCCACATGGATGGAGCCCGACAAGTATCACCCACACACAAAAAAATAACGAATGTTGAAATGGAAGTATAAAGCGCATAATCAGAATTTCAAAAAGCTAAGAACCACTAGATCTGAATTATCCAGTATGAGAACACAG
Organism: Seriola lalandi dorsalis; assembly: GCF_002814215.2. Lineage (NCBI taxonomy): Eukaryota > Metazoa > Chordata > Actinopteri > Carangiformes > Carangidae > Seriola > Seriola lalandi. The sequence continues at coordinate 2,133,372 of NW_019525132.1, read as the reverse complement.
ATCCTGCTTCTGAGATTGAGATCGATATACCTGGAAATTTTCCTTGATCCGATGGGGTGTTATTGACTTTGCAATGACAATCACATTCCTCTGGATGTGGAACCTGATGAGAACCTGTTAAGAAAACCAAAACCTTATTTAACTGTTATTCAGCCATCCTCCTGAACATAGTTGCGTGACCACATTTTTGGTGGATCATCAAACACAAGTACAATACTGTACTGTTTAATTTCCCATGTTCAGAGTTTTATAACAAACCCTTTCATCCACCACATGACGGTACTGACTTTCTCCTTGCGGACTTCTGTTATATAAGCAGTCCATAATTTCGGACAAAGCCATTATGTCAATATTGGATGTTTCCTGTGTGCACCCACTGGCCGAAACAAATATCACGACAATGCAACATCTGTTTGTTCACTAGTTTTTGCTGTGCACTCGTGCTGCTGCTGTCCGGTATGTAATCTACAACTAACCAATATAAGTATACTGTATTTAAACTTAAAGGTGCATATACTATGTGCTCACATATGACATATCATGCTTTGTAGTTATGAGAATGAAATACAATGTTAAAGTGAAGTAAATTAACCTCTTTGAAAAGACATGACAAAGATGTTTTTGTTTTTTTGTTTTTTTTACTTGTGCTGGAGTCTTGTACTTTTCAGCGATGGCCTTGATCTTAGGTTCCTCCAGCAGAGAGGGTTCATCAGATGAAGCCCTTTTTTAAAATAGGTACAGAAATAAATCAGTGACAGTTGAAATATAAAGGTGCCAACACTTTTCTATGAGCACTGTGTGTAATATGTGATATGTGACATTTCCTCTCACCAGGGTCTGTCAGGGGAGCCCAGAGGGCTGTAGGCCGTCACTGAGATGCCCTTTGAGTGGCAGTAGTTGATGAGCTTCTCCTGGGTCAGGTACGGGTGGCACTCAATCTGGGAAACACGTGCAGATGCTTTTATTTTCTTCTTGTGCTATTTTACAGTAGGTATACAACGATGCATGTTGGAAATCTTGCTTCGCACCTGGTTGGTGACGGGCTTGTACTTGAGGCCCGGCTTGTTGAGTACGGCGTCAATCTGATCTTTGTTGAAGTTAGAGATGCCGATGGCCTTGACCAACCCAGCATCCACCAGCTGTTCCATGACCTTTCAAACACATTACATACTGGTATTAGTGATGGCTTTGTTAGATCACAAGGATTGTCAGTTTAAAATTTAGCACGTCACTTAAATTACCTCCCAAGTGTCCAAGAAGTTGCTGCCGTCAGAAATGACCTGGCCATGCTCATCTACAGGAAAAATGTCATCACCTGGCTGCAGTTAAAAAAAAATGTAAAAAATGTTGAAGTCAGAACATGAAGTTGGATGGAAATGTTAAATGGGGAAACACGTCAGTCTGAATTCAGAGAGGTTCCAACATTTAACTGTTGCCTCATTCTCTCAGACAGATAAAATAGGCCAAAGGTGAGTGAGTTTGCTCTCCTCTATGGCCAGCACCGGACAGTGGCTTCCAAACCTTGGTTCCTATAGGGAAGTGCATGAGGTAGAGGTCCAGGTAGTCCAGTTTCAGGTCACTGAGAGTCTTCTCACATGCTCCCCTCACCAGAGATGGAAGGTGGAAGGTGCACCACAGCTGTTAAAAAAACAGAGTTGATGTGGGTGTGATGGTGGTGATGTTGTAGTGTTAGTCATGGATCAAATAATACATTTTAACCTGGAACAACCAAACCACAAGTTTACATACATTACACACACACACGTAGGTTATTTCTAGTGTTTAAAAAGCCCCTATGGGTGCATTGACTTCGGCTGCAGCTTACCTTACTGACGATGAATAGATCCTCCCTCTTGACCACTCCTTGATCAATCATGGCACGAACCCCGGCTCCAACCTCTTGTTCATTCTGGTACACATAAGCACCATCGATGTGTCTGTAACCAACGCTTATAGCCTCTTTCACAGCCTCAGTGACCTTCCCTGGATCTGCCTGCAGAGGTGGGGTGATACAAAGAAAGGAAATTGCAGATGAGTTACGAAATAGATAAGACACAGTGGTAGTGATGGGTGTCTGTTGTGTGTTGCTGCGGCTTCATATCAGTGAAAAGTTCTTTTTATTTAATAGTTAATGGTGAGACATGGATATAGAGGCCATGTTGTCATTGGCAGTGCAACCAGTATAACTGCTCCTACACTAATCTTTTCAGGCCTGTGGGCGGTAACGTAAATATCCATTCTCCTGGAGAGAGGAGATAATGTTGATGTCAGTCAGTGAAATTAAGCACGTCATTGTGCTGCAGTTGCAATACTTCAATACAGACATCTCTGAACTGTTGAACCTACTCTGCAAGTACGGTGGATTCAGGCAGCAAGGCAGTTGATTCAACACACAGTGCAGTTGATGCAGAGCTAAAGCTAAAATACAAAGTCCATCCAGCTGGATTTTCTGGCACATTTGGTGAGAGGCAGGGTCAACCCTTCTGCCACAGAGCTGCTTGAACGCATAACATGTTCAGCCTTACCCTCCATGTTCCCAGACCCACAATAGGCATCTTTGCTCCATTGTTAAGTGTAACTGCAGGTATCATGTTGAAGATCTTTGCAGTTCTCAGTCTTGCATGATCAATCCAAGCAGCCGTTCGTGCAAGCAGACTCTTACTGCACTACACTGAGAGAGGAGGCAGCCTGTTGTTTAAAAGAGGAGGGGTCAATGGGCAGAAAGAACGTCCTTCTGGGTTTGATTAGTCATGCCTTCTTTGAAGAACATGTGTTCAGATCATAGAGAGATTTTAGTTAGTGAGATTTTAAGAGGCACCAAGGGGGTCAGCACAGTTGGTGTGATTATATTTGTTTGTACAGCATGAAATCTGTGCAAGAGTTTCTACGAATTGGAAAATAACTGCTTTCATATTCTCAGCAGGAGTCTGACCAGTCGGAAACAAGGTTTAATCAGTTGTTGGGGCTTCTGTCTTGTGTGCAAAAGGAGGGACTTTTTTTGTTTTGTGTTGTGAATTATGTAAAACAGACACAATACATCATTACATCTATGTTTTTTATTTCAGGTTTGTTTTGTATTTTACAAATTGCACCTTTGTTGCTAAAGTTATTGTATAATTTCTGAGAGAGGAAAAAAGAAACGTTCCCCTCGTCTTACAAATGAAAAACTAGTCACTGATCTCTGCCTTAGAAAGTAAACAGTGTATGGTCAATGGTCAAACATTTGAGGTCCAAGTTAATTGCAAATCTCAGCGACTCAGTGCATGATATGACAGCTCAGGAGACACTGGATGAAACACAAGATACAGTGACGATCAATATTAGCACATATGTATAAAACATTAATGGGCCTGTGTGTTGTGTGTGTGTGTGTGTGTGTGGGGGGGGGTGACTAGGAGATCACCGACACATTGTCAAATAGAGAGGAAAAGTCATACAAAAAACAGGCATCATGTAGTGTCATAAATAAATCTTAATGTTTGTTTGATATGTTCATATCACTGTATCAATCTCTCAGTGCAGGTGTGCTCGCACCCTCACTGGATGGAACTGGACGAAAGCTCTGCTGTGGATCCTCTACCGTTGATTGAAATGGCCAAAATCCTGCAAGAACAAAGAGGCAAGTTGTGATATTGTTGTTCTGGATTGCATGAGCCTCACGTCTGTTGAGGGACGGTGTGGCATTGCAGCTTGGCAGGCCCACAGCTGGTCACATCTTAATCTTTGGACATTTAACTGTGTTAGTGATACTGCCATGAGGGACACAACACAGGGAGATACTAATCAACCAGTAACCTAGTGCTACAGTTTCTGTGCTTGATGAATGTTTGGGGTCACATCTCATAGCTAATCTGATGTATTGCTCTTGGAAAAATGTATCATCCTCTTGAGTCATGTGCTGTTTCTTAAAATGTATTTGAAAGCTGCCTAGTTGAGACACTATAAGTGAATCTATCAGGTTACACTCAAGTCTTAACTTGTTTTGAGTGTAGAAATGATTTTAAGAAAATACATATCTATCATTTTTCACGCCTTGTTACAGCAATTATCTTCAAGCACGTGTGGTTTTATTTGCCCTTTAACACTGGCACAGATGACAATGACAGTTACTGAAGAGGGCCACACATACACTGTAATACAAGCTGATTGTTTTATTTGCCTGAAACTCAGGCTCCGGTAGGGACTTCATCATGTCCTACAGAAAAAGATTGATGTCCTAATGCAATTGTATTATTGCATTTTCATTTTTACTTATTATTATAATGTTCCACATATAAATGTGTTATCTATCATGGGATTACATTTTCACGTTTAAATTATTATTCTAATAAAGTCCCCTTTTGGCTTCCATACGATGTGTACTAGTTGAAATTTATTCTCTAACTGATTTGATCAGGTTTAAGTGTGAAAAAAAAAGGAAATGATAAGTGTTTAAATAACTAACTTTTTACGTGCTTCCTACAAGTAGATATAATGAACAAACTCCCACTGCCACGTCCCAACTCATTTAGGTTCTTTTTAAAAAATATTTTTTCTTATGTTTGTCAAGTTAGTTTCTTCTCCATCATTTCCTTTTCCCTTTGCCAAGTTGTTGCGGTTACTGTTCTAAACCCTGCCCTCCTCTGTTAGGAAAGTACGCACTCTACTGGATGTTAACTTGAACAACAACTTTCTAGATTATCTCGTGGCTCTATAGTGACGAACATTGTTGTGTCTCATTGATGTGGTGCTGACAAAATAACAGGAACTTTTACTTCTTGGCATGATTCATTCAGTCCTGCAAAAAGCTGTGAACTGTTCACACTGTCAGCGACTGATTATATTATTTTATATACAGTATATTCAATATATACTGTGGTTTGAAAATTTAGAAAACTCCTACAACACCTATTTTAATGTGCTAGAAGCATGTTACCTACCTGTCTGATACTAAATTTGCATTATGGCCCAAATCTAGATATCATTCTGTTATTTACTCCTGACAATATTCTAATTTACAGGTAAACATATATTTAAAATAATATTAACATTACTTGAAACAATAAATTATATTTCTTATTGCACCAAATTCTCCAAATCAAAACAAATGGATTTGCTCATGTAACTTTTTATTCATTATTCAAACATTATGCAACCAATCAACATTCAGGGCACTCTCACTGTGCAGACACACACACACACACACACACACACACACACACACACACACACACACACACACACACACACAAAGTGCAGACATCAGACAATGACATTAACATAGCACTGTCTCTGAAAGATAGGCAACATGAAGAGCAAAGGTGCTAAATATTGCACATTATGATCAGTTCAGGAAACGTAACTTCTCAGTCCGTTCAGCTTCACTGGCAGACGACCCCAGGTTCTTTTGTAAGCATCAAAACAACTGGTTACAAAACAGCTGAGAGAACACACAAACATTCTCCGTAGCTAAGTTTACCAGTCTTTGTCATAGGCCTGATGTTATTTTCCTACCCTGACTGGGTGAAGGTAGATGCAACTCTGTAGAAAGAAATTAAAACGAGGTAACAGTTGATAATGGCCAACTCGCACACATCACAGGATGTGACGCTCCATTTTCACAGCAAAATTTGATGCAAGTGCTTTCGATCCAAATTTGTATTACTTCAGCTTTACTTGTGATTGAATCTTTTAAGCTAATGAGTAAAAACCAAGAAACAAAATGTACAAATCTAGCAGTACACAATGTTAAGCTCAGCATAGCCTGGTTTTATATTAGCGAAAAGGTTCATATTGTTGAGAGCACAATAATAGTATGGCCTAATTAGCTGCAGAATGAATGTTTCGCAATGTTACAGCTGATGTTTGAGAAATCTTATTGCCTCACTGCTCACAAGAGAAAAAATAACCTTTTTCATTCAAATGATCTGTTAGCTTTAGGCCATACCTGAGTCTAGTTAGTAGATTGTACCATCATAAAAAATGAACACAAGTAAACATAATGAACCTGGAAAGCTAAATAATGGGGAGGTATCTGAATGACTTACTACTGTGCTATGAGCAATAATGTGAGTGAGTTATTGCTTGGAAGCAGCCGTTTATCAGGCCAGCTTGGATATTTGTTCCTAGACGGAATTACACACAGAAAATTACAAAAAGCCACACAAAAACAATTTTCTATTCCACCAAGTGATAAATTAGCGATCAATTCCAAAACCACACTTAAAAGCCTAGCTGTGTCCTAAGCAGCTGCCCTCCGTAGAGCACCCATTTTTCTGCTTGTCTCAGGAACAGTCAGTGAAGGTTGTCACCATGTTGCCCCTACGCTGGGTCACTGTCCTGCACTGTTGCTTTCCCGAGCTCTGGAATCTGCTTTCAGTCCTGGAACCGTGCGAGTTAAAGGAGAACATCTTCTCCAAGTCCTCAAACATGTCATCAAAGAGTCCTCCACTAAACTGTCTCTGCTTGTTCATTGCCTCCCGGTGAGCCTTGAAGTGGCTGTCAAAGTGTCTCTTTTGATGGGCCTGACTTTGAGAATGGGAATGGGAGTGGGTGTGGGAGTGGGAGTGAAAGTGGTGTTGGTGTCGTTGTTGACCAAAAGTGTCATAGTCTTTGAAGATGTCATCAAAGTTGAAGTTGAAGGACTGGTAGTGCTGATTGAAGTTATAGTTGCCACCTCCACCTCCACCTCCTCCTCTACGGCCCTCCCCTGTTAATAGGCCATGGCCAAACTGGTCATACTCTTGCCTCATCTTATCGTCTGATAACGTCTCATATGCTGCAAGAGACAAGGAAGCATTTCATTACTTATTGTGTCGGTTGCTATGACAATGCCACACAAACATATCTGAATATTTCTACTTTAAGCAACGTGGCAATGTTTCTTGTCTACGTATTGTCAATAGTAGACAACATAAGTTTCCATTTCACATACATAAGATTAAATGTTTGACTTTTCCAGTGCAATTTTCTTTTAAGAAAGACCCATTATGTGAGAGTGTGCCTATAAATAGTTCCTTATACATCCAGTTTCACTTTTGGCTGTTGTCTTAATGGTATCACATGACAACACAAAACAGGTTATTAGCAGTAGGCTATTACTCTTAGGAATGTCTTTAACAGAAGGAACCAAAATCATAAAATGTTTTGGTTAAAAAACCTTCTGACACAGAAAAGACCTGATCTAAAAAAGAATATTGAGTCTACATTGTTACTGCTAGTCCTCTATTGTAGAAAGACACAATGACTAACTTACCCTCTGCTATTTCTCTGAACTTGGCTTCGGCGTCAGGGCCTTTGTTTCGGTCAGGGTGGTACTTCAGGGCCAGCTTATGGAAGGCCTTCTTGATCTGGCGATCAGTGACATCTTTGGTCACCCCCAGCATGTCATAGTAGTCTCTCTTGGCCAGGATGAACTCTGAGATCAGCAGAACATGCACTGCAAGCAGCAACACAGACTGTGCTGTGGCCATACTGCTGGTTTTGGCACCTTTGCGGCTGTGAAGAGAGAGAGGACAGTTTGACAGCTGCGTTAGCGACGTTTTTCACACCCCTGAGACACAGGAAGACTTTCTCAACGGTTATAAATTACAAGATTCTTGTACCAACTCTTCAAACAATTGCCAGAATAAAGCATATATAGCGTTGTTAAATAACTGTACTTTTTGCTAGCTAGTTTCAACGGAGAGACGTTAGGCTCAAGAAAATGACAACTCACTCTTAGTGGAATAAGGGAGAAGAATAAATAAGCTCTGCCTTCTTAATGACACTCTATTGTCTGTTGTGGGTTCTAGATTAACCACCCAAGACAAAAAAAACCGTTAATGCGTCGTGGAGAAGAGAGCTTACCTGGAGACAGGGTGACACAGCCGTGGGACAACTTCTATCAGCTGCCGACACCTCCAGCTGATGCGAAACGAAATCTAGCAATTGTTGACGAACTGCATTCCTAAGCTGTAACACCACGACTCGCAACACTATTGGTTCATTTCTTAACTCAGTGACTCAGTTCGCTCTGATTGGCGGAAACAGTGCGCACGTGGAGAATGTTGCATAGCCCGAAGAGACTACAACCGAAGCAAGAGGTTGAACCGCGCACCGCTCCGTTTTCGCTTAATCGATTGAGCTGTGAGATCTAAACATGTTTTCAGCCGACTAAATAAAAGTATGTTTTATATAATTTTATTCTGCATTATTTTATTATTCTCTTCTCATATAAAATAGATGCTGAATCCTTAAAGGTCACGTGTCTTAATTTATTTAATTACTTCCATATAGTTGTGCAACCGTTTGTAGTCGTGGAAGGTACGTTTACTGTCTTGAAAACAAACGTCACTTCCGCTAGGAGAACTACAACCCGGAAGTGACACTTTTACGAGCTGTTTTGTGTTGTCAAAACATTTTAACTGCAAACGTGTCTCAGTGAAGCGTTTTCATGTAGTCTCACTGCAGACATGCCACGGTACTGCGCTGTAAAAGCTTGCAGAAACCGCGGAGGAAGTGCTTCCAGACAAGACAACAAGAGAATTAGCTTCTACCCGTATGTTTTCTGTTTGCTTTCTGGAGTGGCTCCAAGTTGAAATTTCTGTTGGTTTGGCTGCAAGTGCTTATATTCTGTTAATTGTAGCATCTTAATCAATCTTAATATTGGTTATATAGGAATTGAGAAGTTAGCATTAATGTTATATTAGTGGTATACAATGTATGTCATGTTAACCTGTTTGTAGTAGTACAGGTAGAGACTGTGAGACCATTGGAATGAATGAGATGTAATGATAATGTTAGAAATGATGAGACATTCAAGTGAGACTGATGCTCCCCTACTGAAACCTGCCTGTAGTTTCAGCTTCAAAAACAGCCATTTACATTTCCCTCTCTTTACCCCTAAGGTTTCCCTTGCAAGACAAGCCCAGGCTTCAGAAATGGGTGGACAACATGAAGCGAGAGGAGTGGACCCCGAGTCGGCATCAGTGCCTATGCAGCGAGCACTTCACAGAGGACTGCTTCGATATTCGATGGGGCATCCGCTACCTGAAGAACACAGCCATCCCGACCATTTTTCCCTCCAATGAGGATGTATGTGTCTGTGTTGTTTTCCTGTCTGTCACAGTTCCATCATGAAGAAAGGGCTTGCTGGACTCCGCAAATTAGCTGTGGACCAACTTAGACATTTTTCTGCAAGAGTAAGAGCACAAGCCAAATGCCAAAAGGTGCAAGATCACATTTTCTTGCAGTAAAAGCAAAGACGTTTTGGTTTGCAGCAAGCCTGTTCTTAATGTTTTATTCTTTTCACCCATATCAATTATATTGCTCTGCGGGGAATTTCTGATTTCTTGTCCATCACAGTTCCTTTATAGACATGCAGCTTGTTACAGTATTGTGCTTTCACTTGCACTGACTTTTGCGTAATCTCATTAAATAAACATTCCTTTCCTTTTTATCTCAGGATGGTGAGAAAAAAGGGACCATCATTAAAAGGAGCCCCAAGGCCAAACCCAGGACATTAGAGATTGACATTGAGCCCACAGGATTTGACTGTCCCCTCGGTAAGAGGCCACTCATCTTAAGCAGAACATGCGAAAAGTTCCATTCAAGCACATCAAACAACACTGTTGCTGAACACACAGAGATGGTATTTGAACTGCCTCTGGTGTCAGACACTGGCATCTCCTGTCACGGGAACCAGTCAGACATACAGAGTGCTGCTTGTGAGGTACCAGGTGACAGCGGAATGCCAACAGCGTCCTGCCTCGCACTGTCCCCATGCACTGAGCCCTATTCTGAAGAGCTCGCTGACTCCACTGTGACTGTGATGTGCTGTGAATCGCTGGGCCCTTTCTCAGATGGAGAGGCCATTGTGGATGCAGCTGCCCTCCAAGCAGCACTGGGCCAGGCTATTCACCTTGTTCCTGTGGAAATGGTTAAGGACGAACCCACAGGCTGCTTTCTTGGGGAGGGGGTACCCAGTGAGGGAGAGCACATTTCTGTTTACGAGCACTCGTACTGCAGACCGGACACAGACAAAGATCAGCTTTGGAGTAAGATCTTGAGTTTGCATTCGAAGATATTGGAACTGGATCACAGAGAGGAGAGCACGGTGGCTAAAATCCATGCTCTTGAGACTGAGATAGCCCTCCTGAAGAGGGATGGGGCTGTTTTTAAAGAGAAACAGAAAGTTTTAGAAGATTATATATCATCCATGTTGCTCTGATTTTGGACCAATATTGTGGATGTGGTTGTATTTTAATTGTTACCATTGAGTCACTTTTGCAAACATCTTGCACATGCTTCTATAGATGCCATACATAAAACACAGAAATAATAATTGTGCCTGATTTTACACAACTTAATTGGTACTTGGTGTTCTCAATATTGCTCTCACATTTCCATATTACAACTGTATGTCTTCTTATGTCCACACGGTGCCACTGTACAACCATTTTTATTGGCAGCACAGATTTTCAATGGTTTGTTGCTATGCATTTTTGATAGATATTCAAGATTTTCTGTTCCATTGTGTCATCAATACCATATGCTAACTTATTAACAGCTCTTTTGCTGTTTTTATTATACAATGCCATCTGCCTGTTATGATGTTTAATCATCTGGTCAGTGTTTGACAGTTGTCTTTGTTACTCTATAATCTCTGTTGTTACTGTATAATTTAATGGAGTTGTTTGTTGTTTCACCAGAGTCAGAATTCATGATTTCATTCATGTAGTCATTCTTATTTTCTGTCTATTTACATATGAATAGGATTTGAGCTCATTTTATGATTCATGATGACGAGGGTTCAGAGAAGCAACAGGTCATGCCATGTTTTGCACGGACACATGCAGTTTGTTCTTCAATCCGCGCTTTTACTTTTGAGTTACAAGAAAGGTCCTCTTAGCGCCCTGCTGCTAAAGTGCTGTATTTTTGTTATAATTAAGTCGTCAGTTTATTTCAGCCCGGTGCTTGATTTCCAGTAGCACACTGTCATTCTACGCGATCTTCTGCAAAATGTTCAACTCTACAGAAAAATGAGCAATGGATTTACTTTGAAGTAGGGTGAGGTGTTCTTTGAATGTTTTTCTTAAAGCATGTGTGCCTCTGGGGGCTGTGGTTTTTGATTTAATCAAGCAAAGCATTCAGAAGTGCATTACATAATTGGACTAAAAAGGCAGTATACATCCATGATGTTGGCATGATGGAGTTTCTGCTTGTTCTTGCTTGTCATGGTAAATGCTATTTGATTTGATGTACTTTCGTTCTCCAAACCAGCTGTGTAGCAGAGAGAATAAGAGAGGGGCAGAGGAGAGGCTAAATTGGTTTTTGAATTAATTACAAAATGACTGATTGCATATATGAAAGGATGTGGAAAGTGCAATTTCAAATGACTCCAGGGTGTTACAAGATGACACATTTCCCTGCTCAAGAGTGATACTGGTCCCTGCCGCACCAGCAGTGAATAAGAGAATGGATTATTGAAATTAGTAATGAAATGACATTGTTGTAATCCTATTGCACCTAATCACGGAGGGAAGACAAAACGCCATCTCACTGAGATCTCCTGGCAACAAAGGAGCAAGGAACAAATCCTATAGAAGCAAGTGCAGGCCTTGATCTCAGTGTATAGTGGAATAATATTACTAATCTTTTTTCATTGTGAAAGGAGAAACGGAAATGAACAACTGATGATCAATAAAATAGGACTCAGGATAAAATTTTTTATAATAAAATAAGTATAGTAACATCAGTACATAACAGACTGACAATAAGATTAAATAAGCAAAGGCCTCATGATAAAAGTCCATTTTCAAAATTGAAAATTAAAGCTAAATCTCTTTGTGTTAATCTGTTTAGATAATGACAATGTTAAAATTCCAACAGGTGATTTACGTCTATGCTACAGAATCAGATTCAGGTTTAACTGTCAGCTGCAGGTAAACTAAAGAGGGTGACATCAGTGCCGTAAATAGTAAGTTATCATTTAATTTTTGTATTGAATATCAGGAACAGTATTTTCAGTGTTTATTTGTGATCATGCAGGAAGCAGTTTAAAAAACAGAGAGATTCAAATAGCTCGTGTGTACAGTTCACAACACCCAGCAAAGAAAACATTACAGTACATGAAATAGTTAAATATGGATGGTGTATGCTCCGTTTATCTGTACAGTCTGTATAGAATGCCTTGATTGTTTTTGAGATTGTGTTAATATTCGTCTCAGCGTCCTCCGGCACTGAATGAAAGATAGTATTGTATTATGTGCAAACATTGTTACTCCTGTTCTAAACTTATGCTTGCATACTTTTAATATGCAGTAAGTACTGTGTGTGTCATCTTGGTTCACAACTGCAAACTATTCTGCTAAAACGTGAAATATGTGTTTTTCTGTTATTCATGATGAAACGTGACAACTGACAAAATACTGTAAGATGCAAACAGAGATCAACAGAAATCCAGTCTACAAGCATGCATTGGCAGAAACTACAGATTAAAAAAAAAAAAAACAGGATCCATGATGGATTTTTAGTTCTCTGGATGTCAGATATCCTGATGAGATACTCAGGTCAGGCGTGTATCAGCTCTTGATATTAAATGTCTCACAGTTTTGGCACATGCAGGTCAACCATTTTAGCTGTAGTAGATATAAATCCAGGGGTTGGTGCAGCTGTTGAGACTGGCCAGCAGCATGATGATAGCAAACACGGGACCTGAAAGAGAAAGGATAGATGACGTATGGGCCTTCAACAAAGTGACAGTAATTACCAATTGGATATATTTGGTCCTTCAGGTTTGGGGATCTACTTTTCTTTTTTTTTTCCAAATAGACCAACCTTGACTAGGCGCACTGCTTGGACTCCATGCAGACCATAACTGTGCAACAAAAAATGGGCTCCAACACACGGTGTATGCCATTATAATAACAAATGTCATCTTCACAGTCTTGAGCATCGCGTTGGACACCCCCTTCGTGTCTGCGCGCCCTGCCTGCAGCGCCTTTCTCTTCATGTTGAAGTAGATTGTTGTGCATATTCTTATTTGACAATAGAGTAAAATGACGGCAGGTATGGCAAACACTGATAGGGTGATCCAGCTGATGTAAACCCTGCTCCCCCACGGTTCAATAAATGTCGCCCAGCAGTCGTACTGGTTCTCCCCCACCTCTTGGAGAGAGAAGATGAAGAACTGAGGAGCGCTGAAGGCGAGCGAGAGCAGCCACGCTGCGCCTATGGAGAGATATCTCCTAAATGAGCCGTTCAAGAAGGAAACCATCGGTTTGCAAACCGCATGGTACCGGTCTAAAGTCATAGCCACTATCATGTACGCGGAGGCAAACATCCCAACCACCTGCAAGTATTTTACCAACCGACACAGGAAGTCTGTGCCTCGGAACCTGTGCGTAATTTCAATGGAAAACTGCGGCAGGACTTGGAAGAAAGCCACCACCAGATCAGCCAAACACAGGTGCAAGAGGAAAAGCTGGGTCCTTGAGTTTCTTTTTCGCTTCTTCCAAAGTGTGCCTAAGAAAAAAAGATTACCAGCCGTTGCCAGCACAAAAACCAAACCCAAAATTCCTGCTCGGATGAGCGCAAAATGTTCATACACCTCTCCATCCATATCTAGTGCCATTTCAGAGATGTTGCTGCTGGAATCCATTCTAGCACGAATTCCTGATGTTTCCCGCAAGACTCGTAACTTCAAGGTTCAATCGACATTTCGGCGCATTATCAAGGTGTTGGAATATTGACAAGTTGGCGCGGGAACATCTCCACATTCTCCTCCTTTGGTGCACCACGATGCAAAGTGACTGCGGGGGCTGCGAGGAGCGAATCCATCGACTTGAAGGGGAGAGAGGGGTCAAAGTTGTCAGTGTTGACTGAATGTCAATATGATAATTGTGACATTCATATGCACACAAATATAGAAATCTAGGAAATGACTAGAATTGACCAATGTCATTTTTTAATCCTTGGACCCATAACCTAAAAATGCACTGTGAAATGGAAATCTTTTCCCCCCTGAACTGTTTAAATGTATTATTAATCTTTATTAACCTGTAACTCCTCAGAACTGACTGACTGTCTTAAGCGGTCCTCAAGGCTAAAATGTTTGTATTCTGTTATAGATTACGCTTAATCTTTTGAGTTTTTCAGATCCAGAGATTGTTTTCAGTGAGAGTGTAAGTGCATCAGGAGTACATACTGTATACCTTCCAGATGCTCAGGTGCATTACTGATGTAGCAACTGATTTAGTATTAATGCCATAATGTTTTTGCATCTTACTTGCATTGCAAATATCTGGTTTTGAAAGAGCAGCTGAGAAAACCATTGCATCAGTGGTGAAACGAAAACATTGCTATACTCCACTGATAATAGAGGCAGGCTGGACAGTAATTCACTTGGAGTTTCCATAAAAGCTCTGAAATTGAGACTGAAGAGACAGACAGGCAGAGACAGAGATGATATTGTCCTCCACAGAATACAAATGTCACAATATACAGAAGCATGAAAATTCATAAAAATGTCATGTTATATTTAAGCTTAAAAAGTCATAAAAACTACATAGTATGGCAAGGCATAAAACGTCAAAGTATAGTAATGCATGAAAAGGCATGAAAATGGACCAAGTAAATGCCTGATTCTGAGGTATAGTGAATAAAAGGTTTAAGTATAGATCCATCAGGTCATAGACACATTTTTTTTTCTCTGACCTGATTTTACTTTTTATACACACACACACCATTAGTGTTTCATTCCTCTTCATGTGAACAAGATCTTCTTGAAAAGACACCTCCACATGTATTAACCTTTAACAGGGCAGCAATCTGCCTGGATCTATCAGATAGTAGGCCTATTATTATAATTACTGACTAACACATCAATCTTCAGCCATTGTTTCACACTGTACATGATCCAACCCTCTAGGCCTCCAAGCAGTGAAACACCATGAAAATCAGGCCCACAAAAGCCATGTGATGTTATAACACAGCTCTCGCTGGCTTTGATTCACTGTTTCATTTTGACTGCAAGACATTCAGAATGTGAACTATTATTTTCAAAAAACACTGTTGCCCCACTGATTTTAAAACCGTTATGAACAATAAGTGATTGGCAACTATGTGTGCATGTTAATCTAGAAAAAGAGAGATTGGTTATTGATAGAACTTCCAAGAATGTAATTACCTCTAATATTTAATCACTGATTACTTCAAGCCAAGTACAACCCTGCCTGAAGGGCGTAAAGATTTTTTTAGGCACACATTCAGCTGTTTTCTGTTCAAGACACAAATGGTCACAGTGATAGTTAAACATGTGTTATAGTGTTGTCAGTGCATCAAAATGTCTGAAATCGATTGCATAATTCTTAACACCTGTATTTGTAATTTCTCAGTTCAGTTTTTGCAATGAAAATATTTGTTCTTTTTATTATGACGACGTTTTGTCGATATCTAGTGGCAGAAATACAGCACTGCACAATAATATAGGCCAAGTGCGTCACTTCCTCTCTTCTTCCTGTTTAGTTTTTCTAACCAGCACCACCACGTAGAATGAAACATTTCGGCGACACATTTAACGGTCTGTGTTTTGTAAGGTAAGAAGAAAACAATTTATTATGTGACATTGTGTCAAAGTGGAAAAACTGACAATACGCCGTTCATTCATTAACGTGGCTAGCAGCAGCTAATAGGTTGTAGCTAGTAAACGTTTTGCAATGTACACAGCTGTCTGCTTAGCAAGCTAGCTTTCAAACATCATGCTCATGAGGTGTTTATTCCTTTGAATAAATATATAATATAACATAAATAGTGTCGCAGTCTTGAATACGTCTGAATCAGTTTTGAACCTGGCTAACATTTAGCGTTGCAGCAACTGTGAGGTCCAACAAAACAGACAATTCAGAAGCAGTGAATGAGGACTGGCAACTAGCTTGTCATTTTCGTTTCGAGCTATTTTATTGCGAAGTGGCTAGGGTAGCAGAAAATTCAAAGCCACAATGTGGGATCTAATGACAACACTGGTATTTTTGCAAGGATTCGGGAATCTTCCGGGTGGTTCTGTGGTGTCTAATGACAGTCGATTCAAAACTGCACCGCATTTCGGAGCAAAGTCTTGCTCTCAATAACGTCCGCCAGCCACTTCTCTCTGAATCTGGTCCTCCCCGGCGTGTGTACCAGCCTATTTGACTCCACCACGAAGTGCACCTCCACGGGCAGAGTTTGGTCTCTGACTTTAGAGGTGTCCATGATGAAGTAGACACAAGCCGTCCCCTGAATAGGCTTCCGCGGTGTCGGGGTGCTAAAGCGTGCCCGGTAGTGGTAGAAGGTGTGATGCTCCTCCTCGGTCGTGAAGAGAAAATCCAGACTGTAAAGCCAGCATGGCTGCACATCCCATGTTTGAATGTATTCCCCAATCTGCTGTTTCCCCACTTCCATCGTGAAGTCTTTGTTTGCAACCCACTTAATATTCTTCAACTCACTCTCAGGAGAGTTTCCCTCCTGCTCCTTCGTGATAGTGTGGCGGTGTTTCTCCAGCAGGGTTTTTACAAGTTGAGCTGACTCCGCTGTGAGATTGACATTAGGTGAAGGTCCGTGAGTTTCCATATTGTCCCTGTAACACTGGTCAATATACAGGAAACCTATTTTGCAAAAGCTGCTGTCAGCATCTGTTGTTGTTCGAGGTGTTGCTATGGTTACCAAGGCCCTCTGTTGGCCCAGTTTTTACTTGCAGTGTTGACTCCTGCCATATAGATGGTGTTTTGTTTTACATTTTTTGTGCACACTGTCTCTTGAGATTATTTCTATTTCATCCTTTTTCCAGGAAATTGTGGAACTAGCAACATTGATACTTTCCCTTCCAAAATGGATTTTCCACAGAATCCACTGTAGTTTGTTGCAGGCAGCCCACCAGGATGCTGCATTATTTCACACAGACATTAAAGCATTATCCAGTTGCCTGATTGACTTAAATTTCCCCCCGCTACTGTTCCCAGTGAGCAGACGCATGTCGCGGATCAGGACCACGCTCGACAGTGTCACCAAGGCAGTAGGCAGCACAGACCTAATTTCCAAGTTCTCCCGTCTGAAGCCTGGCAGCTCTGCAGTCGACAGCACCCATGTGGAAAAAGCCCTGGTCAAAGCAGAGACCGTAAACTCAAACAACATAGCTACTCCGTCACCACCTGAAACCACCATGAAAGAAGACGAAGAAGGTGAGAGGAACACAGCAGAGGAAGAGTCAGAAAAGCAATTGCACAAAGTTACAGAAAAGCCTTTTGTTGTCACCAAGAAGTCAACATCCAGTTTAGCTTCAGCGGCAAGTGTGCCTGGCCCGAGCTCGTCCTCAACTGTGGCAAAACAAACTATGCAGCTGTTTCACCCAGCAGCTCTTTCAACCAATATGGATGAGACCCACAAAACTCTGGCTCAGCACATCAATAATTACTTTGGCACCAACACACAGGTAGAAGATGGAGAGAACAGGCCACTGCAGCAGCACAGAGGAGGGGATGATCCTGCTTGTGAGCCTGTTCCTCACCTTACCCCTCAGAGAACAGGGGAATACATTCCTATTTTGTCTCCAGTGGCAGAGTCTAAGAGTATTGAAGTGCCAGCTACCTCTCCTGTCCCTCCTTCACCATCAGAAAAGCTCAGTCCTCCAGTAGGAACGCCCTCTTCTGACACCCCTGCAACAGAAAATGCAGCTCAGTCCATCCCTGTACCCACTACCTCAACTAAAAAAGGCTTCACCCACTATCTATCCTACCCTCGTCCCAGCGTTCAGGCTTTTGTTGGTAGTTACATAGCTCCACTGGTCCCCAAATTCAGAGGTGACTCCAAAAGCATCGCACCTGAGAAGGAGAAGGAGAAGGCAGTCGCTGGGGAAGAGCCCACTGCAGACAAAGCAGGAGAGAAGACAGACAGTGAAGAGGAGAAAGTCGATAAAGTGAAGCAACAGCAGTTGACTCAAAGGCAGAAGGTAAAGTGCTCAGTATTGCTCTAAGGATCATTGAATGCTCAAGGGAGTCCAAAAAGCAAAATGAGAAAAAACATCAATGTTGTCAAATGAATATGTTTTCTGTGTTTTCTGCCAGTATTATATAAAACTGCATTACTAGGTTGTTAAATTTCAACATAGATCAAAAGACCTTTAAAAAGACCTTATATTTTATTAGACGGTTCTAATTTTTTGTTCCTGCTGCCTATTTGTCATGCAGATAATAGCCAGGGTGAGTGTGGACAATAGGACCAGAGCTCTGGTGAAAGGCCTGCAGAGGGTCACTGATGTCAAACTTCTTGCTTCTCGAGTGGAGGAGCTCAGCTATCACCTCCTGGAGTTCCCAGAGACCCGAGGTGTCGCTATCAAGGTTAGTGGGTTTTTTGTTTGTTTTTTGTTTTTAAGTTAGAGGAGTCGCACAGTCCTTAAATGTTTTTGTATCTGGGAAATGTAGTAGTCAGTATGTTTGTGTGTAATTGTGACCTTTAGGAGAGTGTGCTGCCCTGCCTGCTTCGTTTGCGCCAGGCCAGAGACCTTCCTCTTCAAGCCGCTGTGAGAGAAGCGCTGGCCCTGGTTGGCTACACCGAACCTGTCAAAGGAAGAGGAATTCGGGTCCTGGCCATAGATGGAGGGGGAACACGGTACAGTTTTTAAGGAAATGTGATATTTTCTGTATTAAAAAAACAGCTCTCTGCTGATTAATATAAAATGATACAACCTGCTTTTTGCTGTTCTTACAAGCAAATGTTACTGTGGCTAAAGAAAGGAGTCATACTGACAGAAACTACAGTTCTCAGTACTTGCTCCACTGTTTGACTGACAACTAACAAAATATTAAAACTAATTTAGTTAAATTGCACCAGAGAAAAATATAAACAAAAAACTACTATGACAGGCCAAATGGCTATGACTATCTTTATATGTTTAGTGATTTAAATACAATAAGCTGCATTTTTTACTAGTCTAGCTGTGTAAGGTTTGTGACTTTGTTACAGGGGACTGTTGGCCCTGCAGACTCTCCATAAATTGCAGACCCTGACTGGGAAACGAGTCCACCAGCTCTTTGACTACATCTGTGGAGTCAGCACAGGTACATTGTTACCACTTTTTAGTGTTAGTCATTTGTTGTCCTTCAACTCTTCTGTAAGCTTGACTGTCATTGATTCCACATTTGATTTTATGTAAACTGCCCTTTTCACATCATTCTTGTTCCTTTGCTTTAGGTGCCATCTTGGCTTTCATGTTGGGGATTTTTCAAATCCCCCTAGAAGAGTGCGAGGAGATGTACAGGAAGTTGGGCTCAGATGTGTTCAAACAGAATGTCATCGTTGGAACTGTCAAGATGGGCTGGAGCCATGCTTTCTATGACAGCGAAATCTGGGAAAACATCCTCAAGTTAGTCTGCGCGACTCTTTCATCCTTTGTTTTTCATATAATCATATCTCCTCCCTCCTGCCCACCAATTGAATTAAAGACCGGTGCAGAGGTAATTTAATTTGTCCTTTCCTTAAATCCATTTTTGTGTTTCCTCCAGGGAACGGATGGGTGAGGGATGTATGATTGAGAGTGCCAGGGACCCACACTGTCCTAAAGTTAGTCACATCCTTATATGTGTGTACTGTTAATAATACTGCACCTATTTGTGCATGGGTTAATTCTATTTGTATATGTATAAATGCACATACAGAGACACAAAAATGCTCATATTTCAGATGACAAAATGTGTTGTTTTATTTAAGTTTTCCTTCATTACAGAAAAGTGGGAAGAAAAAGACCAAAGTCAAAGTGTTGTAAAAATTATGACTAGGCATGCTTTTATTTACATAACCTTTTTTTTTTTTATGTCCACCAGGTGTCAGCAGTGAGCACTATTGTGAACAGGGGTTTACCTCTGAAGGCCTATGTGTTCAGGAACTACAGACTCATGCCAGGAGTGAGATCCCACTACCCTGGAGACTGCCATCACAAAATGTGGCAGGCTATCAGGGCCTCGTCTGCCGCCCCAGGCTACTTCCAGGAATTTGTCCTGGGAAAAGACCTTCATCAGGTATGACATGAAACCAAGAGAGCTGGGAGAGGCATCGCCAGGTTTAGATCAGTTCAGTTTAGTTTAGTTAGTTGAATTTAAATATTTGAGGCTTTGAATGAATGAGTAATATATAAAAATAGATAAAAAGCAGTGTAGCAACATGGTTTTTAATGGTCTGAAATTGCCATGCACACCGCCTTGGTAATGTACAAAGTCACAGCTCTCTGAGAGCCCTAGATTAGTGCGAGAGGGTCATTTCCTTGAAATCTTACCAATCAATACACTTCCGCTACGATGCTGCATCTCTTAAAAGACTGGTGCCAAGGACAGAGGCGCTGTGGACTGTACTGTACTCTGTGTGAGTGTTCATTAAGGATGTGTGTGTAGATTTGTGTCACTCTTCCAAACGCATAACCTTGAAGGTGGTCCCCTAATTGATTCATCTTCTCTTCTGGCTGTCAAGTGTCTGAGGATTAGAGAGAAAGTGAACAGAATGAGATGGAGGTAGAGAGAGAGAGAGAGTTAGAGGTAGAGAGAGAGTCCGGTCTGTGCCCCGAAACATCAAAAGGCCTTGTCCTCTGACTTAAGCCTGCTGTCCTACAGGGAAATGGAAAGAGGTTTTGATCCCTCATGAAAGACAAAATTTAACAGGGCTCCTGTCCGCCACCATTAGTGTCTGAGAGGATCTTCAAGGTCCAAAATGGGGAAAAATACACTCAATATAATGAGCTTCACATCACTCCTTTGCATCCTCACACTGAGTAATGACTGATTATTACTTAGCTCTTTTTCCTCTTGAGTCACAGACAGACAGGAATAGTGGAGAGGATAAAGTATTAGGTTCCTGAATGGTAGATCAAGTTTAAGTAGCAGGTCAGTGACTGAAAATCAGACCGTTAAGCTTCCTGTACAGTCGCAGTGATTATAAGTCATTCTAGATAAAAGGCATCTGATAAATGACTAGAATGTAGGAAGTTTTTAATGCCTTTTATTGACGACCACTGCGATCTTTTATACTGCTTGGTTGTGCCTTTTGGGTGCTGTTCAAATAGAGTTGTTTAACGTGTTATTTCATGAAATTTGATTATTAGGCCAGATATCTTTAGATGTCTTTATGGGCAGCAATTATGCTCAGGGCTTAGCTTCATTTTGATAACCTACTTAGGCAAAATTAGTCTTATCCCTGCTTCTAACAAGTATTTCTCTCCCCTGCCATTTGCTAATGTAAGACCCATGGTAGACAGGCCTTTACTATGTTTTAAACAATAACACATCCTAATCTAAGCTTTGATTCTCTGAGGCATTTTTAATTAAACCAAATGACCTACTGGTCTTTTTTTTTTTTTGTCTAAAATGCCAATAAGTTTAGTAATGCAACCATTGTGAATGCAACTCCAGAAATCCATGTGACCTTTTCTAGTTTTGATTCTGTGTTAAGCAGACTGTAATGTTCTTTGATTAGTAAGCTAACTAACAAGCCGATATTGTCTGTGCATGATCAGTTTTCCAGCTATAATGTTGTTCCAGACAGCGAGAGATTGGAGTCATTCTTTTAGAAATCAATCAGCTGAGGACCTCTTTCTCCTCACCTCTAACATTGTGATGATAATATGTATTTTTGATTATTTCCATTTTCTTGTATAACAGGCTTTTGTCTGTGTGTTTGTGCTTATACTCCCGCTGACATCTCTGCAGAAAGTATGACAGCAGGGATGGAAAGATGGAGAGTGAATGAGTTGTGTGTGTGTGTGAGTTGTTCTCCACATTCCTCTTGGAGCTGCATAGTTTTTTTTATTATTTTTTTTTATCCACAGTTTGAGGTACCGTTGCCACCCACCGGTCTCACTCCTACTCTAGTTTTCAGCACTAGCAGCGGTATTTCTCAGGAGAATTCTGTCATTGCACAGCATCAAAAATATGTACACACACACACACACATTGAAGAGACACATTAACACAATCAAAGGTAAAATGTAAAGGTAAAACCTAAATATTTCCCCTTGAGCTGCAGGTATTTGTTATACCACTTAACTGTTATTAAACTATACACTAATACCCAATGATTTTCCAGCATTTGGTTGTTGAATTGTATCAGTGTTTTGTTTATGTGCTCATTCAGTTAGGTGAGACCCATGGGTGAGAGGTTGAGGGTCAGAGCTGAGGAGCAGCTGTGTAATTAACCTTCTGTCTCAAGAGTGCAAACTGTGCTCCACTGTTTCAATAGCTCACACCTGAGGGTAAACAGCTTCATAATCAGGCTCAGAATGATGTTTAATTTATGTATTGTCACATATTAATAATGAGACCAGGGCAGCAGAGTGCACCGAAGGAAAGCACCAGTCACTCATAGACGGGTATTTGAATCCAAAATAATTTTTTTAGAGCTATTCAGGTATTTTTTTTTTTTTTAGCTAGGTTAGGTTAAGAATACAAGTTTGAGTTTGAGTGTTTTTATTGTATTGGTTGTTGGTGACTGATATTTACTAACTAAGTTTTTTTTAAAAAATACCTTTCTACTGCCCACCCCC
Source organism: Seriola lalandi dorsalis (assembly GCF_002814215.2). Lineage (NCBI taxonomy): Eukaryota > Metazoa > Chordata > Actinopteri > Carangiformes > Carangidae > Seriola > Seriola lalandi. The sequence goes on along the minus strand of NW_019525132.1, from coordinate 2,110,856 downwards.
TCTAGAAGCGTGGAAATGACCTTTACCCCTGCTCTGCTAGGGAGTATCGGACCTCTTGTGTGCCACACTCTCCGTCTCTATTAATCCTTGCCAAAAGCACTTCAGTGGTTGGATAAAGTCCAGGACTGGACTAGGGGAAAGACTTAGAAAGAGTGTTCAGCACTAAATCGGTCCAGGCAGCCATTCAGCCTGATTGTCTCTCTTTCTCTTATTGTCGGCATCATTTAGGTCAGCAGCTCTTTCATGAAGCTGGTAACATTATTTAGTGAAAGTGACAACACATGCCTCTTGAAAAAGCAGGGAAATAATTAATGATTAGCTTCTAAATGAACTCAGTCAGGTTTAGAATACTAAAAATGCAACATTATGCATCACTCATGCTAAATTCAGTATTCAATACTAATAATACAATACTAATCATGTATTGCAGCCATTAGACTCATTATATAGGTCAATTCTAGTCCAAATGACAAAGAATTGCTTATTTTAGCTGCTGATAGCTGCTAAAAACTATTTTTCCTACTTGTTTACCTCTGAATAAACAGTGCTGTTTGCCAGTGCAGCACGTCTCTGACGCAGGAGCTTCTTTTTCTTCAGCTTAAAGCTGTGTAGCTCTGGGACAGCTTGTCCTCCTCACCTCATTTGTCCCCTACCGGCTGTCACATCAAATATATTCAAACTAGAGGTACATGTCAGAGATACAAAGTTTCCTTTATGTGATTTTGAGTAAACATATTTGACTGCAGAGATGCTGACTGTGTCTCTCCTCTCTTCTCCTTTAGGATGGAGGACTTCTGATAAACAACCCCACAGCGCTGGCCATCCATGAGTGTAAGTGTCTGTGGCCAAACACACCTCTGCAGTGTGTGTTGTCTCTTGGCACTGGACGGTATGAGGCGGCGGGCAAGAACAGCACGACCTACACAAGCCTGAAGACCAAGCTCACCAACGTCATCAGCAGTGCCACAGACACCGAGGGTAGGACAAGACAAAATGTTGTTCGTATATATCTGATGTCCCACATTGCTTATAAACCACAGATGAGAGGTGTGCGATGCACTGCAGTTCTTCTCGATTTCAGTTGAAATCAAAATCAAAGATGAAAATGTAAAATTGCCTGCAGCTAGCATCAGATTTTGATTCCTTCTCCATCCTTGTTTCAGAGGTGCACACCATGCTGGACGCCCTGCTGCCCCCTGACACCTACTTCCGCTTCAACCCCTACATGAGCGAGGACATCCCATTGAACGAGAGCCGCGTGGAGAAGCTGAACTTCCTCAAGAGCGAGGGGGAGCGCTACCTGGAGCGCAACGAGGCCAAGCTGAGGAAGGCTGCTAGCGTGCTGGGCCAGGAGAAGAGCACCATCCAAAGACTGGCCGAGTGGGCCAAGCTCAAGGCCGACATGTACGAGGGTCTTCCCTTTGTCTCCAAGCTGTAGATGTTAGCCTGGTAACAGTGTGACCACGAAGAGGTTGTTAAGGTAAGAAGGGAACAAACTGGACACATTTTTTAAGCATCTAGGGAAGCGATACTAAATGTTTACATGGTTTGGTCATCATCCATCTAACACTGAAGGATGATTATTCATAAAAAAAGACAGTACTATAAATATTAGTATGAAATTACAAATGTGATGTAATTTATTCTTTGTGAGATAATATGTCGGATGGAGACTGAAAGAATTCAGCAGGTTTTGATACGAGGTTGAGATCAATCACTTGACTGATCAGACAAAGGAAGTAAATGTAAATGTATGAATTTTAAACTGGCTGAAAGCCTTGGTTTGCTGATTGGTGTTGACCGTACTACAAAAACGGTATTAAGAATGAATGCCAACATGATAGGATAACTGTGTAACAGACATGTACAGACATAAGACTGATGTTCTTTTGCATTTTCGGTAACTTGAATACATTAAAATATAATAAATACATGATTGCTTAGTGAGAGCATAAACATGACTGCCTATTTCTAACACTGTACAGGAGAAAGACCTCATGCACTTTGTAAAATAGAATTCTTAACTGAGAATATGTAAATAATATTTGAAGTACAAATTATCTCTTTGAGTGTTATTGCCAGAATTTAGAAATGAGATAAAAGAAATACACTATACTACACTATATACTGGTACCCACACTGACATCTGTTCTCATACTTAAAATAAAGTATTAGAATGTGATCAGCGTTATCCTTGTGGTACAAAGCATGTTCTTTTTTGTTCCTCTGAATTGTGGCCCATTAGTTAGTGTGAAACTTTTGCCTTTAACCTCACTTAAGCCTGAATTCCTCGGCCCCGGCTTTTGTTGCTTTTCAATTTATAAATCTGACATTTCTCATTATCCCCTGATTCCTCCCTTCCTCATTCATTTGTGGAATGCGAAAATTAAGAAAGTGTCATGAAATAATAAAACTTGGTTTTCAAAACCTTGATATAAACTCTGTTCTTTTGACCTTTGACCTCTGGATGACTTATTTGAAATTCCGCTCTTATAAAATGGATGATTATACATACCACAGATATATATGTCATGTTATTTGATTTTAATGATGTTTATCTGTTTTTCCATTCTGCTGCCTCATACTTAACACAAACACACACACACACACACACACACACACACACACATCACAAAGAGCCCCACATAGGCTTGCTACAAAGGAATGCCAAGTGTCTTCCTATGATGAATTGCTTTTTTTCTCCCAATTGTACACATTGATTTTCTGCTTTATTGTTTTGATCCCATTTAACATCAACTGAAATTCCATAGTGTCATTCCTCCCAGTCACACTGTCGTTACCCCAATCAACATGAACAATAAGCCACAAGGATTCATGCATGTGAGCCTCCACAACAATGACACATGCCAGAAACAAAAGAAATAATATGTCACGTATTTCACTTGACTGATACCTCATTCCTGTCAATCTTATAACTGATTTGACTGATAGATTGATGGCCCATTTTTTTATTTTTTCCCCAAATGCCAGATTTAGCTTCACCATGGTACATTTCATGCCGACATCAAGGCCTGATTTATGGTTGTGTTGCCTACATTTGGCCTTGCTCTAGAAGGGTCTTTCCAGTGGGTAAGCAGATCCTACAAGAATATCTGTGCTAAAACCTGGCAGTATGGCTAAAAATGTGTTGTCATCTCAGTTTATTGTTACTTCTTAGAGAGAGATGGGACTGCTATAAAAATCATGGTAGTTTATGAAATTGTAAAAAAAAATCTCCAAATATCTAATTTTCCATAAAAACCGCTGCTGATGAATGACTGAATTCCCTAAAAAGTCTGGACACACTGTCAAGTACAAATATTAAGCCTTTATTATAGTGATTATGTGATTAAAAACGAGGCTTGCTGGAGCACACTACTCTTTAAAAACATATTTACCCAACCCTGCTACCAATTTCTATGCTTGATCAACTAGCAGCACAATACAAGTTCCCTTCACCTCTATTATTTTGGGTGGTGTAAGACGTTTCACAGGTGGATACATCAGAACCTATGTACATAAGACTATTTACACCCTTAGATTCCACTTGGAGTTAACAGGAAATGTTTTTTTGTGCTTTGAGTGAACTGACCCCCCAGTTTTGTCTACTATGATACATACACCAATGCATAATCATATCAACAGTTTTCAAATGTGTGCCCGAGCAGCCTGACAGACAGAGTTGTTCCAGTCAAGATGTATTCCAGTTATATATTCCATGTTTTGATTTAAATTACAAAACAAATATTGCTAGAAAATGCCACTTTTAATTTGTGTGTTTCGATAGCGGACCTGACTTAATGTTCATCTGCGACTCTGAAAGCTTCGAATGCAGAGGTTCTGTTGATATCTGCGAGAGTCCACCGTCAAACACGGCACAGAGTATTATTCAAGTCTCCTGTCAGACTGTGTGGAGACCGAGTGTCATGGACAAGACAGACAAATGAGGTGAACATGAGATTAACACACTGTGGCGATGTTCATCCTGCTGGCAACTTCCTTGAGTATGAAGTAGGGCGGAGTGCCAAAGTAAAGTGAAGTCTGCCAGACTCTGTTTACGTGAAGGAGTGGAAAACATATATTATTATAGTTCATACCAATACTATTGTGTTATTATCCTATGTTGCTTATTGTGGCAGGAGCTGTCCGTCTCCCCTCCTCCTCAAACTCGATTGGATTGTTTGGCCTTATGTTGTTCCCTAGCAACCGTTATAGTTCCCCTTCTCATTTACAGACTGCTCAATGTATGTGTGCCCACGTTTGCCTAAATTTGTCCCTGATCTTGCAGACATGTTACACAATCGGCCTCTTTTATTTTGCTGATATAAGAAGGGTTTTGTGGATAAAAAAAAAGTGATCACATTTAAGTTTGCTATCAATATCCAGTGCTGCGCTCTTTTCCTTCTCTTGTCTTCAAGCTCCCACAGCTGACACATACTGTCTATCAGCCTGACGTCTGTCATTATCTTACACAAACAGTGCAGCATGTGAGAAGAAGTTTGTACAAGGTGTCTTACCTTGTTTTGTCATGGCTGTGCTTCATATTTCTAGTATCTGCCCCCTGCCGTATGGGTTGTAGCCGCAAATGTATAAACACGATTACATAACAAGAGCCATCCAATGTGTTATCACAATCTATGGGTTTACAGTGGCTCCAACAATGCAAGTGAAGCAACAAATAGGCCCCCGAGGGGTTAGAAGTGTGTGCGTGAAGGCCACACAGGAATAGAAATGAGGTAGAAGGGATTGATTCATGCATCCAATCTGTCGCTGCAGAGGGCAAAAATCACCCAAAGGGCTTGAGGAGGATTCATATACAGTCACTTATACTCATCCCCACCTGGGTCGTCTCAGGATAAGGAGTGTGAGGAAGCTTGTACATATCAGTGAGAGGAAGACCCCAGCAGCTTCACATCAGTGTTTGTCAGATGTAGCTCAGTGACCAAGTTAGGAAGGCTGCTATGTAAACAGTATGGAAGCAGGTACCTGGTAGCTGTCAGAGACATTGTCTCAGTATAATATATCCTAGCCTGTATAAACTGATTTTAAATTACACAGTGCACCAGAGAGGCTTTGGAGAGGATCCTAAAAATGTAAACTGTTACTTGCAAATGATTTTTAGCACAAATCTAATCCAAAAAAAAAAAAAAAAAAAATTTTAAATGATGCTTGTTATTCAGTTTTCAGAGCTGTTTGTTTTCATACAGAGAGACAGTAAACTCGCAGTTCGAGAGACGTTAATGAAAATGTTGAAAGCGCAGGAGTATTTCACACTCGGCAGTGGCATGTCAATAATGTCACACTGTAAAAAAAAAAAAGAAAAGGAAAAAAATCTGTCGTCATGTCTCATTGAAAAGAAACGGCAGAGCAGTTTACACAGTGGTGTTGCTCTCCACATGGCTTTGCCAGTCGGTTAGCGTGAGGACACACCTACACACACATCCTATTTGTCCAACAGCTCTGCATGGATGTCTGTGTCTGTGCAACGGCAGTCCAGTGAAAACTAAATCCTCTGTGTCAACATTAATCACCTTGACTGTTTTCTAGGTCACACCCATGGAGAGTAATTTTGCATTTAAAATAAGTGAGATGGTGCATAACTTTGGTTGGTGCAAACCCATGTACAGAAACACCAACTCATTCATGAGCAGAGTTCCATTGCTAAAACGCCTCTTTGTTTTGGTCCCAGCCTCCCCCCAGGACATGTCACCATTATTATAGTAGAAACAGCACATGATTCAGTTGTGAATGCTTATGCCCCTCGGCCTGGATGAGTGTTACTGCATGCGTTTGTCATGTGAAGAAGCTGTACATGTATACCCACACAGTGCTGATGAACCTGTACATGCTTTACAGTGAGCTACACGTGAGTAAACCATGGCTGTGAGAGCCCAGCTCACAGGTTTGACTTTTATTTTTTTTACACTTATTCATTAAAAATAATGGTGAAAATGTGCGGCCACTGTTTAACCATGAGTCAAGTTAAGTGAAACAACAGTGTGGTCATTACTGATATTGATGACAAGGTCTTAATGGTTGTGAGACATGCCTGGTCTGTCCCAGGTTGGAATTGAGTGATGTGGGAGGGGGTTCGCGTACACACACACACACACACACACACACACACACACACACACACACACACACACACACACAGCTGTCATGTGAGAAGAAGGATCTGCAGTTCAAATTGTGATGCAGATAGGTGGGCCAGTAATGATAATGTAAATGTGCAGTCAGGTGTGTGACACCAGCGCTGCTGTGTGTGTGTGTGTGTGTGTGTGTGTGTGTTTGTGTGTGTGTGTGTGTGTACACATAGGCCACCTGTCCTGTGCTCATGGCAGAGACACCTGTGCCCTACATTATCATTGAGAAACATCTAGAACTACCTATAACAAATTAATGGAAGTGCAAGTGATTAAGCTACTAAATAATAAAATACAATTCTAGCAATCAAATAAGTGAAGTACAAAATTATATCAGTAGTATCAAAAAAACCTAGGATAACCTATTTTTTTAAATAACAAATTAAACTTAAAGATATTTACCACATGCTAGAAGTTCCTTTTATTTTGTTAATATAATTGGATTTTTATTTTATTTGACACAATAAGATGCTAACAGTGCTCTGCAGGGTTATTGTTTATCTCTCTGTCTGCAGGTCTCTCTGCTGCCGCTCATTAAAACGGGGTCGCTGCAGCTGGGATTTTTTTCTTTCCTTTCTTCCTGCACATTGGCAGCCAGAAGATAGTAGATGGAAAACGAAGAGGTCTCACTCTGATATGATCCATTCTTAGAAATATCCTTATATAGTTCTAGAGCTGTAATGAATTGTTGATTTTATTAAACACAGAAAGTAAGTCGACAATTATTTCGTTTGTCGGTTTTAGTTATTTAAAAGCAAAGATGCCGAAGGGTCACTGATTTCAGCATCTCAAATGTGTTGCAATTATTTGTCATAACACAGCAAAGTGAATATCTTTGGTTTTTTAAAGGTTTTCATGCCAAACATATCTGCAAGCCATTGAAGACAGCGCATGCGTAGGGGTTAAGGACGCCCACGCTCGCAGAGCTGGAGGATAGACCAGGTTTTCCGCGGGTGAGTGTGTCCTCTTTTCGAAAGCATAGGCGATCTTCGGACGCTGCTGGTTTTTGACAGCAGCGGGGGAGCTGGTGAGGAGGAGAGCGGAGGATCCGTGCGGACCACAGCTTGCTGCTGCAGCGGCTGAGGGGGACGGACACACACATACCCTACATACAGTCATTGGCCGGGCACGGTCCCTCAACCACACACACGCACACGCACGCACGCAAACATACACATACACATCATTTTCTACAGCATCACCTCACACACTCACAGCCGGGGGAGGAAACAGGAGCCGGATTGCAGACGGTGAGTTTGAATATACCTCTCTGTCTCTCTCTCATTTTTCTTTCTCTTTATGAAGACGGGGATAGTTATCTTCAGTGTCATCGTATGTGGCTTGAGAATAATGGTGCAGTGCATGTGTCAAATCGGAGCTTCTTTTTTTTCATCTACCACGGCATCCCGGTGATGCTGGTTGACTAGGATGACCAGGTGCAAATAATATAGCAATATGGAGGCGCCTGACGCCGACTGTCGTTTTTTTTTTCTTCTTCTTCTTCTCTTTTTTTAAAATAAATCTGGATTCTGCTGAGCTTCAAAGGCAGACCATTGCAGTCTGTGCACTCACCGCACTGCATGCGCTGCATCTTGAGGAGGAACCATCAAAGCAAGCAGAGGGGAGGGAAAGCAATGTGTTGATCGGCCGTTGTGTTGAATGAATTTATTCAGCGGTGGTTGCAGCAGCAGCAGCAGCAGCGCGGTTATTGTTGCTGGTGCCGGCCGGTGCAGGCAGGCCCTTCAGCGCTGAGAGGATTATTTGATGTCTGCCAGTGATGCTGCCAGCTGTAAGCTCAGCTCCTCTAACTAACCTTTCAAAAGGTTTGGGAGCAAGCCCACTAAGGCCTTGTTTTCACGTATCAGATTTAGAGATGTAGATAGGCCAGTCAGCAGGTGACTATTGATCAACAGGAAACCAGCAGCCTCCCATTCTTTATTATTGATCAACATTTCTCATTGATTTTTACATAAAAATAAAACTCAGGGCTCCATGAATGAGAGTTATTGGTGTTATTTGCACTGGGGTTTCCCCCCCCCCTCAAAGTGTTGCCAAATGCTCAACAGCTGTTTGTCACAGAATGGAAAATATGTGTACTGATGTACAGACAGTATGACAAGAGATTCAGTTGACTTTCGATTGGTCACATTCAGTGGAAGAAGACAAATGTTATAGGTGAATTGACTGATTTCAGGACTATTAATAAAAGAGCTAATTTAAATCCTGTTTGTAAAGGATTTAATTATAAGCCTCATGAGGTCAGGAAGAGAGCTAAAATAATTCTTCTATTAATGGATTAATCAATCTGACAATAAATCTAATCACTGATGAAACATTTCAGTTGATTTTCTAAGCAAATGTGCCACCTGTTCTCTCGTTTTTGCTTCTTTAATGTGAGGATTTCCTGCTTTTCCTTGTCACATACGATAGTGATATGGACATTTTTCCCATCTTCAGACATTTGAGGCAAAATGATGAGTCGAATAATTGAGCAAATAACGTGCAGATGGAGCAGCCACAGTCAAGATTACAGTGAGCTGTATGCATCCTCATATGAATGATGTGTGATAAATGGAAAAACAGGGTGATTGTATCTGATATGATGCTATCTACAGTATGGTGGAGATGTTGAAATTCTTTGTGTGTGTCTGTGTGTCTGCGAGGGAAGATAGGTGATCAACATTTTCACATGTCTGGATTTGAGGTGAGAAAATGTGTTCGTAGTGCAGCTATTCCAGTGTCTTACTCCCCTATTGCTGAATAACAAGCTCTTTTAAAAGGCCTTTATTGTTGCCACATTGTGATTTCAGTGAAATGATGGATGCAGAGTTGTCCTGTGTAGCCCGTGTTATTTTGTTGCAAGGATCTTTGCATATATATCACGTTGTATGAATGGTGATACATACAACAGATGCCTTGTAATAATGTTTGCAGTATTCAGTATGTAACCAGTGGGTATCACACCTGACAACACGACAAGCCACGAGTAGGAAGAGTCATTGTGATGATAATACGAGTGTGAGTTATTTCATGCACATCTGCTGTTGTTGTAACACAGGATGGGGTGAGTTCAGTCTGAGCCTCAACCATACGTCATGCCCCATACAGAGATCTTGTATGGATCTTGTATTTTCCATGTAAATTCCAAGTCAAGTTTTGCTGTGGATCTGCAAGCTCTGTCATCGTTTGGTGAATGTAATCAGTTGCTGTGAATTGGAAAGCCTGTACTGTTGTACTCTGCAAACCTGAAGCTGCACCAGAATGCTAATATCAGCCTGTTAACCTACATTTCGAAAGCTCTAGTCAGCATTTCATACTGTATTCTTGTGTTCAGCGACATAGTGAGAGCTGAGGCAATAGACTATGTCCCAGTGTCTCCCTCTTATTTCTGTGTTGTCCTCTCTGAATAACTGCCAACCCTCAGCAACATGCGACAGTGAAACTCCACAGTAAAACAGGCCTTTTTAACAGTGCACATGTTGACACTTGACAGTGGGGAGAGAACAGGTTTAAAACAATGAAATTAAATGATGGCCACTTGTTCCATTAATTCGAGCATCATTTATCAGATACAAAAATACAAAACTTAATCTTTCCACATATTTAAAATATTGAACATCTGGCTTGTTAAAGTGATCATTTTGTCAAGTATGCTACCATGTAGCTGTGGCATGTCATGGCCTGGCAGGTACTGTGTGTGGGCACCAATAACCACTGTTGCAAGATCTCCCCCCTTGAGACATGACTTGAGTTTCCTGCGACACCCCCCCCCCGCCATTACTCATGGTGGACGGGGTGTCGCCGTCGCTCTCCCGTTTATCCATGGCCCATTAGACACGAGTCAGGTAATGGAGCTCATGGCTGCTTTAGGTGCATTGTCATTCAAGTGATGACACAATATTGAGACGAGGGAGATGCATAATATTGTTTTCAGGCTGATTGGGGATCAGGGTTCAGGTCAGCTCCCTTTCATTTCACTCAGGTGAGACTCAAACTGACTTGTGAGGGTTATAGCTTTTATTCTCTATACCTTTTTTTTTAATATGGATTATAGCTTTTAACAGTTGAATAGTTTCTGTTGATTTTATATAAATTAAGATGGCCAATATCAGCATTAAAAACATGATCAATATCAATCTAATTCAATTTTTACTGCCGATATTTGACTGTTGCATCCCTAATATTCTGAGGAAATGTTTGCGCATCCACATCTGTCCAGCTGCATAATGTTGCTTATATTTTGTGTTTCTGTAACTGCATGCTATACTGCAGTGATGCCTTGGATTCTTGGTCCCTGCACTGCTTCAGGCTCTGCCACAACAAGAAAACAATGCTTCTTTAAAAAAAAAAAAAAAAAAGAATTCTCTGAGGCTACATAAGCAGCCGCCAGAGAAGTATGCAGGTGCACATGTTATGAAATCCTAGCAGGAGCATCCTGATGTCTCAACATCTATGAGACTGTGAGCCAATGAATACAGTTAGCACTATGGATTCTTCCGTATGCTTTGAGTTAATAGCATCAGCAGCACCCTGCAGCGATGATGGTGCCCCCCCGCCCCCCCACCCCCCACCCAGACATATATAGATACACACACACACACACACACACACACACCCTTGGCTCACAGCTGGACATGTTTGGGTGGCTGTTTTCATTAAGGTACGGGACACATTAAATTAGCATGACTGGCTAAAGATTGATGAATTGGAAAATGGGGGAGAGTTAAAGCCGGGGCTGGAGTGTGTGACATTCTGCTGCTGCTGGTGGATTTCTCAGAGAGCAGATGCTGTTGTTTCTCCCTGCTTTCCTCAGAAGACAGATGGTTTTTTTGTTGTGTGTGTGTTTGTCTGTGTGTATTTTTCCTTTTTTGGAGGATGGTGTTATAGTTGGAAGATGGGAGACACCCAGTTCTTTGCACAGTGAAACACTGTGAGAAATCTTGCGTAAGTCAAACAAGTCTGATTTCAGACAGTTTAATCTCAGGTGTCACATCATCCTGGTACTTTCCTACATCACAGCCACTTAGGTGATACCGTATTCCAGTTTACTATGAATAAACACACTCAGTGCATTATTCTGGGAAGAGGTCTGCTACCAGTGATGTGATTTCTTAAACACTAAGCTTGGACGATTAGTTGATTAGTCGATCACAGTTTATTTGATTAATGAGTTTTAACCTGTTTGACCTGAGCAATTTAAATGTCACTTTGGACTCTGGGAAATAAAGCTATTTTTAATTTTTAATTTTAATTTTGTAGACATAATGATGATTCAGAAAATAATTGCCACTTTAATTGATAATGAAAATAATTGTTATTTGCAGGCCAGCACAAATCAACTCACACAGTGTATCACGTGAGAGCACAGAGGGAGAAGGAAGGGGAGGAAAGGAGAGGAGAGGAGAGGAAAGGATAGAAGAGAAGAGAAGAGGAGAGAAAGAAGACTGAGCAGAACTGGGGGAAGAGAGCAGTGGCGAGAAACACAATGTTGGAGAGCAGACAAGGGGAATGAGTTAGTAGGAGGAAACTAGATCTGCAGTGAATAGTGGAGAGGAGAGGAGAGGAGAGGAGCGAGGTGCTGCTGTGATCACCAGCTGTGCAAGGCCACATCTTCAGTGCAGCAAGACACTTGAGATTAACAAAAGGAGACATAGCATGCCGCTCCTGCGCAGGCACGCACGCATGCACATAAATAAGCTTAAAGGCTCAGTAATGACACTTTTATCCATCAGACATTCATCTTTTGTCTTCTATTTTTTTTTTATTAAAAACGTCACCTGTAGGTTTGAGTCTGCTCGGAGGCTGCAGGTGATGTTGTTTGTGTGGATCAGGTGGGCAACAGATGGGAGAGTGGGTGAGAGCACAGAAGTTGCCAGACTGATGGCGGCTGTCATTTCGCTGAGTGTGAAGACACATCGGCATCTCTGTCTGAACAGCCGATTTCATTACATACACCGAGCCATATGCAGGCGAGGATTATCTGTGTCTCGCTGCAGGTGCATTGGACGTTTGCGACACAGTTGTTTCACAGCCTCGTCAGGTTTTCTCTTTGGAGGAGAAAATCATATCTATACGCATATGGTCATGTACAGTATATCCTCTTTTTTTTTTTAGCTAGTGTTAGGGAAACAAAGATGTATGTTCAAATCCCAGCGGTGGGAGCTTAATTCATTGTACAGTAGGCTTAAAAATAATATTACCCCCATCCACCAGAATCTTTGTCACAGCTCTAAAATGATTAGTGAGGATTTAGGTCAAAGAAGCCATTAAAGAGCTCCTCTTATCACACCAGACATCCAATTGGTTCAAGGCACCGGCATCACATGGTGGGTGTGAACCAACGAGCCTTAACAATGATTATTAAAGTTGTTTTTACAGGGTATAATTGAATCTGTTGGCTATGAGTGATTTTTTTTTTTTTTTTTTTTTTAAGATTTATATGCTGCTTTGGAAAACTGCATCATTACTTTATATGGGAGGATGAATGTTTGAGCTTGTTTTCTCATACGTATCTTTTCTTACCCCCAGCACCGAGGAGAGATTAGTTTAATGGGAAATGTATCTTAGGGGCCTTCACACATGATTTGTAGAGTGTGTAATTATGTATTGCTCTTTTTAGGCCAGAAGCTGACAATGTTCACACTACACCTACACAGGAGCCTAATACTCCACCTTATGGTAAATCGCTAAAGAACATTCTGCTAACATTTGTAAGAAAAAATACTTAACAAGTACGAGCCCAGTCGGTCAGTAGATATTTTAGGCTGAGCATCTGCTTATCATCAATATGTGTATGGTGTGGGAAAGGCGGCTCCGGTTCAATGGAGCCTGCATGTGTCCTCGATCCTACTCGTCTGACCCCCCGAGAGAAGGCCTTTCTGTGGCCAGCCCGCCTTCAATGAGAGCCCTCCGCTCGCACTGAAAGAATGCCTTTGTAGAAAAAGATAAACTGTCCAGAAAGCTGAGGAGCATGGAGAACAGAAGCGGTTCTCAGTGTGGAAAAGTCATCTATCAGTTTAAGATGCATCTGCTAACTGATAAACTAATTAAAAGCGGACAGATGCCGCGTTTATGGGCCTTGAAGAGAGAATGGGAGACACATAACATCTGCCTTGTTAATCATGTTTAATACTTTGTTTATTGCAACTTTTAATTTCATTTGAACTGTGTGATCCACATGCCCCCAACTGTGGAAAACCCCCATATGAAACAACTCATATCTCCGGCCGTCAACACCATAACACACATAAGAGCATTTTAATTTGTAGCAAAACTACACACACTTCACATTTTATCGGTCATGCCATTTGGGAAAATGTGTCAGATTTATGTGTCAGATTTTGACAGCCACTGGGTTGGTGGATAATGACACATTCTGGATGAGAATGACAGAAATTACAAGTTTTCTATCCGCTGATTTGATGATAATTTGCCCCTCAGTTGTAAACAGCACATAAACCTATTTAAATGTGGTCTCATCACATGTCCATGTCAACAGACCTGACGCAGACCGGGCTGTTGGGACTATGATTTAAGAGTAAGTCATTTCCTGTTGGTTCTTACTCAGCATCATTTGATGCTTCTGAATGTCGGCCCATAAAAGTCAATGCAGTTTCACATCAGTGATAACACCCCACCCTGTCACTCTAGCTCTGTCCTCTCTCACTCTCTCTTTCACCCTTAAATCTGCTGAGCTGGCTGGTTTTTAGGCTGCCAGATACTCTGCATTGTCCGATCAGAGCCGTGCTGCTTTACTCACCTTGCCTTTTCGCTCCCTGACATAGCTCAACCGTGGCTGCCGCTGCTGCTCTAGCACTTTAGTTTATTGCAGTTGGATGTGAGATATTCTAACCACCCTTCAGAAGAAGAGCACTCCTCTGTAGTTTTGCACTTGTGTGCAACAGGAACTCTTTTCATCTACTCGAGTTGATTGTTCTCATTAAAGATAATTCATATCGGCGGAAAGTTTCGGTGATTCTCTGTGGCTGGTTCACATCAAACAGAGAAACAGATAGTGGTCAGGCCTTTTTCTGCCAAATTAGCCGCTCTAGCGGCCTGACTGGTCTCTGTTCTGACGGGAAGAGATAACCCTGATGTCCCTGCTCAGATTGCTAAGATACACAGTGATGATACACAGACTGCAAGACTGAAATCAGACAGACTCCCTGCACAAAGAGAGATGTAGAGCCATAGAGGATTTCATTTCTGACACATACTGTATATTCAGTTAAAAAAAGATGATAAATAAAGAAGATGCTGAGAAAAATGAACATCTTTTTTGTGATTATGGATCAGTTCAAAACATATAATGGATATTTCTAAAATAATAATAAAACGTATATGTCATTATGCATACTGTATTATTAAGAGCTATTAATCTTTTGGATGACGAATAATCATTTATCACCAGAAAGCAAAAACTTTACGGCGCTTCAAAATCTCAATTAATGTTGCAATCCATAATGCAAAAATGAACCGTCTCTCTTACTAAAGATGTTCTACTTAACCTTTTTCTAGATGATAATAGAACAGTTTCCTGGCGGCACACTGATGATTAACTGTTTTAATGACTTGGCTGGGAGCCAGTAGATGAAGTTTTGGCGAGAAGGCCATATGTTTCAATGATGAATGTGCAGTGTTGTTCCTCCTCTCGTTGAAGAGGTGTGTTATGCTATGAAATGTCTTATCGACATTTTTGCCCCTCCGATATCACCATGATTACCTTTTGGCACATGATATTTGAAAAGCAAGCATTTCTTTGCTAATTGTTTCACATGGAAAAGCTCGTTGTGCCATAAAATCACATGATGAAACATGACATTTGAACACATCCACGTTTTTTAAAATTGTAATCACTTCCATGCCTGCGAGGGCTACACACAGCTTTGCTCCCACTTCGCCTGTTTGCCCAGTTTTTTTTTTTTTTCCCACCCTGTGTCTTCCCAGCATTTTCCCACCATATGCACACTGCTGGTATTGACCCTCAACCCACTCCATCTCTCCTCCACTCTCCGCTCTGATCCGTGACTCACAAAGCCCATTTAACCTTTACCCAGCTAAATGCAAGCCAGCATTCGGCTGCTACCCACTGGCTGCAAGAACCACACATCACTTTTCTTTTTTTATTGTTTCTGCTAGTTTTTACTGGAGTGTTGGGGAATAAGGCTCTTGGCTGACTTTGTCGATTCGGCCTATTCACCTGATATCTTCAACTAGAGGCAAGTCCGTGTATGTTTTTCTGCACTACACATCATGTGCAGTAAATGGCACACCTCTTAAACCTCAAGACGAAACAGAATGAAGAGGAAACTGGCTCCCAGACCCCTGGCATTGACTATAATGTATCAGCCTGTCCTTTCTAAAGCACAGGAAACCCCTCTGCTTTGTTATATATTCATTCGAGCCAGTCATCCATTACAGCTATGTGATATATTACCTGCAAGATGTTCACTCTACAAAAGATCCATTAATAAGTGGAAGAGCAGCTAGTTTTCTAAAATGGGTATCACATACTTTTCCCACGGTGGTTTCCTCTGTGTACGCACTCACATAACCAGGTAACACGAGCTATCAGGTGTCAAGGCAAGGGAGTGTCCCTTACTGTTGGATCACATTAACAGTAACTTGTTTGGTCAGCAATTATACAGTTAATACAGTCACTCTCTCGGGTATTGTCCCACACTTTAAATTTAACTTGGCTTAGTCAGCTGTGAAAATACAATATGTATTGGTTTTCTTAGCCTTCTAGCATAATAAACTTTTTAAAATTTTTAATTGTTAGTCAAACAAAACAAGCAATATAAATGAGTGTACTTGGGCTTTTTTTTCTATTTTCAGACATTTTTTAACCAAATGATTAATGGATTCCTTGAGAAAATAATAAGCAAATTATTTGATAATAGAAATAATCTTTGGGGCGCCTCATGGCTCACTTTGTAGAGTGCGTTTGAGTGCGACCTATGGCCCTCTGCTGCGTGTCATCCCCCTCTCTCTCTCTCTCCCTGACTTTCCTGTCTATTTCTCACTATACTATCTTAAATAAAAGGCAATAAAATGGTGTGGGTGAGATCAAGCCAGTGTAGGCTGTTTATTCTGTCTGAACTATATGGCTGTTAGTTATATGGCAAGGTTGGCTGTAGGGTCCCTTTAGCCATGAGAGATTAATCGCGTTTGAATAATTGATATCCTCACACATATAGATATGCAAAAATATGTCTCCTATCTTCTTCCTTAGAAGCACCACCACTGCTTTGGTGTATCAAAGCCAGGCCACTAAATGCTATAGACAGTGATGAATTATTGAGTGCTTTGCTCTTCATCACTTGCACTCACAATCCTCCATGTAGGTCGAATTTGGGAGGATTGGGGATGTAGCATCCTTGTTCTGTCAGAGAAATGGGAGAGTTGCGCAGGCTTTCAAAAAATCAGGTTTTGGATTTGTTGGTTGTTCCATCATCTTTTTTCTCCATCCGACTTCTCCTGTCATCTTTTTGTAATTTAGAATTTACTCAATCATGGGTTTTTCCTCAGCCTAGACCCAAACATTCGCCTTCACATTAACACACTGATTGATAATGTGTATCAGGTATCACAAATCCATAAGTGTCAGCACATGGGGTTGTACTGACACAAAGGTTATTGATCTTGGGATTAGGGCTGGGGACCCCGAGGGCGTCAGTGTTGCTGAGAGCAGAAGCCCCTGTTTTTAGACAGCTGTGTGATATCTCACAAGCTCATTAACACAGGCTGGATGGAGTCGAGTGGGTTAACTCAGTTTACCTTTGTTAGCCAAAATCCCTGCGGTCAGATAGGCACTTTTTTCTGACGCAGTCTCTTCCAGCCAAAAGGAAGGGGATTCAGTTCTCATTACAGCCTTATGATTTTCACGGTAAGTCATGTTTTAATGTGCAAGAGACACAGAGCTGCTATCCTGCTCAATACCTCCTCTCTTTTTGTTGACTCTCCTTCCAATTCATCTTTTGACTAAGAGTGGAATAATTGTATGACCAACAAACAAAATGCACCAAGTGACGCTATAAAGATTTAGTTTTACTCAAATGAACAATAAAAATTTTGTTCTGTAGAGACCAGAATGTAATTATTCCTCAAACAGGGTATAACCTTTAATAGGCTGGTAAACATAACAGAGGGCGCATTTGCACAGATGGAGTTGTACTCGACTGTCCCAATGTAAACCCTGGGCTGCTTTGCTGCGAGGTACACTCATTAGCTCAGACAGCATCTGTTTTTAGAGTACCAAAGTGCTGACTGGGGCCTTTGTATAGAGATAGCTACAGCCTCTCTTTTACAGCTGGGTCCGTGCTGTCTGGCCTGCCATGAGCTCAACACCGCTGGCCAACAAGGCAGCAGAGCCCTGTGGGCAGCAGTGAATAAGCGTAGGTGTGTGTGTGTGCGCGTGCATGCGTGCGTGCAATGAGAGATTGAGTGATAGCAAGCTGCTAGGGTCTGCTACTTTTTTAGCGCCATTACAGAGCCTAGGCTTTAGGTCCATGTGTGAAGTTTTCCTCCCAGTGTTATTGATCTTGCTTCAGATTTCTTTCTTTTCTCTTTTTCTATCGTACTGAGGCCGAAGAGGTGATGCACTTTCCTTTAAGGAAGTGTGTCAGGAAAACTTTCCATATGTTGACAAGGACATTTTATGAAAATACTTGGAGTTGGCTCAAGGACAGATCATGTAGACCTGTGGTTACGCTCGTTTGTTGATTCCTTTTTCTATTGATCACCTCGAATGGGTTTGACTTTCCTCTAAGTCATATTGTCCTGCAGGTTTAGAGCCTGGCTGTATGGGAAAAAATGCTCTACATCTATAATGATTCAGGTCATCATCCATGTTGGCTATTAGCCTTGTAGTAGCAGAGGTTGGTTTCACTCGTTGGACATGATCCAATGAAGCTAAAACCAGGATAACTGTATAATAGAAACAGTTGCTTTGAAAATACAACAGCATTGTTGTATTAAACCTAACTATCACTGTCACTTGGGGACAGCACAACAAAGGCAACATCAACATATTCTCATCTTATAAAGTTGATGTGATTCGCATTCATTTGGACTCTTATTTGTTTCCACATGATGAATTGAAGTCCAGTATTCACTTTTTTTTTAGCTCTGTTTTGCTTCCCATTAACTCCCATAAGAAATATCCGACTCCTTAGCTGCTGAATGCTGCACTATGTTCATTAGTCAGCTGCTAACTACCAGTAAAGTTGAGAGCAATAAAACCAAAACAATGAATTGAAAGATGCTAAAATGCTCCGAGAAGAGGAGGGCTAGAGGACTTTATTAGAGCCTTACTTCATTTAAACTCATTTTAAATCAAACAAGTTTCAGACGATCTAGTTTACTTTAGACACTGTGATTTTCTGAAGAAGAGACGAAGGAAGGAAGAGGTGTTGATTATAGGGATTTGGGAAACAGTCAGAGATTGGCAGGTGTGAAAGGAACACCTCTTCAAATATTGATTTCTTCTGCTCCAAAAGCCAAGCTAACGGTGTCAAAGGATAGATATAGTCAATCCTGCTCACTTCCAAGATTGGTGTCAAATAATGAGGTTATTGGGACACACACAGTGAATCTTTTCTCAATGGATTGTCAGCTACGGTGACACTATTGTATCAAATTAGCAAAAGAGCGGATGTTTGTGTCCAAAGAGTTTTAAAACGGTGGGAGTGTGATATTAGCGTGTTGTAAACCTGTGATCTTCGATGCTTTCAGACTGACGCGGCTGATTCTGTGGTTTGTTTTGTCTGAGTGCTGGCCAGTGTTGTTGTTTCACTGGGAATTTGTTTAATGAAAATCAGGGCAAAAGGTGGGAGGCAAATGAAGTAGGTTTGTGTGTGCGCTCGTGGGCTCATGCGTATGTATGTGTGAATCCATGTGTGCAAACTGCAGCAGATAGATTAACGTGTGTCCGGTTCACGCTACAGCAACCCTATGTGCCCACTGCGGGAGGGAAGCAGCAGCAGCGTCACTGCATGACTGAACCATGACAGCATCCAAATAAGTCCAGCCGTGCTCTTTCATTTTCAGGTGAGGTCATGAATCATGGCCTTCACATGATTTAGGATGGCCTCAGGAACTTGTGCATGTGGCTGCCACCGATTCATTGGGGCTTCTTTTGTTAGCCCACAAAATGTAGCCACATTAACAAAAGCTGAGAGCTACAGAGGCTAAAGCCATGCGATGGGCTATTGAGTGTTTATTTGACCGCGAGGGCCATAAACAAATATAGCACTTATAAGTAAAAAAAAAAAAAAAAAAAGCAAAGCATGCAAGCGCAGTCATTCAGCTAACACAAGAGCTCTGGCTAGTGCATGAATCTGTTGTTGGGATAGCGCTGTGTTTTGTTTGCTCGTAGCCTCAAGTTCTTACAGAAGTGGACTGTTAATGTCAGGTCTAGCCAGTCTAGTGAAGTGTATGCTTTTGAGCTTTCACATTCAATCTAGTAGCAATGCTGAGTGGAGTGTAATTAGTCATTTTGTGTTAGTCAAACACACACACACACAAACACACACACAGCACAGCACAGATTATCACATCTCACTCCAATCCTGCACACACTACATATTAGCAATTCACTGTTCGCACTGTCACCTTATAATGTTCCTGCTGTCCCTTTTGAAATGTTTGAGCAGGTATTCCAAACCTTTCTTCTACAAAGTACATATATATAGCACTAATTTGCTTTGCCAGATGGACCTTCCTCATCCTGTCTTGTGCTTCAAATCTCTCTGTTGATTTGTTCCATGTTTAACAAGACCACAATCTTTCCCTACAAAAAGGTAGAGATGGCTACGGTAAGCCAGTGTTTAGTGAGCAGGGCCTATTTACGGCAATCTTGAATTTTTGTAGCAATGCAATGAAGCACCTTGATTTGTCAGGTATTTGATTTGACGGATTAGCCAAAAACAGGCATTCCTAACAGTTTCTCGGTTTATTATTCCGTTAACCCTCATAAGGATTTTATCCACTTTCCCCACTCGTAATCATGCTTTGGTTGGCAGGGTCGATATTTGTTTTGTCTCTTTTGATACAAAACCGAAATTTACTGAACATAATTTTCAGAAGGCAATATTTTTTTTTAGGTTTAACAGGTTAATGTATAAATGAATATAAATATACATTGAGTTGTAGTTGCTATAATGAGATTCTTGGTGCGATAAGACCTTGATCAAGATCAGGAGCCCATTGACTTTAATTGGAAATGTACTGTCTTGGTACTCGGTCCACAGAAAGGCCATACTGTATGTGAAAAATCACCCTTTTCTGTGGCTGGGGCTCACCTTGGGGTTATCAGTGTCAGGTGCCATCACACTGATGGTAAAACCACGCCTCTAATAAGTTTGATCAAAATCCTGATTTGGGGCTGACGCATCTTCAATCTGTTCTGATCCATACCCACGCATCTGCACGGAAACCCTGAGGGACCCTGAGGAGGGGCTTGTAAATGGGAAAACAAGATGAAACTCCAGTTCGCATGTTCCTTGATATTTTCTAAAAATAGCAAACTCAGTAATGTCATCTCCTGCTATTGCTCATTTCCAGTTTTGATCTTCCTTCAAAGAGTTTTCTGTCGCACGATTGCTGCAGGATATACCAATTACACAGCTGTGCCGTGCTGCGTCTGTGTGGTGTGAGACTGGCAGAGCAGTAGAGTGCGTATGATAAAAAAAAAACTACAATCTGGCATCACTCCTCGTGCTGTGGCTTTGTCGAACCATTAAGAAAAAAAGTGATATCCGATTTACAGTCATCTCACTGTGTAACGGCTACGCTGCCAAACGGAATGTAGTGAGTGTAATATCTGCACGTCTGAGCAGCCTTTTGTGTCAGCTTGTCGCTCCCTCATCAAAGCTTTTAAGCCTGAGAACAAGGTTTTTTTTTGTGAGGAGTCCTAAATTAATGAGCTCACATACAGAAATCCCTCTCCACTTGTGTTACTTATATTAGAAGGCCTCAATCCTCTGCCCCTCTTCTTCTCTCCTTCTGTGGTAGGTGGAAGACATGCAGTCAATATTAGATGTCTCCCAGGCATCCTATAGGTCCATACCCTCCACTGTTTGCCCTCCCTTGTCAACAGCCCCCTTTTTGTTCCTCACACTCTCATTTCCACTTTTCCGTTTCTTATTGCGTTCCCTCTACATCTGTCTCCATCTTTGTCTTTCCCTCG
The DNA here is from genome assembly GCF_002814215.2 of Seriola lalandi dorsalis. NCBI lineage: Eukaryota > Metazoa > Chordata > Actinopteri > Carangiformes > Carangidae > Seriola > Seriola lalandi. The sequence goes on along the minus strand of NW_019525132.1, from coordinate 2,089,520 downwards.
CCGCCCTTTTGTGTTGTTCCTTTAGATAAGACGGTCTCTAGGCTGCCGGTTACATGGGCATTTTTCAGGGTGTTTCTGACATGTCATGTCGCTGACAGCCAAGTGCTCCGGATGTCATTCTGCTCGACTCTCTCCACGCTAGTTAGAGCCTCTCACATCTTGGTGTTTCTTCAACAGTGTAGGCTACCCTCGGGTCGTTTTGTAAAAAGAGGGTCAGAGGCCAGTTGCTGCTATAAGAGTTTAATTATGAATGTTCTGTAGAGGAAGTCATAATGTAAGCTGGACAGGTCTTTTTTTGCATCCGTGTGCAGGAGTGCATGTTTGTGTTAAATGGGGTTTCCAAGTCCCCGCCCCCCCTCCCAATCGTAGCCTTGGGGGTCATCCCCCTGCACAAATCCTGCATTAACATAGAAATCACACTCTGTGGCTGACCTCTCTCTCTCTCTCTCTCTCTCTCTCTCTCTCTCTCTCTCGCTGTGACCGATTTAATGGAGCTCAGCATCATATGGCGAAGCATTTCATCTGCATCACTCTGGCTAAACGGCCCATCTTTCTCAGTCATATTACAAATCTTATTTTTCTACAGTCAGTCTGTTTTTCCTCTGTTCCTCCCGGCCTCCCCGCTCTTCTGTTGCTTGCTGTCACTCTAATGTTTCCTCTCTCCCTCTCTGCCCTACTCTCTCTCTCTTTCATACACTCCCTCTGTTGGAGCTGTAAAATGAGTCTGATGATTGGATCCAATCCCCATAGAGCATTCATACCTGATACATTTTTACAATACCCCCCTACCCCCCCCCAGCTTTCAGTTGTAGAAACCTTAGCAGAGGCTCAGAAGCAAAGGAATGCTACTTCCTACTGTTCCTTAATCTTGATTTATCTTTCGTGCTCTTACCGTCCGTGTGTACGTGTGACATTCTTGATCATTGTGTGCATTGTGTGGTGTCGAGTGGGAACAGCGTGGTTGGGAGGACGTTCCCTTTAACCTCTGGAGGGAGGGGAGAAACTAACTTTCAGGAGGCAGTAAATCTCTCTGATTAAACCCAGCTCTCTCTGACTGCTCTTTTTGTGTGGGACTAGACTGTGTGTGTTGTCTGTCATCTGAAGGATGCTCACAGACAAAATTAGAAAAAAAAAAATCCTTCGAAAAGCCATGGTAACCCTCCCCCCTCCCTCCCCTCCTCTCAATCTCTGTCACACAGACACACACATACAAACATTACAAGGGAATGTATGGGTTGGAGACGCTCAGTGGAGACTTCAAAAGCAGCCGTAAAAAGGCCAACCTGAAACAGGCCGGTGGCATTTTTCAGTTCCTTTTATACAATTTTTACTGTTTGAATGGACACCCTTAAACTGTTTTCACAGTTTAGTCAAAGTGTGAAAACTAGTAAGTGCACTAGTGTAAGAGAGCAGCTGAAGGCCAGTGATACAGCCCCTTTCAGCTGCAGTAACATTTCCAGGAACCGAGGAAAGTTGTAAAAGTGCCCACAGACTGTAGAATTTCAACCGCAGTCATTAAAGTTCCTGTTTTATTCTGTGATCTTTAGCTTCAGCCTCCGAAACGTTCTCTGCTCCAGAGGATAGTTTGTAAAAAAAAAAAAAAAAAGACTCAATTATTGTTATCTTCACACGGTCATTTTTTTAATATCTTATTTGTCTACTGTGAAATACAAAAACCGTATGCACAATGACACGGTGCACTAAACCCAACCTGGCGACCATCTTAATTAGGTCATTTGTCATTCTCTGTGACTACAGGAACATGTAGACAGATGTAGACGAGCACAGAAAACACACACACATACACAGTGATAAATAACCCTAAGGCCTGATCCAAAACCTCTTCACACACAGATGTTATGTCTGATACTTGACAACAAACAAGCTTCAGGCTCCTTGTTGCCCAGGTGTTACCGTCTCCATTTATGAGAGCCATGTTAGTGTGGATACAGATCTTACAGTCGGATTGTGTTGCTTGGCAATATGGCAGAAAATGGATGCGTTTCTGCTCTGTCAACCACAAGCTAGTTGTGTGCGTCCTTTTTTTGTTGTTGTTGATGTGTTGCTTTGGTATTGTGTTTATCTGCTGTTTGCCCTGCCCAGCTCCAGGGCAACTGGTATCTGGGAATCCAGACTAGAGAAAGTCAGACCTCATTCGTGGCAGTCTGGACCACCTTACCCTGTGTTTCCTGTGTTATGAGCGGGACAGAATGGACGGAGCCATTTGGACGACAGCTAGCACCTGCTAATTATTATGAAGTGCAGGAAAACATGACTGTTTAAAAGCAACTCCCCTCGGTGATGGCAGTATTACCATCAAAGTTACAGTCCACAGAAGAAATCCTTTTTTTCCACATTGACTTGCGCATGTTTGATATTTATCATAAATTCATACATTGAGGATTTTGACTCTGTTTTAATATAACTTTTCTTCATAGCAGTCTTATTAGACATGTTTTATTGTGAAAGGCAGTTAAATATTGAGACTTGGCCATACTGGGTTCCCATACTGAAATGTCCACTCCTGAGATGGTAGGGGATGACAATACATTACTTTTATTTCCCAAAACTACATACTGCATCTGCTTCTTCTGCTGGGGATTAAATATTTGATGATGACTTTCAAGTGGTTTTTTTTTTTTTTTTTCCTGGTCTGAATGTGGATATCAAACAACTTGAAATTACATTTTGGCCACTAATGGCCTTTTCAACCCACATTCAAAGTGTTGTTTGATCATGTGCGTGGGTTTATGAGGATGTGTGTTAACCCGCTAATGGGGAGCTGACATAGGGGTTGTTTTAATTTACTCATATGTGTGTGTATATGTACGTATGTGTGTATGTGTGTGTGGTAATACTGTGTAGGAATCAGATGAAGATAGAAGTGGGTGTTGGCGCCCGGCTGTCAGGTTAAGTGTGTTTTTCATGCAGCTCCCTCTGCCGCTGATTGCTGAGGCCCCCCTCAGCCTAGGGGATTACGACACACACACACACACACACACACAGACACAGGTGCACCCACATTTCTATTCATGCCTGAGGTCAGTTATTCTATCATAGTCTGCAACCCCCCCCCGTCACAGACACATGCCGTGTACTGGTTCCCAATGGATCTGTAAACTCAGGCAGCTAATTGAAACGGGAGATAGATAGTAAATCAAAGTGGGATTGCACCAGGCTTTAATCAGACATAGTGATCACACTGTAGTTGGCATGAGGACATCTAGAGAAGCCAGTGAACGTTCACAAAACTTCACATTCACACCCTTGTTTCAGAGATATTTTAGTCTCTTACCGAAAGTTTGAACAAATCATCTATTTGTGCCACAAGAATTGCTTCTTTAAAAAGCCATTATCTTATCCAATAATATTTAGTGTGGGAATCTGAAATACAGGGCTCGTCAGGTCACCCCTGTCCTGTCCACATTATGCCATTGTTCAGTGTGCTTGAGTCAATATGTACCACACAGTGTTTCTAATGCATCAAAATTAACTAACAAGCCCGTTAATTTAACCCTTCGCTAGCCCGCGGATTGAGTTTTTGCAATGACTGGTTCAAATAAACAGCAGGCCACCCCGCATTTGTTTTACATAACGTTTTATATGTTGTCATGTGTGTCGATACTGTTCACCCTCTTCTGACCAATGCATCTACTATTTGGGTAAAGATATTGTGGCTTTCTGATAATGGGCGCAGAGAGTTATCCATCACTGACAGAGCGCTGTTGAGATAATGACCAGCGTTGTTTGAATAGATTATAGGGGAGACCATATTTGGGAGACCAAAATGAGGCCAGATAATTTCAGTGGCACCATTTAGTTAAAATCCACATAATATTTTGAAGTCTCATTCCCTTTCTTGCTGTGAATGAGATGAGAAGATTGTGTTATCCGTACAAAAACTGACATGAGAGTGCTATCAGATAAGCAAACCCTCTCCGGGCTTATCGTCTTATCACCTAACTCTTAGCAAGAAAGCAAATGAGCATATTTATAAAAAAAAAAAAAAAAAAAAAAAAAGTTAAACTATTCTTTTTAATAATGGAAATAGCGTTCTTTGTGTCTCTTTTTTCGTCTCCATGGTAATGTGCTAGAGTTTGGGGTCAGCTCTGCTAAGCTTCTCTCCTCTGCCACCTCCCAGCACTCTTCTTCTCTCTCTCTTTTTCCCACTGTCTCTGTAGCTCTCTCCACCCCATTCTCTTGCGCTCTGATGATGAAGCACTTTTAGATTTGCCCGTTAATAATGCATGTTTCTGATCCCCATCGCCCGTCATTTTTTCATGTGTTCTCTCTCGCTCTCTTTCTCCTTCGCTCTGCCTCTCCTGCTGGAGATTTCTGATGTCTTGTTGCATTCCCGTCTCCTTTCGTTAACACCCCCCCCCCCGCCTTTCCCCTCATCTGTGTCTGCCCTCTCTCTGTTCTCAGTTCAAATGAGATCATTCAATTCAGCTCCATATATTTCAAACCATTCAGTCAATATTCTTCATTTCAGTCGTGTTCAGTTCAGGTGAACAGTCTTCAAACGGTGCTCCCTTCTTTCCTTGCCTCTCTCTATCTACATCATTGCGTTTCCATGGTAACGGGTCACGGCTTGGGCTTGGGTTGGCGTTCCTCCAATCTCTCTCTCTCTCTCTCTCTCTGTGTGTGACAGCAGCTACTCACCCACATCACCGCCGGGAGATCAGTGGAAAGACCCCTCTGTCATCTTTTGCATTACCCAATGAGTTCAAACAGCTCGACCTCGCCTTATTAATGGCCGCTCACACGATCCACTGTCTTTCTCCTCCGAGCTAACTATGACCGTAATGGCTTCACGTCTAAATGGGCCGGCGTTCTTTGTCCGTCACATTTGTTTTGCTAATGTGAGATGAATGGAGAGTCTCTCTGGAGATTATGATAATAACATTCACGGACACGAAGTGAAGCCTGTTTAGTGTGTGTGTGTGTGTGGCATGTGTCTGTGTGCGTGGGGTGGGGTGGGATAACCTTTCATTTGTGTGCGTGTCCCCTGCTGGAGGTAAAAGTAATAAAAGTGACTGGAGACATTTTGGTTATTGATTGAAGGCCTTGTGTTCAGCTAGACTGGGTATTCCCTGGAGAGTTGGGAGGTGTGTGTGTGTGTGTGTGTGTGTGTGTGTGTCTTTTTTTTTTTCAACCAAAGACAACAGTTTCAAATATTAAACCTTTACACCACCAGTCATTTAAAGTGAGTGTGTCATTTATCTGCTTGTCCATTTTCTTCCATCTTATCTGATGCTGATTAACCACTGGAAGGACACTGAGCCATGTTTGCATAAATGTAAGCTGTGCAGGTCTTTGACTGAGCATTTCTTTGCCAAACGAGTTGCAATAAAAACATCATAGCTACATAATGTCACAGGGGACAAAAGGAGTAGAAACGCTGCTCTGATAATATTAGATTATTCTTTCATCCTTAAACCTTTATAATAGCATGAGCTTCAGAACCGGTTTTTCTAATTTTAGCTGGAAAACAGCCCCATTAATGCCTCATGTTCTTCTCGCACACGCAGGTTTGAACGACCTTCTGAGGACGAGACGGTGGCTGAAGTTGAATCCTCACAGGTAAGTGAAAGATTTCTAATGAATCTACTTTGTCTGCTTTACTAATTTAACCATTATTTCACTGTTGGTAACCCCTGATGTCTCGCTGGATGAGGGTGGCGTCCCAGTGATATTCTGTATATGTGCACTCTCTGCTAAATGGTCTTCATCGTATCCGTTTCTGACAGAACCGTAAATATCCTTGCGTTTGAAATGGCACTCGAAAGGCCCTTTTGTGAATTTTCGAATCTTTTCAAACCATGGCTGAATTTCAAATAAGAAATGTCAAGTTAGCATGGATGGAAAGTGCTGAGTGTTAAGGAGTGACTCACAGTGGCAGTGACTGATTTATACCCTTTGCAGTCTTGGCTGTGCCCTCTTGGTATAACTGCAGCATGTACTGTATTCTCACCAGGTGGCAAGTCAACAAACAGTTGCATAGTGCTCGTTGCAACCTCTGTGTGGCTGTTTAGGGGTCACCTTTTTTTCGCTGCTTTTAGTTGCTATGTGAAATTCCCTGATGCAGAAAAATAATGTTAGTGAGTAGATGTGAAAACATTGACAGGCTAGAAGCTGGGAGTGAAATTAACAGTATGGCCACACCCAGCAAGGCGAGAGGTGTTTGAGTGGAAAAATAGGAGCCACATATTCTGGCATCACCTGCTGCTGAACACACACTTCTATCCACACACACACACACACAAAAACAGGGAGAGGATGCAGACAGTGCACAGATGCCATTTAACACACTCAAATGAACAATTTATGAAAAAAAAAAAGAAAAATCCAGTTTCATTTCATATTTTATGCACATCGAGATAAAAATAGAGTCATTTTCCAGAGGTCTAAAAAAAAAAAAGTCTGACTACTGTATTAGACAGTATTTCTGTGTCAATGCTGAGCAGCAACAATATAAAGATTGTGTACTACAGGCCTGTGTGAACATTAATACACACGTGCTGCGTCTGCCTCGTGGAAAACCCATAAAAACATATTTGTCAGCAGGGAGCAATGTCTTCGTAAGTAGAGCAAGCGAGCAAGTGCTGCAGCACAGTATTACATAACACTCCACTACGATATTTCCGCCTCCCATTACTATCATTGGAACCTGAATAGCGCCATAAGAGCACTCCACTATATTGCTCTGATCCATAATTTTAACAGTGAGTCATTATCCTGGCAGTTTATTTTACTGAAAAGACGACATGGACAAGTGGTTTGGATTCAGTTATTGTAGGTCGTGCTGACGGATCTCCTCTCCTCTCACAGTCTTTGCCCTCCTACAGTTCCCTCTTTCCTCCTCTCCATCCTTCTGTTTGAGTAATCCTGATGAACAGATGGGTGGAGGAGAAAAAAAGAAAACACAAAAAGGGTTCATGCCAGCTTGTTGCGCTGCTATAACACCGTCAATCAGTCCCCCCTCCGCCCCCCCTCTCACCTCCTGCCCCTTTCCAATCATGCCCTGTTCTCGCCTGTCAACATTTCAGCCTGCTCTACCTCCGCTCCGTCCTTTATCATTACGTGCTTATATTTGCACCGCCCGACCCTGATGGCGTTTGTCGCTCAGTCCATCGATCGATCTGACCATCTGTCTGTCTGGCCATCCATCACGACCAGCAGCCACTGCCCAGACTGCCACGGAATGAACTTTGATACTCTCCAGACAACACAACATTACCAGGGTTGACACTCCATGAGAAATAAAACCTGAAAAATGAGCCTCCTGTTCAACAGCTTTGGAAAGGTACGATGAACCTTCTACAAGCGAGGTCTCCAGAGATGGATCAGGCCTAGTAATATGCAAAAGGATCTTGTGGGAACTTCAGCCATAAAAGTTGCAACACTCTCTCTCTCTTTCTCTTTCCCTCTCAGAGACGTGCGCAGTAACTCGTGTCGTAGTAAAGCCCAGAGTCACGTACCGAGGACACGTGCATCTATCTGCACATCAATACATTTTACCTAGCAATAGCACCCAGGAATACCAATGAGACTTGGCCCTCTTACAAGCCCGGCTGGATTTATGTAGCCACTGTCACATTGTCACATTGTATTAGAATGAAACTGACTATTGATTTTAGGTCCTTTTTTAAATTTTTTTTTATCATAACACGCGTCGTCTTTGTCCGCTTCATTCCAAGCACGCCTTTTGCAGCAGCTCGGCAACCAATCTCTGTCATCTGGTTTCTCCCTTGATCCCGATTTAGATTTTAAATAGATGGCTTGGAAACTGAAAACAACCAGATTGGATAGATGAGTAAATAGAGAGGAATACAGTAATTGGATGGAGGGTTTGGAAGCCAAAGAGAGCTGACTGGATAGGCAATAAATGTCATTAAATACAAGGCTATGGAGAAATAATATGAGTGTGAGTGTGTGTGTGTGTGTGTGTGTGTGTGTGTGTGTGTGTGTGTGTGTGGAGCTGCATTTCTTGTAAATCCTGTTATTAAATGATGTTTTTTATTTAAAGCATTGATTATTACTTGAATCAGCATGAGCCACTTATTTTCTACACTCTTCATTGAGTATGTATGACCATATGGGCTATAAAATGATTAGCCACGGGCCACCTTTGTTACACACCAAGATACATTTTTAAAGGATATTATATCTGCCTTGGTTTTCCTTCATTTTTGTATCATTTTACTTTTATATATGCACAAATTTACACAAACACAATCACACGGAGAAACACGTTCCCTTATGGATTTAACCAGCATGTCCCTCTTCTCTGGCTGAGCCCACAGCTTTTGATGAGATGACCTTAGACAGGCGAGACGTGCACGCGCACACACACGCACACACACACACACACACACACACACATGCACGCACACGGGCACACACCCAACACCCAGCCAAGCCCCCGGCAGCCGACAAACCGGTCCATACGCCTGGTAAAATGTGTGCAATTGTCCAAATATCACAGCACTGTAATTGGACATCAGATGAAGCGAATTTTAATGGCAGCTATCACTAATGGCTTTTGATGAGTTACACATGAATGGGTGCAGTGCTTTGTTTTTCAGCAATTATCATTTTCCATAGCCTCTCCGGTCTAATCGTGTACTCTTCTGGAGGCCTTCAACACAACCACAACCTGCAGTTTGAGAGGATAGATCATACTGAAGGTTGATTTCCTACATTTCAAATACAATACAAGTCAGTATTTTTGTTGTCCGTGGTTTAAAATAGGTGAAGCACACTCAAAAAGCCTTTTCTTTTCAAAGCAGGTGTTCATTTTTTCCCCACTAGGCCAACACGGCAGCTAGTGTTAACAGTCCTTTATCAGGCAGCGGGTGTGACACCTCCTCTGTCTGAGCTGTCCTACCCTTCCCGTTTTTTCTCACCTTCTGACAGAGGATCGCTCCGTTACCTGATTGTGCCCGGAGCAAAGCTGTTAAGATTCAGTTCACAGAGAGGCAGGGATGCTCGCCTTCCCTGAATAGGAAGAAAAGGAGAAAGGAAATGACAATAACTCTTTTTGTGTGTGTGTCAGGGTCGAGCTATTCATATCAGGGATTCAAGAAAGCGTGGAGATGCATGGGAATTCACTGCAGCAGGGTTAAATATTGAGTTGGATTATAAACTATACTATATTTGAGTTAGCACCATTGCACGAGTATCGAAAAGTACAACTGCTTTTCTATCATTTCTCTTATGCAGTACAGATCTATACCTAGTCTTTTATAACTCGAAGTGTCACCTTGTGCCCTAGAACACCCCTGCCGTTTCAGTGTTATCCCGGTGGTAAACAACATGAAGGACAATAGCCCCCGTGGGGTGGTTTGTAGAGGTGCGGATGGGGGAGAGGCACGGCCTGGCGCATGCTGACCATCAGCACTTCACAAAGCCTCAGAGAAAAGCAGGCGCTGGGGGATTCTGCGGATGGTGCTAGAACAACTGACCCCAAAAAAGGGAAGGCCCTGCGTGTTTGTGTGTGTGCAAAAAGAGGCTGAGAGAGTTTGTTTTGATTAGGTGGCTGTGTGTGATCCGGTTTGGAGACAAAGAGGCTGCCAGTTCTGTGTTTTCATTGCAAAGAAGTGGTGTTAGTGTAGGGAAAGCTCCTCTTACAATAACTTCCAACGTAGTGGGCAGCTTCTGTTGAAGTCAACAGTTAAATCATGACGCTTTCCAAAAAAAAAAAAAAAAAAAAGTCAAGCAGTTGTCACTCGCAGCTGGAGAGTTGCTGGTTCCACTTTCGGGCAAAGGCAGTTGAAGTGCTATTTAGCAACCGTCAAGTGTACAAGAATGTAGTGGCCAAGAGTGTAACATTTCCCTGGAAAGAACACCAGTAACACAAGTATTCCATTACCTCATCCTCACTACTACTTTATTGTCTCTCTTACAACAAACTCCACACCTCTCCTCTGCATTTCCCAGTCTCAAGTATTTGTTTGACACAAAATACACCCTGTACGACACCCTGCATAGCTTCACTTTAGCTTGAGAGCGAGTGCTTTACCGCCTTACCTTCCAAGGGAACGAACCGCGCAACAGTATCCATCTATTGTCTGCACTCTAAATGTTGCTTTAGTAAATAATACTTAACCCTGTAAAAAGATATGAAACGTGCATGAATAGCGCCACATCTCTTAAAGCGGATTAGCCAGGCAGCGCCGCCTCTTGTTTTCCTTCCAGATCGAAAAGTGCTTTGGCCCAAAGAAGTCGGGCCATTTTCTCACCTTACAATGGGCTTTGTTGATGGCAGACTTGGCCGCCTGACGCAGGTTCGTCAAGGAGGGAGAGAGGAAGAGAGATGGGGGGGCGACAAGGGACGGAGCCAGTAAAGTTATCAAATGGACAGACACATTGGGGCGTTCTGTCTCAGGGTCAGCTGCTTCCTCCAGAGGGCTGTTAAATTAAAACAGTGTTTTAAAAATGAAAAACAATCTCCGTAAACACATATCACATGACCATTCACGTACACTGGGCGTGCGTGTTGCCAGTGTAAACAGGAAACGGATCGTCTACTCTGTAGTTGGTCAGTTGCGAGGAACAGCAAAGGAAGTTGCAGTGTTAAAATGCAGAATTTCACTGCACAACAGCTGCTAGCAAAGAAAACAGGGTCAGCAATACTTGAGTAAGTCGCTATTCATGTTGCATTCACTACTGGTAGTCTTGACTGATAAGACCCAAACCAGTGGAGCAAATGTGGGTGTCTGTTTGCAAGGGCCCTTTTTTTGGGGGGGGGGTCCAAAGGTCTCCTGCGTCGTCCAGTGTGAAAAAGCAACCCCAGAGTTTTCAAACTAAAACGAGGGCCAGCAGCGTTTCCGAAATTCTCCGTTTTAGAGGCTCAAAAACTCAGTAAGAAAAAACAAAACAGCGTAGATACAGCAAAAATGATGTTACGTAGTAGTGCGGCCGTAGTCTCCCGGTGCGATCTTCTTGGTATCCACTGGCAGTGCTTTACATTCCTTCTCTCTTTGTGTTCAGCTCCAAGCTCAGCCCATGTCTGAGGAAAAAGTCTCAGCTCTAATGAACTCACTGTGCGCTGCCTCGCCCAGAAACAAACAACAGTCAAAGTTAGCAAACTAGCTGGTGCAGGTAGTTGAGAATTTGGCAGCTAAAGAGCCAGATTTGTATCATTGGTTTCCACAACAGCGTGAGACAGTTAGCTAGAAGTCCTAACCTCAGGTGTTTGTCATATGTGTCATATCAGCAGTGGTCTTTGTGTGTGGTCTGCACTCAGTGCTAACATGTATTTGTTTACATTTTTCTTCCCCACCATCTGCTCAGTTTCAGGGAGTGCGGCTTCTCGTTTCAGCTACTTGGTATCATTTCCGTTCAGCAAAGAAGCTCGAATGCGCATCCCCCCCCCCCCCCGTGGAAACACGCAGCAGAACAGCACATGTGTAAAGTGCGCTTTTCTAAAATGTCAGCGGTGGAGTGGTCGTTACGGTTATGTTCACATTTATGCTGCAGTTCCTCTCCATGTGTTTGTGGGGACTCTCCGGGCTCAGAAGCTCCTATTCTAGTGACCTGGTTACTGGAGACGGTCAAATTGTTAGACGGCAACTGCAGACCAGTGTAGTCCGGGCAGATTCTTATGATTCATGTTGCTTTGAACGAGAAGATAATTGTCTGCAAATTCTATTATGCATAACTCATTGTGGCATCAGTGTTTTCATGTACAAAGAGTGATCAGTGTGTGTGTGTGCCGAGATGCAACAAAAAGCACACACACTCCAGTCTAGTCTAGCTGAAAGCAGTGCAACTCAGTCTATTGTCTCCAAAATATCTCTGTCACCGTGATGTGATGTGACTGCAGATGACTGTGTTTTCATCCCTCCTCCCTAATTCTCTCCCTGCCTCCCCTTTGCCTCGTCCCTCATCCGTCTAGTCAGGCTGTCATCCCTCAGCGTCTCTCAGTGTGACTGAAGGCTGTGGAGTGACCAACTTAGCACATTGCTTCAGGGTTTTGCGAAACTGAAGGGCAGGGGAGACTGTTAGGTTTGTGTCAGCGAACTTCACGTCATTCTTTGTTATTGTTATTGGGAAACGCGAGATCTGGGTATAGTGACCGCTTTTATCCGTGCAGAGCAAAAAATCAGGGGTTCAGTGTTTTGGTCAGACTCTCACGGAATTGCTCGTGACTAATCATATTTTCCAAAATGTCAAAATCTATTCCTGTATTCTGTGATGAGACAGGATCCGGTGTTTGCGGTTTCAAATGTAAAGAGAAGCTGTGTGCATGAGATAAGTAACGGGAAGGTTGTTTAAATCGAAAGGAAACAGATAAAAGTATGTGGTTACATAGCAGTACAAAACGCCATATCTGTCAAATCCTTTCAAACAACTAACAGAAAGGCGCACTCGTGTCCAACAAAAGCTTCCTTTTACAGCTCTGGTTTCTTTAAACACAGACACCGTCACACGTACAGCACAATGAAATATAAGTATTTCATGGTTTGACTCAGGTTCAATAGCCCCTCAGTTGTTTAATGTTCATCTTCAGTCCACATGCACAAAGGGAATAGATCCAGGCAACAGGAAAGGTCAGTGTGTGGTGTGAACAGGCACACAAAGTGGATTAACCCCTGAATTACATTTTTATAGGCCTGCACTTATGTAATGGTAGTGTGCGGCAGTGGTCAGGCTTTCTGTGAGGAACTGTGGACTATCGATTCATCCATTAATGAAGACTCCTAGTATATCACTGCAAACTCACATCAGACATCATCTGGGAGAATGTTATGAGTAAATGAAGGCTTGCATTGACTTCCTGAGGGCAGAGATGTAGGATGGGCAAGCCATTACGATCCATTAACATGTCCTTTTAAAAAGATACACTGAACACCTTCCCGATCACTCTGCAAGAGATGAGTGTCAGCTACAGTAAATGCTCTAAATGTACCGTAACCTTGAAGACCTCATGGGCTCGGTTTAAGGATGATTTGCAAAACACAAAATGACTAAGTGAAATAGAAGAAGGGAGGCAGGAAGTGAAAGATGGAGAAATACAGGGATATAGTTGTCGAGACGGAAAGGCAGGGCTGCAGGGCGGCGTGTTGACCTCTGGGCTTTGACCCCTGAGTCAGTGAGAAGAAGGCAGGGGAGGATGAGAGATGTCCTGCCCACTAGCAAAAGTCATCCCACTCGTCTTCCTTTGAGTCTTCTTTGTCATCATCATCTTCCGGTTCTCGTCTGTGCCCTGCGAGAAAATGAGCAATGGGAAATTATTTTGTTCACATTGCGCTTTAGGATGAATGTCGGGCTGTGTGTGTGTGTGTGTGTGTGTGTGTGTGTGTGTGTGTGTGTGTGTGTGTGTGTGTGTGTGTGTGTGTATAATTTGTGCTTCTGTGACACCCATATTGCTGCCAGAGAAATGTCTTCCTGCCCACTGCACAGTACAGGCTCGTAGCATCACCTTGAACTATGGTAAATTCACTCAACAGGCTTCAAAAACACATTAACACTTTTTTTATTTATTTATTTATTTATTTTGACCGTGCTACAACAGGTACGAAAGAGTGTTTGTCCTCGCTTAAAGGTTAAAGGTTCAGTGTTATGCTGTATGATCATGCAAATTTGAAAAGGTGCTGATGTATTTCCGACGCCAATGTCTGAACAATTTATGCCTCTTAACACAGTGACATTCTCGCTGTTGAAATATGGAGATGTCGACATTTGCACATGGCAGCTAATTTTATGTCTGTGTGTCTGTTTTCTGTTTGTGTCTGTGTGTTTCGTGCTGTGTTTTTAACCCTTAATCCCCCCCCCCGCCTCTCTGGAGATGTGAACCAGGTCAGACATTAAAACCGAGACACAGGATAAGAACAGATGACAGAGATGCATGCTGGGGGATTTTTTTTTATTTATTTTTTTTTTACGTTTATATATCAAATATGGTGTTAAATAGATTGTTTAATTCCCTTATTTTCTTTTTTGGTGAAGGGTTAGATTAGATGATTGAAACTTATCACAAAGATTGTAAACAGGGAAAGAGCGCTATAGTAGCCTGGCTAATTAAAAATGGCTGGCCAGTCCAAAAGTATCAAAATCAGCTGACCAGCCCATGAAAATCTCACCAATAAACATGTTTTATCGTGTTTGTTTAATCCATACAAAGCCCAAAGTGTAACAGACTCAATTCTCCTCCAGAAAACGAACAGACACATTCCCCAAAACTTTGAACTTTTGCTTTAAGGGTAATTTTACAAATCAGTGATTTAAATCACAATGTTTCCTTTGATAGGAACCATTTGAGGCAATGTCTCCTTTATAGTAGCGCCTGACCACATTTAGGCTATCATATATTTGTCGCTAGATGACGTCATGCGCTAATATTTCCATATTTCCGAAAACCTTGAAATAAGTCAGCATCTTTGCACCTCGTCCTGAATTCAATGGCTTTTTTTTTTTGGGTGAGATGCCTGAAATAAGGCCTGTGGTGACGTTTTCAGGTTTTATTCTACAACATAAAATCAGTCTGTAAATACCCCAGCTGTGATTTTTTTTTTTAAGCTCTTACGAGTCTTAAAAAAGATGGTTGCTAATAAGTGTCTAAATGAGACAGAGGTTGTTTGGGACATTAAATATCGTCATACCAAACATGAACACAGATCCACTCAACAGTGCACCTTCATAACCGTGTTGTGTTCATACTCACGCTCTTGCTAAATTTCTAGGAAAGGTTTCTGTAGAAGACCGAAAACCGAATGACAAGGTGGAAGCTTAGTGGTGGTGACTACGCAATGTGACCGTGGTGTAGTTCGTTTATAGCCTGACATTAGCTTTTTACTTCTGGCAACTGTCCTTAGGCTTCAAAAATCAAATATGTGGTGTTAATTTCTAAGGATTATCTTGCTGAACAAAATCTGTTCATCAAAGAGCTTCTTCTTTTCTGCAATAATCCAAAAGCTAATTCTATGCAGAGGACTATATAGTGAGCACATCGGTGAAATGGAAAAACACTTTCTGACACTACTCAGGTAATTTTCTCCACACTTTTGCTCCGTCTCTCAGCACGAGCGCAATGCATGATGGTATTGCTTGGTTAGCGACCATCGGTTGTACACTGCTTTTCATGATGCACTGTGGGAAACTATGAGTATATACTGTATATAGGGTATAATAATTCTCATTATACATTCGGACAGCACCACAAAATGGCGAACTCACCATATAGTGGACTATAAAGGGAGTGGTGAGTGATTTTGGAACTCCCAAAAATTTGATTGGCCAATAAAAATATGTCATCCCTGCAGCACTCTATTCTGCCTTGTGTCAGATGCATAGGTCAGACGTGTCAGCCCTTTACATCAGTCTGCTTCTCTCCTACTCACTGTGCTCACATACAGAATTCCCAATCAAGCTGTTCTCATATACATCATGTTTTTGTTTTTTTCTGTTGTCGGATGACGGAACAAGTATGAAATAGTGACTAAAGCGCGGCCAATTAAGATGTTAACCAGCTGCTCTGCAGTGCTAAAGAAAGTTAAAAGCAAAAGAATACCCCTCTTATTTTATCCGTCACACGTTGCACAGCTTGCACATGCGCAGCTCGTTCAAGTCTACGACAGCTGCCATGCGAAACAGACGTAGACACAGACAGGTGGACGTTTGCGTTTGTTGTTACGTGCTTTTTTTATTAATTTTTTTAAGTTGCTAAAAGGGGTCTGAAAAGTTGCTAAAGTTGGCAACACTGTATATTTGGGTTGTGACGTTGTGACCATCAATCTAGAATGAATTTGAACTAAAATGGTACTTTGAACGCAGCCCATGTTTTCTAAACATTTCCAAACCTCTTTGTAGGATTTAAGTTCTGTTGATTCTGGTGCCTCTGCTGCTTTTCTTACTCTTTATACTCTTATTGACAATAATGTTACTGTGGTTACATTTTACAAACTCATCAAACAACCTTACATTTATGAAAGATTTGTGGTGTTGATTCCAAAATACTTCATTTCGTTTGGTGTCATGATTATCTTTTCAAGGCTCACTAGTTTTCTGTATTTGACAGTACAAGGAGAACAGTATCCTCTGTTACTGACAGGGCGACAGGCCAATGCACTGGAGGTCAACACACTGTTCCATGTGGAAATTTCTGAATTGTACAGATCATTACAAATCAAATAGTTGCCCCTTGTTTGAGCAGTATTTCGAAATAAAACATGACACCACATATTTATCCAAATAGTGTGTATGTTGGCAGATATGTAATGAAAAGTGAGTGAACTTAAGTGTTTTATTGGCAGCATTTTTATATACTTATGTTAGTCTTAATGTTCAATATGGTTGTCTTTTCCGGTGTTTTTACATACTATTATACTTACATTTGATAAATATTTATTGTTCAGCTGTAAAATGGCATTTCTCAGACATGTCTGTGACAAAATACTTGTTAAAAAGTTTGACTGCATATTTTTCATCAGATTTTTATTATTTTCAATAATTATATAGGCCTAAAAAAATTCTGTCAGTCAGGTTCTATTTTAAATCAGAAGACCAGTAAAGTAATTGATGCTGCATTTGAATTTTCACACGTCCCCTATCATCATCATCTTCCCTCCGGCTGTAGAATTCCTTTTTCCTTTCCTCCCCTCCCCCATCCTCTGTACTTTCTTTGGATGTCTTCATTTTTAACCATTTGCACATTCTCTTGAACTTCCATCATCCGTCTCCCAAAAGTCGCACTTATTCCCAACCAGGTGAATGGGCTTCACTGTCTGTGAGAAAATGGCCTGAGGTCCAGCAAGGCTTAATATGGCCACTGTCGCCATGGGGGAGGCTTCTTCTTCTTTTTTTCTTTTTTTTTTTGCTGCAGCAGCACAGAGCGTTATAGTAATTAATCAGAAGATGGGCCATTACATTTGCATGATATCACATTGCCTTTTCCACAATGTGATTAGAAGATTTAGCATGCATGGCCTTCATCTAATGCATTCAGTTGTGTTGCTCTCTTCTCTCGCTCTTTCTCTCCATCGTCTTCCTTCTCGATTAACTAATGAGAGTAATATCCAGTAGGACGTGTCGGCGTAATTAGCTGTGTCCTGGGGTTGTATTAGCTCACACTCTGCCTAGCTCAGCTGGATAAAATCTGACACACTACTTTCTGAGTGTGTGTTCATTACCACACTCTCCCTATGTCATCAGACATGGATCTTCTCCAGCAGAGTAGAGACTGGCCTGTGTTTAGCAGTGAGCCTGATAATTTCACCTTTGAAATGCCTCTGAACACTTCAACCTCCTGTGTATATGTAGACCTCTGTATGCGCACGTGTGTGTGTGTGTGTCTACAATGTATGTGCAAAGATGCATGTGCGAGTCATGAATAATGAAGATGTCAGGATGGACTGAGCCATGTACCTGACAGCAGCACACGGCTCCACCTTGAATTCCATCTCAGGCTGCTGACAGGAGTTACTATCACCCTTTGGCGACTTTGCTCCGTTCACATAACACCAGGGGAAAAATGTATTTTCTTGAATAAAATTAAACATTAATAGTGGTGCTTGAATCTTGCAAACATTTTAAGACTGTATATCATTAGATATTATGCCCATCTTCCTGAATTAGGCAGGCTAACATGTATATTATATTGTGCAGCAGACAGACATTAATCAAAACCAGCATATGCAGGGGAGGGTCTGAATGCCATTAGGTGCTGTGATATATTACCAATTTGCTAATAAATGAAAGCCTGCAAATGCACGTGACAGAGGCCTATACACACTGAAAGACAGAGGACATAAAAGGGAAAAACAAAGACAGTCAGAATTTTCCAGCTCCCCATGGTGCAGTTTACAAGAGCCCGTTAATGCCAACACGATTTTGTGTGTGTGATGGCTGTACATATTAATCTGCGTCTCTTTGTTATGTTATATTATGCTATAGCGCTTGTGGGTGTGCACTCATGTGTAACTCGATTCATATAACACACTGCACTGGCAAGAATGTTTTGGTCCCCCCCACTGATGTGCATTTGTGCGTGCACGTGCCAATCTGTGCGCAGGCTATATCTGCGGCGGAGCTGTAATTGTTCCGGCCGAGTGCACTCACATGCCATATGTTTACAGGCAGACACGTGGTGTCAGGCGGGACACCTCAGCGGTGCACACGGGATGTTCCAGTAAGCAGTTGGCCATCTTTGTCAATAACAATGCCAATGTGAACACAGCTAGCACCAAATATCTCCACAGAGGCTTCCTAAACACACGAGTGTGTGTCTTCTCTCAATCTAAGGTGCAATGGATGTTGGCAGCTCCCACACATAAAAAGCCTAGTATTACAAAATGAAGTGTGCTTGAGTCTAAACTAATGCTTATGTGAAGCTGCTGTGTCTCTATATATGTTCTCCAACACTCGAAGGTAAATAACGGGAGATGGACAGATAAGTGCACAGTGCATAGGTTCTTCAAATAAAGACTGAAATCAAGTTTGTTTTGACTTCTCCTCCTGCCAAAGTCTATATGTTGGCAGAATGACAGGCTATCTAACTGACAAGCCACTTGCAATGCTCTACTTAAACACCCTGCTTTGGATGTTGGACCCTGTGAATGTCAGTAAACTGCATAGAAAAAGGCGACAAAGTGAAGTTTCCATTGCAGTTCAGACTAAATATTTATATCTCTGTACCCTTGTCTGTCATTTTTATGGACTAATATTGTATACACATTGCACTTACACCCCTTTTAACACCCTTGCAACTATGTATGTGTGTGTGTGTGAGAGTATACTTTACCAAAAATAACCCATATAGTAAAATGTTTTGTTTTTTTTTTTATCATTTTTTCTACCACTCTGTTGTGTGGATCCAGACTTCTTCACCGTGTTGACCACCTGAACTGCTGTTGAACCTGGATAAGAAGGTTTTCACCATGACGCACCCATCCATGGACTGGAATAGGAAGTGGACGCCTGGCTTCGGAGCTGTGCTGCTCATACTCTTGAGTCGCATGACATCAGCGCTAGAGGTGCCTCTAGATCGTAAGTATCTTCTTTACCGATATCACGTTTATACATAGTAATATTGCAATACAGGACATGGTATTCCACTTCCGTAAATTAAGGAAACTTTTCATGCTCTAATGGAAATTACATTCAGCAGAGCTTAATGAATTATAGCTTCTACGAGCCGCAAAAAGAGCTTTAGATGAGCTCCACTCGGCAGTTCTTGTAATTCATATTTGCATGTTTCAGCATGGAGTTGTGGTTTTCAGTTATGAAATGCAATTCAAATTTTGGAGGAACTCTTTTTCCCTTCATATCACATATCCTGTGTTGAAATTGTAATATTTTCAGCTGCCTCTGTTGCATTTATTGCACCTGCCTCACAAAAACTGAAGCAAGTAGGAAAGCTTGTCCTTAACCAAACTTCAGGCAGGCTCAATCAAATGCTTAAAAGTACCTGAAAGCGCAACTATTTCACCTGAACCTGCTGTTTACTCCTTGCAAAAACTAACACCTTTCCTCACTATTCTACTACTACTGTGGTACGGCGTGTCATGGTGGACAAAAAGCTAAAGTACTGGAAGGATGTAAGTTGGCTCAAACACTGCTGTGACTTCTAGTGTGGAGTTTTTGCTCTTAAACTTAAATTGTCTTTGTGTGGGTTTGGGCAATGTTAGATGTGCATGCAGTTATTTTAGCACTGTTACCATATAAAGTGGCTTGCTTGTCTTGGAGTGGTGCTCCATGGTAAGTTGTCTGTCTTCAGATTGGAGTGAGATAGCTATTGTGGCTTTATTGTTTGCAGAGAGAGTTTTCCGCTCCAGACTTGATTGTCAGGTCGGACTGAATGTTAATGTTTGTTGCATGCTGCCTGCGCCTCCTCTGCTTGAATATTGAAGTTCCAGTCTGCAATGCTTACATTGCGCTGTTTGTGCGTGTGTCTCAACTGTGCTTCTACTGATGTATCTCCAGTGCCTCAACCCCCAACTATAACACTACAGTCCCCAAAGGATTACATCTTTGATCCGCGGGAGAACATCGTCATCCACTGTGAGGCCAAGGGGAAGCCAAATCCCAGGTGAGACAATCACTCCTCCCACTGCCACTGGGGCTTGTTTATTAGAACATGTGCAACGTGCAAGAAAAAGTATGCAGGTATCCATCCCAGTTCAACACTGCGTTAGCATATTTCACTGGTTTCCTCTCTCCTGAAATGTTATTGTAAAGATACAACCTGAGAGTTTCAGAAATCAAGAGCAAACTGATTTCCATTCAGTTTTATGGTTCCTCTGTGAAATATAGACCTGTTCCTGAGGGCAACTTAACCTGGAGCAGTGTGGAAATATGGATCACCATAGCAACTGTTGTCATGGCGAGCAAATCGCTTGAGAGACACCTGGCAGAGAGAATTAGCCACAGTTTAGATTTTGCCAGCAGTCTCTGAATCAAATGAGTTACAATCAGCCAAACTCCCCGCCATGAAAACAATAATTCAAATCAATCTGCATAATGAAGCAGAATGCATGTTGATGATTTGAACACATGGGTTGTATCGTGTCATTTCCACTCATTTGTATGTTTCCTTGTTGCTGCTGGCCTGGAAAATAAAATGTTATTTATTGTTCCGCTTGATCCTAGCTTTTCATGGACGAGAAATGGAACCCACTTTGACGTCGAGAAAGACTCCAAAGTCCTGATGAAACCCGGTTCAGGAACTCTGGTTATTGACATCAGCGGGGAGAAGGCGGAGGCCTACGAAGGAACGTACCAGTGTACAGCTCACAATGAGCACGGCACCGCAGTTTCCAACAACATTGTCATCAGGCAGTCCAGTAAGACTCCTTCTTATACTCCATTCCATTTTTTTCCCCCATTTTTGTAAATTAAAACTGATCCTAATGGCTTCAGCACCAACTACAGTTTGATAAGTTATGTTTTACACTTTGTTCAAAACATTTAATGAACATTTATATGATCTTAAGTTCTGGGAAGCCTTCAGAACCTTTGTTTGATGCTTGCGACTCGCAGGGTCCCCCTTGTGGTCGAAGGAAAGAAATGAAGCCATCACCGTGCAGATGGGGGTCTCCCTGGTGCTGCAGTGCCGACCCCCTGCCGGGCTACCCCCTCCTGTCATCTTCTGGATGGATAACAGTGAGTCGTTTGCATGTGTGCATATCTGCGCTCATTATACAAGGACATAAGGATTTAACATTCACAAACAAAAGGATTGTACATTTAAAATATGTATCCAGCATTCTATATCTATTCTATCTTTTTTGCTGCCTTTTTGAACATGACAGTGGATGATGATATAAATCATGAGGTATTTGGATAGATTTGATAAATAGGTGTGGAAAATAGGTGTTTTTACCAACTCATTTACCAATGAAAAAGTAAAGATGTAGTACTTACACCAAGGTCTCACTGCAGTGAAGCTTTTGTGATGACCCTCACTTGTAAGTCACTTTGGATAAAAGCGTCTGCCAAATGAGTAAATGTAAACGTCCTTTTCTAGAAAAACTAAGTCCAACAAGCTCATTACATTGATAAATTGTTCCTTTTTTAGCGTTTTAACACGCCATGTCCTTCAGACTTTCAGAGGCTGCCGCTGGATCAGCGAGTGTCCCAGGCCCTGAACGGAGACTTGTACTTTTCAAATGTTCTCCTAGAAGACACCAGGAGTGACTACATCTGCTATGCTCGCTTCCCCCACACACAGACCATCCAGCAGAAACAGCCCATTTCAGTCACCGTGCTCAACAGTAAGTCAAGACACTGAACAGGCCTATATCAGTTGAAATAAACCATTGCTTTTTGATTATGGTTGCATGCATTTTCTAGATGTACTTTTTCCCCATGTTTGTGATACATTAGGGTCTTGCATTACTGTGTTGCTTGTGACACAATTTGATATGTTACTCATGCAAAACTGTCTTAGAAGAATTTTGGTTGCTGGTCTTCCTGTATTGTACATTTGCTGTGCTTTAAAAAGCACATATAGCAATATTTGATTTTATAATGGCCATATGTCACCTGTTAGAATGACATAACGGTATTTTATATTATGTTACACCCATAATTTGACAACGCTTTTGCAGCAATGCAAAATTATTCTGTACTTACACTGCACAGTCAAGTGCATTTGTTTAAACACATGGGGGAAAAGTGATTGTAAAATAAAGCATTGCCTGTTTATTTCCTAGTTTTGCATGCTTATGATTTTCTGTTATATTACAGTGGAAACAATGAATGAGACTGTGGCCGCTTTATACAATGTCACTGATTTCTTTAGTGGTGAGTGCTGCTGGTTTATTCCCATTCAGCCCCCCCTCAGTGTGAACCCAGCCCCGTTTTTACTCCCTCGCATAACTGTACCCGACATACACACTCACCTTTAACTTGGTCTCAATCCCCTCCTCTGTGATTATATTAACATGTACTCTTCCATTAGGTGTCTCGCATTTTATCTGATTAGTTTTATGTGGAGTTCATTCTAATGCAAATTATAGGTTTAAGGGTAGAGTGTCAGTCAAACCATTGATTTTGATCAATACAAATAAAACTGAATTGACTGTGATGCATGATACAATATTTATTATAAGACAAAATCAACAGTATCTGTTTATTGCCTGTGTGTAGATAACATTATATCCTAACAAGCTCTGAACTACCTAATACTTTCAAAGCATGCAAACATTACATATCAGCTAAATACATCTCCCCTGGAATCACAAATACCCACACAAATCCAGACTGATTTCTTCATCTGCTCCATCACTGGTTATCCAAGATGGCCACATGTAAACGCAACACATTTGAACACGGCATTGCTCTTCTTCTACCTTCTAAAGTGGAAGAGGCTCATTCATTATATTAGTGACTGTTTTGGCAGAGTAATTAGAAAGAAATCTAGATCCTTCCACGAGGACTTTCTGAGGAATGTGCATACTGTATATATGTGTGTGGCTGGAGGGTTGCTTTCTGCCAAGATCCTCCCACGTTGCCATAGCAACAAACCCATGGCTACCCCTCTCAGGGAGATTCCTCTCGCTCGCTTATTCTGTCAGTGCTCGTACTGTATGAAATGAGGAAAAACAAAGATGTCTTCTTCATGCATTGTGTTGGGTCATCATTCACTCATTTTCTATCCCTTCTATCCACTTTGGCAAATCACTTTTCATAGTGTATATTTGACTCTACCTCTGTCCTTCATGACAATGTGAATTGCTCCCTGAGCTTATAGTTTCACTTCCTATACTCCTCTTGGATAACTCAAACCTCCAAGTCTAAAGTTGCCGCCTGGTTCTGATTTAGTCTTGTGTTCTCGTATGTTCAGACAGCCCAGAGGGGGAGCGTCGCCCTGGTTTCATGACACCTCAGGGTGCCACCAGCACCAAGATGGTTCTGAGAGGGGAGACCCTGGAGCTGGAATGCATTGCTGAGGGCTTGTAAGTTGGCATCTGGAGCGATTTTGCATCACAGTTTCTCTCATCTTAAGAGTTTGTGTTTACTTTATCAAATGTTAGTGATAAACAACGAAAAAAAACCTCTGTGGGAAAGAATGTATTATACATGAATGTGCTTTAATACTAAAAATCAAAATGCAGAAATATCAAACAAACAGAACTGATTTGTAAGGGTTTCTATGATAGGCCTACGCCAGAGATCTCCTGGAAGAAGAATGGAAGTGAAATGCCAAGCAGCAGGATGTCCTTCCGTAACTTCAAGAAAACGTTGAAGATTTCGGATGTGAATGAAGCCGATGCGGGAGACTACCGCTGTACGGCTACAAACAGCCTGGGCACTGCAGACCACGTCATCAAGGTCACTGTCAAAGGTATGCAAATCAGTTCAGGTATTTTCTTTTTGCATTTCTTCATTGCATCATTTTATGCATCACATGTCATTTAATACCGTTGACATTTTTTTGTCCTTGTCCTTTTTAAAGTGCATTAATTCAAGTAGGGATGCACTCAAGTATTATTTTCATTCTCAACTCTCCAATTTGTGTCTTGATTCATCATTTAGTCGATAAAGTGTCAAAAAGTCTGTCTCAAATTACGATAAGTCCAAAGTGATGTTATCAAGTTGCATATTTTGTCTGACACAGCCCAAAAAAAAAAATAAGATGATTAAAATGCAAAGGCCCAGAATACCATTGATGGTAGACTGGGCCAGACCTCTATGGCCATAGACACCAAGTTTCTGGGACAAAGTCATCAGATTACAGGTTAGGGTTTAAATAGGGATTAGGGTTTGGATTAGGGTTAGGGTTAGTTGAAAACCAGGGAATATAAAGATATTCATTCTTGGTTTGCTGGCAAAACAAAGTAATGAACTAAAAGCTTCTAGAGCTGTCGACCCAAGTGTTGATTCACAGTGAGATCGGTAGTACTAGTAACACTTTACGATTACAGGGGAGTGATTAGGTGAAGTAAATCACCTTTATTTGTTTTAGTCTTACAATTACATAAATGCAACCATTCATACCAAGTATATCGTGTAGGCTACGTAAAGTTTATTTTGTCATATTCTCTCAAGGATCTTGCTCTGTATCTTCTTTATTCTTGTTCATCCCCAGCGGCTCCTTTCTGGGTCAGTGCTCCCAGGAACCTGATCCTCGCTCCGAATGAGACTGGCATCCTGACTTGTCGAGTCAATGGAGAACCCAAACCGAAGATTAGCTGGTTTGTGAATGGAGTCCCCATAGAGAGTGAGTGAAAATGAGACCATGCTTTCAAAAATAGAATGTACTACATTACACACACACACACACACACACACACACACTTCTGTCTAAAGCACACAGCAGCAACAGAGTGTATAAATTAGATGTGGAGTGGCATTGGGAATTTAATTTTCAGTCCCAACCGTGTTTTTTCCTCCTTTTTGTTGTTTTTTCTTTCCTTCTGCATGGTATTCTATAAAATACATGCTGATTTCTACATACACTGAACTCTTACAGTGCAGTTGAAGTTACCAGAAACATGATGATTAGAGATGTTCTTTCTGTAATTTGATCAATATATTCCGTCTCTGGTCCTGTGCTAGATGCTCCTGAGGACCACAGCCGCAAGGTGGAGGACGACACTGTGATTCTCAGCAACGTGCAGTCAGGATCCAGTGCTGTCTACCAGTGCCATGCGTCCAATGAGTTTGGCTACGTGATGGCGAATGCTTTTGTCAATGTTCTTGGTGAGTTAAAACATGTGTAGATGGAAATGTATTAAATGTTTATGGTACGATTTTGATATGCAGGCCATTGTGAGAGACATATTGAGTGCTGATTTAGATAAACATTTGGCTTCTCCACACAGCTGAACCACCAAGGGTGCTCACTCCACCCAACCGAGTGTACCAGGTCATCACCAACAACCCTGCACTACTTCACTGTTCCTCCTTTGGCTCTCCAATACCGACCATCACATGGTAAGATAACAGATCAGGTTGTCTGTGACATTGAATCCATTTTGTCTTCATTATGAAAAAAATGCGTTATTGTTTCTGTGCAGGTTCAAAGACAGTCAGACCAGTATTAAGAATGGTGACCCATACGTGATCTATGAGAATGGTACACTGGAGATCAACGTGGCCCAGCCACTAAACAGCGGAAAGTACACCTGCATTGCCAGCAACAACCTGGGGATCAAGGAGAACCACGTCTTCCTGGAGGTTAAAGGTCAGATATGGCCCAATCACATTTCAGACAATGAGATTGATGGTTTAACTTTTAGCCTCATGGAATTGATATTTTAGGCCCCTATAGCCATTAAGTCATGTGGCCATCAAGCTGTACTCTGTATTGCCTTTCTCCTCCGTCCTCCAGAGCCCACCCGTATCCTGAGGCAGCCGGAGTACATGATGGTGCAGAAAGGAATGAGCGCTGTGTTCGAGTGCAAAGTCAAACATGACCCTTCCCTTATTCCCACCATGACCTGGCTCAAAGACAGTGGAGAACTGCCAGATGACGAGAGGTACAAGAGACCTTGAGATTGGCACTCACTTAATCTGATTAATTTGTTTAATCACTTCCTCCGCCTGTGGAAAGAATAGGATATAATTTAGGTAAAAAATCTCACATGGTGTAATGCTTTCAGGTTTGAGGTGGACACAGACAGTCTGACCATTAAAGATGTGACAAATGAAGATGAGGGCACCTACACCTGCATCATGAACACAACCCTGGACCAGGACTCAGCCAGCGCTATGCTGACTGTCGTCGGTATGTTCACATCCTAATACGCATGAAAAGGGGTTCATGCGCTCAGCATGTTGACAGGTTATTTTGATTTTGGAAGTCACAGAAGTGACTTTCAGGATCCAACCACGAGTTTATGTTTTTCTCTTCTTCAAAACAATTGAGTGAAACATGGTAAATTACTGTATTGACAGGGGTTTTATGAATGCAAAATAGAAGAAACAAATGAGTCCTTGTGTCGTCTGTCCCGTTTCTGTCAAAAACTTTATTCTGGTTGGTCATGAACTATAACTTCCGTTATATTCTAACAAAGAATCATATTGCTATAGAAATGTTCCTGCTTTTCTGCCGTTTCTAAAATGTCTGTCCCTAACATCTAACCTTCTTCCTGCACTTTACTTTTGCTTCTCGCCGTCACAGAGGCAACTCCTACTCCGGCTATTGCCTACGGTAAACAAACAGTGTAGCATCTTGTGACTTTTCATTGTCTTCAGTCATCAGTTTCGTCTGCAAAACCTTTAGCCTCCATTTTGTCTCGACATTTATTTTGTGTGGTTTGCTCTTGTTCTCTGTGTTACATATTGCATCATTGTATTCATTTAGCTTTGTTTTAATGTAGAGGACGGTTTTAAAAGTTTGGTTTCACCATGCATGATCACGTCGCACCCACACAGGTGTTTTCACTTAACCTGCCTGATTGGCCTCAGCCCCAACCTGCGCAGAGGTCTAATCAACCACAACTGACAACACCTGAGTTTCCTGATCAAGCTCTTTTTTTACAAACTTCTTCCTGTATATTACTGAATGAAGATAAAAGTAATATCTTTTTTCCCCACAGAGTTCATACAACACTTCCAACGTTTTACTTTTCTGTCATGAAATATTAAAAAAAGTGTAAAAATAAACTAGCCCTGCTTTCAAGGCAGCATACTGTCTGCTTTTGGTTTGTTGCATTGATTCTAATTTTAGATGCACTTTCATGAAAAAAACTAAAAAACCTAATGTTAAATCCCTGACAACAAAAAGCCAATCTTAAGCTCAAAAGCTACAGTATGCTTCAAAGTCTATTACTCCTCATTTACTGCACAACGGTGTGTTTTTAATACTACTGCAAAAAGTGTCAGTAGCAAGTTCTAGATGAGAGCGTTTCAATTTTTTGGGTGTTCCTGAGCTCCTCGTTGTGTTTGCAGAACAACCCGACCCTCCGACCGACCTGGAGCTGACTGACCAGACTGAGAGGAGCGTTCAGCTCACCTGGATCCCTGGAGATGAACACAACAGTCCCACGCAGAGTATGACGTGTTCATCTTTGCTGCTTAGTTGTTTAGTACACTCCATTTGTCCACTGCCGAACTCAAAACGAGACACTGCACAGTCAGTATCAACAAGAACAAATAAATGAATCTCCATGGTAGCTGGCGCAATGAGCCACCATGGCTAGATATACACAGAATTAAATACAGTGACTTAACCCACAGACATTATCTGGGTTTTTTTTTTTTTTTTTTTTTTAATTTTTAATTATCTTCCCCAGGTTTTTTGATCCAATATGAGGATCTGCTCCACATGCCAGGAATTTGGATCAACCTGACAGAAGTTGTCGGCACCAGCACCACAGCACAGTTAAACCTCTCCCCGTACGTCTACTACTCTTTCCGAGTGCTGGCTCAGAATCGTGTGGGCTACAGCCAGCCCAGCCAGCCCTCGCGCCAATACAGGACCAACCCCGCAGGTAGTGAACACGGTCATCTCCCAGAAAATATAATCATGTAGAGTTATGTTGAAAAAGGTATTCAGAGATTAAGCCTTCATTTTTTGGTCGCCCCCCCCTCCCAAGCTCCTGATGAAAATCCATCAGATGTTCATGGAGAAGGAACTGAGCCTGACAACTTGGTCATCTACTGGACAGTAAGCTCTCTTTGAATGGTTTGATTTCTGGTTGCTGTGGGTTGACTGGGAACATAAGTTCTAAGAAGACACACTTTTGGAGTATTTTCATTCATTGTGTCTGAATTTCTCACTGTTCTGTTGTTGCAAACGCACTAATTGATATTACTCTCTGTACAGCCACTGACAGGATTCCAGTCCAACGGGCCTGGTTTGGAGTACAAAGTGCAGTGGAGACAGAAGGACACGGACGAGGATTGGTCATCAGAGAACGTGGTCAACGCCACCCACTTCGTCGTGACTGGAACCCCCACCTTTGTGCCATTCGAAATTAAAGTTCAAGCTGTGAACAACTACGGCAGCGGACCAGACCCTGAAGTAGTGACTGGGTACTCTGGAGAAGACTGTGAGTGAACTGATGATAACACATCATTGGTCAAATTTAGTCAAAATAGGAATATGCTACAAGGTTAAATTCTGCATAAACATTATAGTCGGTTCAGTCAATATGTTGCCGTTTTGTTTCTTCAACCATCATTTGAATCTGATTCTTTTTAGTCTTCTTAACTTTATTAATGACTGGTGTTTTGAAACTCGACGTTAACTAACTGCTTCTGTTTCTTAATGTTTCCCAGTGCCTTCGTCTGCTCCTGACAGTGTGAAGATCATGGTTCATAACAGTATGCTAGCAGAGGTACACTGGGAGCCTGTACCTTCCCCTTCAGTAAGGGGAAAACTACAGGGATACAAGGTATTGTTTGATAAAGGGTTATTGGTCTTTGTTGTTATTGCTTTGTGTGAGTGACAAAACTCAATTGAAGAGCGCTGAACAAACGTGGAAGCCTTTGCATTTTGTAGCATGCGCACCTACATGCTAAACAAGCCAGCAACACTTAAACTAAAGACTCTCCCCTCTCTTCAACCCCACATGGCCCCCATCAGAGTTTTTTTTTTTTTTTTTTTACAGACTGAGTGAAAGCACAGTCTATATATCACACACCCCACAAAATGTCTGACTCGTCTATTATCCAATGAGGAGTAGACACATAGAGGCCAGCCTCTCAGGATGTCAAAATAAAAGCTCAAAGCATGAGGCTACAATACAAACTGTGAATGCAACCAACTATACACAGTCAAACGGTACAAGCAAATCAAACTAACCAAAGAAAAACACAAATTTATCAGCTTAGATGAGTGAACACGCGAATTCCATTAAAAGAGAATACTTAGAAACAGGGAATGGGGGAGTGGTTTATTTTGGCATTTCAGTGTTGTAACTTCAGCTTCCTTAGAGGCTGGTCATCTATGTGTCTGCTCCTCATTGGATAATTGATAAAGAGGCAGTCATTTTCAGGTGTGTATATATGGGCAGTGTTTTCACTCATTCTGTAAAATGTTTGCTGAGGGATGTGTGTGTGAGGGAGGGAGATGCAGAGTTTTCACGTCATTATTTAGAGATGGGTGGTCAAGGCTGTGTGAAGCCTTTGAAATGTCTTCCACATTTTGTTGGAAAAAGACTACAAGTTAAGCCAGGTGTACTTCACCAGCTCTCTTATTTTCAGGGAATTCTGTACCTTTTTAAATACATCTAAGTCCGACTGAAGTTTCAAGTGCCGCACTCTGAAGTCAGTTAAATGGCAGCACGTGTCAAATGGTATCACTTGACACACTGTAGGCAGATGTTAATGCAAAAAGCAGAAAAATAATTGGAAAGAGGAAAAATAAACTAAGTTTGACCCCCAGCTGTAGCCCCATTGTGAAAGATGCATTTTCACCATTTACCTTCAATATAAATGGCAATAACATTAAAGGAAT
Organism: Seriola lalandi dorsalis; assembly: GCF_002814215.2. Lineage (NCBI taxonomy): Eukaryota > Metazoa > Chordata > Actinopteri > Carangiformes > Carangidae > Seriola > Seriola lalandi. The sequence goes on along the minus strand of NW_019525132.1, from coordinate 2,059,666 downwards.
TAAACAGACAGTCTGTATTTCGAAATCATCAAATCAGCTCTTAAGCCAGGCTTGAATTAGTCTCGTCATATTAGCTTGAAGGGTATTATCAAGCTCACTCGAGGCAGGTTTTCATGATGAACACTGCGTTTGTGGGGCTTCTTTATGAAAAACCCCTCTGCTCAGCCACCTGAATCTGTGTGCTACAATCTTAGCAGGGCAAACTATAAGGAAAACAAACAGTAAAACAGCAACCCATGAAGACTGCACATTAACTCTTGGTGCGTCTCCTAGGTATACTATCGGCGTGAGCGCGGCTTGGAGGAGACGGAGGCGAACATGGATGAGGAGACGCAGCTTTTGACGTTCAGTGGGAACCGTACCGAGGGGCGTCTGCCAGGCCTCAAGCCTTACAGCCTCTACAGCCTCTTCATCAGGGTCATTAATTACAAAGGAGAAGGGCCTGCGAGCCCCAGCACGACATTTGAGACACCTGAAGGAGGTGTGTTTTCCTGGAGTTGACCGACATGGTTCTAGCGCATCATGCATATTGAAAACTGATGATTTTCTTGTCTTCCCATTAGTTGGCCTCCCAGTAGTTTTTCTAGATATGATCTCACATGCTCACTCACCTTAAACTATTGTAGAGCAGCATTTTAATACATTAAATGTATGTGTGTGTTGTATCTGTTTATTAATACCTACTAGTAATACCGCTGCTGCTGCTGCTAGTACTAGCACTATGATAACACCCTCGCAGTAGTTGCTCCAGTAACCGACCATAAATGCCATAGCAACCACTTAAGCTATGCTAGCAACCACCAAGAGCATCCATGGAGCACAACCCAAACACCCTAGCAAGTATAACACAGTAGTACCACACAGGACACCATACAACTGGTTATGGTGAGATGAAGCTCTGAGCCATTCCTGCAAAACGGTTTGAGAAATGGTTTCTTCAGGCCTCATGTTAACAGCGCGACATCTACTGGTTGGAATGTAACAGACATACAAACATTTCTATATTGCAAATGAAATGTCAATATAAGGGAAACCCTGATTCTATTTCTTTTATTCAAGGCATACCTTTTTTGTAGTAATTGCTGTATTAATCAAGTTAGGACCAACATCTGTGTTTCAACCATCTATCTCTACCCTCATCTGATGGAAAACCCTAGCAATGATGTGAAAAAGCCCTACCAATCATACAGGTCCATGAACCACTATTAACCATTGGTACAGTATGTCCTGTGAATGGTCCTGTTTGCAGCAGGCCCTGACTTTGGTTCTGTTTTTTTTTTTTTTTTTTTTTTTTTTGGGGGGGGGGGGGGTATAACACTGAACCAGGTGCTGAATTTAACTTTGAACCTCAGGATTTAGAGGCGTTGTGTTTTCACTCGGCATGTTGTGCACGGCTCTGCAGTTGGCTATTGTGATCTGTACATGTGTTGTCTCACTCTTTTCCATGTTCTTTCAGGCCCCACAGAGCCCCCTCACCCAACTTCCCCCATCACTCAGTCTCTGCATCCCCCGATTCACAAGGGTACAAGCACTCCCTGTGTCCCCCACTACTGTAGCTCCCTAGATATCTACCTACACAGTCATTGCAGCAGAAATGATCCATCTCGGCGAATGTTTAAATCGAGCACCAAAAAAGGGAAAAAAAAAAAAAAGGTCAAAATGAGGACAATGATACACACTCTCAGGAACCAACTCTTATTAGTTGAGATATTATGATGATACTTTCAGAATATTTTACTATTTCCACTTATTGTAAGTTCAGAAAAGGATTCATTTGCTACATTTCTCTCACCTGAGTGCTGCTTGTTTTAAGAGGACTACTATACAGTAAAATTGAAGTCCTCACTGAGATGGGCATTTCTGTTGCAACTATACTTTATAAGTGTTCTATTTTTGTATGTCTAAGACTACTCTAATGGTTCTCTTGTTATGTAACAAAAATGATGTAGCCCTTTTGTTACAACTGACGGTATATACAAGGTGGCAATGGAAACTTTAAGCTGTGGCTTATTCTCTAACTGGTAAAACAGATGCTGGGGTCCTTTTGTAATTCTTGACTTGAATTCAGCTGCTACAGCAGTTTATGAATTTTTGTTTTCCTATAATAATGAATTAATTTCCAGGAATGATTGCTCATATTTCATGTCAAAATAAAACTGGAGGGAACTGTTATGTCCTACACACTGGCATATTGTCAGAGCGAGATGTTATGGACGTTTATTTGATATTTTAGCACTGTAGCCATATTTGAAAGGTTTTATTCCGTATTAAGTTTCTTTTTTTGAAAATTCAGGTGACGTTGTGAATTGGTATGTTTCTCATTTTGAATAAACACTTTTTTCTCCCTTGTGTGCTCAGCGCCTCCTGTAGGCCCTGCGTTTGGCACAGTTAACACGTCTATATTGGAGGATGGTGCGGTGATCAGTTGGGAATACTTTGGACACCATAAGAATGTATATGTGGAATATATTGTAGAAAACAGTAAGGCTTCACTCTGTATTCCAGTCATCTCCGCACTTAACATTTAATCGACCTGATCATTAACAATGATTTTAACTTTCAAACTGGTGACTAAATATCATTATGCAAATAATGATTTTTATTTATTTATTTTTTCCCGAAAACCTCTTTTCCCCTGATTTTCATTCCTCTCCATCCACAACTCCAATTCTAGGTAAAGAGGACTGGAAAAAGGAGTTGGTAAACGGTTCGCACTCACATATGATAAAAGGTTTAAAACCGGGGACGACCTATAAGGTGCGTCTGGTAGCTAGAGACCCGGTTGACCCGACGGTCCACAGCACAGGCGAAGTGGACGTTACGGTGCCAGGTGAGGCGGCATGCCTCAGGATAGATGGTCTTCGTGTTTAATTTTTTTTTTTGCCTGTCTCATTTTTGTGTCGGAACTGTCTCGTCATCAGACATGCAGTGATACATTCAGACATGAATGTATGGTAGTATAGTTTCCTAGATAGTGTACAAGCATGGTAGAAGTTGCCATCAAGTTGGTGCGATGCATGCCACTTAAAAACATCACTAAGAGGTCCATTATTTTTCTAATGTTCATTTTTTCTTTTTCATGTTTTCAGTGCCTGAATGTTCATTGCATATTAACCCGTTTTTAAAAAAAAAAAAATCCATTTCAGTATTTACAGCCTCTGATAATCTCACATTCCTCCATCTGAACAGCCTGGATTTAAATTTGGACTGACACCTAAGCTTACTGTGTGTCTCCATCTTTCTGTCCCTTCCTCTTTTTCTGTATGTCCAGCCGCACCCAACCGGCAGGTAGACATTGCCACCCAGGGCTGGTTTATTGGACTGATGTGTGCCATCGCTCTTCTCATCTTGGTCCTTCTCATTGTGTGCTTCATCAAGAGGAACAAGGGTGGCAAATATCCAGGTAATGCACATAATTAGTGTGTAATGTAATTTCAAGCATTTTTACATGGATGGATGCGGCAGTTTAAAAAAACAAACAAACTGTGTAATCCGCAGTGAAAGAGAAAGAAGATGCTCACCAAGACCCTGAGATCCAGCCCATGAAGGAGGATGATGGGACATTTGGAGAATACAGGTGATAAATAAAAACAAGGCATTCTTTAAGTCCGAAAAGTCTAACCACATGGCTTACAGCATCTTTTCCTCGTTCATTGTTTCCTGACTTGACTATTTGTATATAGAACATTTTACCAGGCCGCAGAGACACTCTCCCCACCAGACTCCATTACCAAACACTCCATAGAGGCAAGGCAAAATCCACACCGTCTATGCTGATCCTTATAACGACCAACTCACATTGTAACCTGGCCTTCTAATCAACAAAAACTTTATACAGCGCAAAATATGTCCACGTTAACAAGTAATCCCATCTCCTGCAAAGTCAACTCTATACTACCTCAAAATAAGTGGGAAAATTTTCCACTAGTTTATAGTTTTTCATCACATTTTCACCATTTTTCTAGCAATATTAATTCTAATTTTAACAATTCTCCATTTAATAATATAGGATAATATATAGGATGTTTTTTGTTTTTTTTAGTTATTAATGTGGATGCCATTGTGCTTTAAGTGTTTCCATGTACATGCTTTGCCTTGTAAAACTGTGAAATCATTGTCTATGAAAAGCTCATAAAAGACTAGACTCATTATGGCTCATGAATTGCTTTTCATGTGTCCCTCCATTTTTATCTTTGTTTTTTTTTTTTTTTTGGGTGGGGGGGGTTTAGGTCCATGGAGAGGTAAGACGAGATGCGGTAAAACCAGCATGCAATTCACGCAACCTGTAAAACATCTTTGAGCTACGTGTCTGACTTAAGTGAAACTAAAAGCGAGGAGAAAGCACATCAACTTATACTCATCACTGTGACATAGTCAGAACCATAACCGCAGTTAGAACATTAAAACTAAAATCTAACATTAAATGTCACTGCTTTTACTTCTCTGGCTTCCTTCATTTAATCATATTATCTCTTATTTAATTAAATCAGATTTTAAACGCATTAAGCAGAGTTGAAATTAACTATATGATCCGAACTGTAGAGCTTCCATGCTGCAGTATTGAATAGAAGAGTGGCGTTTTTTTTTTTTTTTTTTTTTTTTTTTTTTTAAACAAATGGAGCATAAGAACAGGATGTAAATGCTAATAATGACTTCATTGTCCGAAAAATAATGAATTGCATTTTTGATGACTGCATGTAAACTGAAAGCATATTGACTGAAATCGCATTCTGATGCAGGTACATTGTTGCAAAGGACTGAACAGCACGTGTTTGCAAAATCCTCTTTAGCAGTGGTCACTAACCCTGAATCTTAGCACCCAGGCCTAAAGCAATACAGCACTAACACTATAGATCGTACTGTACTGTATAGGCTACGTAGCTGAGCTGCTCCACTGTACAGTACCATGAAGCATAATGTACCAGACTTTCCATTTTAAGAACCCGTTCATTTTGAATGGAAACAGTGAGTACTCGTGTACATTTGTACACTTGTAGCGCACCTGAGCTAAACTGAACTTTAGACAAAAGAGTGCATAAAAACATGCTGCTGTGACACGTGTGGCAGGGTACACTTGTGCAGTGGAAAAGCCAGACTCATTGCTTGAATAAGAGCCTGTCCTCTGTGTTGGGGCCCCTCAGGTTTCTGACCACTGCAGAATAAACTGCATGAATTATTTTCTCAATAACCTTCCCTCCAACCTTTCCCTGGCTTTTTTTTTTATAGTGACACAGAGGACCACAAGCCGCTGAAGGGCAGCCGGACGCCGTCCAATGGGACGGTGCGCCGCGACGAGAGTGACGACAGCCTGGTGGACTACGGGGAGGGCGGGGACGGACAGTTCAATGAGGACGGCTCCTTCATCGGCCAGTACAGCGGCAAGAAAGAGAAAGACACACACGAAGGCAACGAGAGTTCGGAGGCCCCGTCGCCTGTCAACGCCATGAACTCGTTTGTCTAACGAAGGGCCGCCGCCCGGCTGCGACGATTGCTGTGGCCACTCCTCGTCACCCTGGCAAATGTGACCATCTCTGTGGTGACAGTTGCTAGGGTGACAGTCGTTGTGGACACCCTATTTTTTTACCGTGGTGGCCGTCACTTCGGTGGCCATGGCTACCTTTCACCAAGACTTGCTGACACGCCCTCATCTCCACACCCGCCAGCCCCTGTCACACTGTGACCTCCTGATCAACACACACTCCACCTGGCGAAGACCGACACCCCCACCCCACCCCACCCCCCTGACGGTTGAAAGAAGGCGTGAAACGAGGGATGTGAGGACTTCGAGAAGAGGGAGGGAGAGAGGAAGCAATACAGAAAAGCAGAAGGAATGTACAAGGTGTATTACCACTCAGACTGAGCAGGAGTGTGGCCAAGTGTATGTGTGTGTGTGTGTGTGTGCGCGTGTGTGTGTGTGTGTGTATGTTAGTGTCATTTGATCTCCTTTGCAAACATACTAAACATGATGTATCCAAATATATATTTTATCAAAGTACAGTACATGACCCGCAGGCAGGCAAATATGCATCGAATCACATTCATGAACATCTGCATGGAGTAAATCATGATTCTATGAAGCATTTTACCATCGTTGTGTCAGTTGTTGCAGAGGTGAGCTGCGTGTTGAGACTGTATATGGTGCACACCTACTAGCGACTGGGTATGAATTTTATTGTTTTCTTTTTTGTTTTCTTTTTTTGTCAAAGTGTTAAATGGCGTTTGATATATATATAGAAAAAATGGCAGCAGTGCCTTTGTGGGCATTGCTGTGAAATGTGCGACTCAAAGTAGAAGCTAGCCTATTTCTTTTTTGAGACAGATGTTTTGTACATATGTAAGAGAATAAGAAGAAAGCTATATTTCAAGGTCAGGGATGTCAATTCGCAGTCATTGGAAACCTGTCTAAAAACATCTTTGAACTCAGCGTTCAGTCACTCCTTATGACGCCAGCCAGGACTCGCACTGATTTGGTCTATTTTTAGCCTCATGTTTTCTCAAGCTTGTTCATTTTTATTTACTTTTTTTTGCTTTTTCTTTCCCGATCTGTTCCCTTACACCGAGCCTATATGCTTCTTGTTACCGAGCACTAACTGAACACAAGTGGAGATGTGATTGATCCCAGTGTCATTGTCAAGCGCTTCCACCCCGAAATCATGGCCACTTTGCAAGCCTTTGTTTGAGGCCATCATGGTATTTTCAGAACTAACTGCTTATCCCAGCATTGTCTCCAATAGCATTCCCACTTCCGTGTCTGCTACGTATACTGGCCGCAAAGAGAAAAGCTGTTGCATGAAGAGGTTTACTGAGTACACACGACCTCTTAGCATGGTTTCTAGTGCCTTTGTAGAGAAGTGTTTTTTTAGATCCATAGTTGCATCCCTCTTCATGCACAGGACAGACCTGGGCTCAGTGCAGTCCGTGAATACAGTACATCCAAAATGCCACCTCGATTTATTTATATAACAACTGCAGATGCTGTGTGAGTATTCAAAACTGCATTAAACATTCATGGAAAAATAAGCTCCACAGGTTTGATGATGTTGTAGAGTTTGTTCATAAGGGCACATTAAATCTACAGCCCTTTATTGTGAGCTATATGGTCACTGAGTATTGTGAACCATCCATGTGGGCTTATTAATTTAAGATGGCCTCTTCGAGTCTCATTATAGGGTCCAGGTTTCCTACACAGGGCTGAAAATTATTTTAAAAATGCATTTTAAAAAAAAAAGAGCTTTTTCACAGTTGTGCACTGGTGTTAGATGTGAGGAATAATCTTCAACTATAGATTGTTATGGCCTTGTTGACAATCATGTTATCGAGCTATCATCAGCCCATTTGGTATAGAAACAGACAAATCATACCATTCCAGCTATGAATTGCAGACTGAGCAAATGTGTAGGAAGCCACGAGGTCACAGCATGGACGCCTGATGACACGTCATCACGTCTCATTTATTCATTTCAACCCATTCTCCTCCTAACCCATTCATCTTGAGGAGGAGCCGCTGCTCAGCAGCACTAAACTACTGCCAACCTACTCACCAGGTAACTGCCAACGGGGACCGGACTCTATAAGAATGGGACTTACTGTTACTGGTTGCACTTAGAAGAGAAGGGGTCGGAAAATTGTGTAATGATACTGAATGTGGAAACAAGTGTATCTGTTTATGTGAATGAAAATATTGCTTGTTTCACTGCAAATGGTAAACACACTGGTGACTTTGGTTTATGCATTTAACCTTATATCTGTGTATGTTGTCACGATCCGAGCGCAGCACTCAGTGAGTTTTATATTACTGTAAATGAATGAAGCTTGTGTGTGACTGTCCGGGTGCATGGGTGTGTGTGAATGTTTGGGTGCGTGTGTGTGTGCGCAGCACATGCATGGTACTATAATAAAGCGTGCGTGATGTATAGTATCGCTTTCTATTTCCATGGATAACAGTCTATAATTCTGTGTCAAGCAGTCTGCGCCTACTCTCAACAGGAGATACAAGACTTTTTTTTTCTTTCTTTCTTTCTTTCTTTCTTTTCCCCAAGAGAACATTTCCATGTTTTAGGTTTATCATAACTTGCATCAAGTTTTTAGGTTGCATTGTGTCAGCTTTTCACATGTAGATATTTTTGTTGTATTTTGTAAATAACAGCTTGAGCTGAGCGTAGATGTGTTGAGGTCAGAGGTGAGAGCTTGGCCTCTGCTGCATTATGGGTAAGGGAGGGTGCAAAATGGCTTTGTGTGAGATGAGACTATTTGCAGTTTTCACTCTTTTTATTTGCTGTGAAATTTATAATCTTATTTCTTTTCTTTTTATTTTTTTCTAACTTGTCAGGTGAATTTGCTCAAACATTTAGCCTATCAGGTATCAAAGGAGATTATTTAACTTGTGACTGAGCTCTTGTGACACCTGTATTGTTTGTCTCTGACTGTTCATGCACCTTTTTTTTCTGTATTTTTTTATATAAAAATACAGCACACACTTAAACAGGATTTATCACTTCAAACAAATTCATGCATCTAATTTAGGACAACGTGCAGTGTCTGAACGCAGCATGCTGGAAAACTGTTGTTCTAAACTAGACACCTCCTGAAACTGACGCATCTTTTTTAAGAGTGTGCATTTAAAAACAAAAAAAAAACCCAAAACTGTAATTTGGAGCATACAGAGCCGGCATGGACAGATAAATGGACTGGCGCACTGGAGTGTGAATACCCTGGAGACAATGTTCTAGTGACTGGTGAACATACAGTAGGATATACAGTATATGATATGATTATAATCTGACATTCTGGTTAATGTTGAAGCTACATGAGAAGCATGAAAGGCTGTCAAAATGGTTTACTCTACAGTATAATATTGCAAAATATTTTGTATTTTAAATGAATTTAAAAAAAAAAAAATGAAATAAATGTTGGTTTCAGGATTTCAAATCAGTCCTGTCTTCCTTTTGTGCCGTGTGCAACAAGCGTGTGTGTGTGTGGCTCCATCTAGTGTGTTAAATAAAGACATGTAAAATAAACCTACAAAAGTTATTCCTTGAAAGATTAACACACATCTGGTGTGTGCATATGCATCTATTATTATCTACAGGGAGAATTTTACTGCAGCTTTCTATGTGCTTTCATTCTTTTAGGACATTCATCTGAAAGTATTACACATGACTGCTGAGATGCAGATTAAAAAGACTATTTGAAATGCTATGCTATAGTGCAATTAATGAGAAATAGAATAAGATTAAAAAATAAGAATTAGAAGAAAAAAAAAAGAAATTCAAAGATAGATTATAAACATGGGTAAGTTTAAAAATGCTCAAGCCCCGGTGCAGACTCTTTTTACTGCAACCAACCTTCAACCATCTTTTTCAAAACCCTCGCATCATAAGGGATTTAGTAATTGTTTCATTTCCACATGCATATCATGATATACCAGACAAACTGCAGTCTGCCATTAATAATTGATCTGAAGGTCATTTATGATGCGCAGCACATGGTGTATGGGAGTATAATGTAGACTTATTCTTATGAAGACCGTATCTCCTCTGTCTGGGATGCGCAGTAGCATGATGCTCCCATCCTCCCTCTCTCGTGGACCAATCACAGCCGCATCCTTGCTTCCACCTCGAGGTGCTGCTCACCCTCTCTCCTCCAATAGAAAAGTTGAGCTGAACGGGACGCTCCGGCGGGTGGTGGATGAGGGGGAGGAGGTGGTGGTGGGTTGTGGGACGATGCGGTTCGGGTCCAGGTGTGCCATGCGGACAGTGAACTGAGATTTCCCCCGTTCTGCCTCAAAGGTAAGAGCGACAACACACGAGGGGGGTTGCGTGCATTACCGAACTGGCTCTGGTGTCTGGACTTAGCGAGAATGTGTTAGCTCTGTGGTGCAGGAATGGACCGGCACTGGAGTACCGCAATGCAGAGCTGTGAATTACCGGTGCCGCTCAGTCGTCACTGGGGTGAAGTGATGTAAGGGGCTGCGCAGTTACTTTTTTAGAGGATGGAAAGAATGCGACAAAGTGAGCAGTGTGATTAAAGGATTTAGCTTCTCTCTCTCTCACACATGCTAAAAAGAAGAAAAGTGCGTCTGTGGATGCAGGGAGCAGAGGCACGGTGAAAGGTGTCAGATAGGTGCTGCTGTATGCGTCAAGGGCGCAGTGAGCTGCTGGAGGCACCATGGCATCTATTTGGTAAAGGACTAACTGTCCTCCATGGGAGAGAGGGCAACTCCTTGATTACTCAAACTGCTTTAACATTGTTTTCTGTACTGTACAGTCATCAAATCTATAGCTGCTGAGTCTAAAATCGTTGCATTTATCAGTCTGTCCAAAAAATATTTTGGTCTAAGACAAAGCTAAATATTGTAATACTGTAGCATTTTATGATATAAATCCACATATATCCTCTGAATATCAACTTAAAAATCCTTTAAGTTGCAAATTTATGTTGCAAATGTGGTGATCTGCAGAATTTGTGAAACAAGAGGGAAATAAGACTAGATGACAAACATGGATAATGTCCTCCATCTAATAGAATTGTCTCCCTTCCATTAGACCCCACACCCCCCCACCCCCTGCTCCCCATCCTGAACAGTAGGCCTGCTTTTGGTTATGCCCTTGTTTTGTCATATTCCTGTTCTTGTGATCCAGGAAAGAAATCTACGAGCAGCACATTCACTGAAACTAATCAGATGTGGTCCACCGAAATCAATCCACCACTAAACCAGAACAAAAAGTGCAAAATATCGTTGGGGGATGCCCTCTTGCAGAATCCAAACATGACTTTCTCTGCAGCCACAAAGCCGCAGCAAACATGATTATTCAGACAGTCACTAAGACACAGGGCTTAATACGCGTCCTGACCTAAATTTTGTTGGTCTGTCCAAAGAGGATCTGTGATGGGATTACTGCCAGGGGAAACACATGAAAACACACTCTGATGAATTGATCAGAATTAGTGGAGGAACAGATTGCTGCCACTGTAATCTATAAAGCCAAAGCTATATATATATGTCATAGAAGCAATTGTGCATGATTTGAATTTGGCCTGTGTTGCAGTGCAATTTCAGACGCCCTCCTTCCCATTCATCTTGAGGATGTTGCAGATGCAGAAGAGGACTCACACTCTGCTGCTGTTACTCCATGTCAAAGTCAAATAGTTTAAACACAGCTGTAACAATGCAGGAGAGAGGCGGTCAACTACCAGTATACTCTTGTGAGATTTGTGTTGAGTCATCAGGAGTCCAGGATGGGAGGATTCAGTGCAGCAGTCTCTGCATGAGAATGTGCTGTATGCTGGGTGTCTCTCTCTCTCTCTCTCTCTCTCTCTCTCTCTCTCTCTCTCTCTCTCTCTCTCTCTCTCTCTCTCTCAGGGCAGCACACCACACGGGAGGGGCCTGGTTTTTCTTCCTACACTGTGCTTTCTTTTTCTTACATTCAGAATGTCTCAGAAAAGGACCTTGAGACTGTGGCTGCATTTGTCAGATGATGGCTACTGCAGATGGCCACAAGATTTTTTTTTATTTTTTTTTAAATTGAAATTTATATTACATAATGAACTTTAGTTTTTGTTGATTGGAATAAAGCACAGTCGATAGGTGTGAATGTGAGTGTGACTGGTTGTTTGTCTCTATATGTCAGCCCTGTGATAGACTGGCGACCTATCCAGGCTGTACCTCGCCCACTGTCAGCTGGGATTATGCTTTATACTTATTCATCATAGTGTATTGTTATAGCAGATAGTATAAAATGGTAAAGAATGTTATTTTTCTATACTAACAGGGAATGATACAATGCATTTGACATCAGAGGTCAATCAAACTGCTACCCTGGAAAGCTACTGCCAATTGAACTTCACTTGTTTTTCTAGTTTGTTTTTTGGCTTTGGGAGCAGTTTCTCAATTTCCTGTGTCGGTTGAATTGTGGGGGAATAGTGTCCAGCACACACAAAAGTCGACTGTTTGAGTGCTTTGAGTTCACTCTGTTTTTTTCCAGTGTGAAACACCATTGCTTAGAAACAGTGGGTAGTAGTCTGAATCTGGAACATGGGCCAAGTGGAAAACATCTGATGGCTACAAAGAGTTTAACTCATTAGAATTCCCCCCATCAAAATCAAACAATGCATATCCTCCCTCTGTCTCTCCTGTGTATGACAGTTGGAGTTGAAACACTGCAGTTCCTCGCAGCTTTTCCTCCAGCAGAAGTGATGTGTAAGCATGTGTGACGGCACAGCAGGAGCTGTCGAGGTGCTGCAGAGCTACCTCGCGTTTTGTTTACAGCAAAGTGTGCACACATGCAGTATGTAATGGGCTAAAAAAAAAAAAGAGTGTACAAGACATAAATATTCATATAGAGTGTAAAAGAGTAAAATGGACAAATACAGAAGAAACTTAAGAAAGTAATTTAGACTATTGCAGTTGGTTTTGGGTAAGTTGGATAAGTTAATGTGCTTCAAAAGAGACACCCTTCTATATTTTTAAAGTTATTGTGTGAAATCCTGTTTTCAGTGTTCTTTTTGTTGCTTTGTTGGTGAAATATCCGAACAGGACAATAGATGGCGCATAGTGCCTGTGAGGAAGCTTTTTTTGTTTGTTTGTTTTTTTTCATCATTAAAACTTGGAAAACAGTTTACATCCTGTACGCGAGCGGGACACAAGCTATAGTTTTTGGCCTTTTTATCACACAGAGGTCGGTCAATATTCCTCAAAAGTAGATGCTCATGCCCTCCGAGTGTTGTGGAGCCCCAGTGAAGTTGTGTAGTGTGCAGTGTTAAACAGATTTTGTTGTCATGTAGCGAAAATGAAGCTGAAACGATACATGCTACAATGCTAAGGCTAGCAGGACCAATACACAAAGCTACTGTGATGCTAATGCGTGAGCTCTGCTGTCTTAGTGGACTGACACGCAGTGATACTAATGTTTATATGTTTTATTTTGATGTATGTTGCAATATTGTCCTGTACAAGACGTTTTGAAATACTGTCAGTTTTTTTTAATCAGCAGTTACAGTGAATTTGGTAACAATTGACACCCACCAGTACAAGAACAGGCTTGTGTGTCTCTGGAGATGCATGGATGTGTATATGATTTTGTTCTGCTGAGTCACTCACATCTTGAATCATTTATTTGGCACAGGAAGATTCCAGCTAGTTCTGTGCTCACTCTGTTTCTGGGATGGAAAGTCTATATATCACTCTGGTTTTATATCTTATGGGTCACATACATTTTTAATAATGCACTGTTGACACAGGGGAAGATAATGTTAAACAGAATAATGGCTTATGATGTTGTATAAAAAAAAAGATTCTTTTTCTGTCTGTCTCAAATCTTTTCTTTTTGTCTCTCCAGTTCATGTCCTGTTCATCCACTTTTTGTTTGTGTCCATCTGCCCACCCGCCTGACTCGTGCGGCTGCAGTAAATCCGTCTGTTGACCAACATGGCGTCCACTGCTTTACTGCTCCTGGCCCTCGCTTCGTCAGTCTCCCTCACAGGTACACAGCACACAGTAATGCCTGAAAATATAACACCTGCCCCTTCAATGTGATGTCGTGAAAAACTATTATTGTGATCAGGTGTAATCCTGGCACCCTATCAGCTGAAGTAATATATATATTTTCTTCTCTTTTTTTTTTTTTTTTTTGTTTTGCAGTGGCGGTCCTGTTTGGTGAGCCCAGAATTTTTGGAGGTGTGTTTAGTTTCTTGGAAATTTGAAAACCACAGCACGTTGCACATAAACCATTACACATGAAAATTATTTTATTTTTATTTTTTTTCAATTAGTACATCCATTAACTGTTATGTTAAATTTGTCAGAGGATGCAACTGGGTATGGTCCCATCTTTGAGGAGGAGCCTGTGGATGTGGTATACACTGAGGGCTCACCTGATGAGAGGATCTCCATGAACTGCAGGGCACGGGCAAACCCACCAGCTTCATACAGGTTACACACCCTCAACTGAAGGCTGCAATATACTGTGCCTTTCATATGATGATGTTGCACTGCCACAAAAATATATCATGTGGTACAGCATGGCATGGTTTGATAGCATACGTTGTAATTGTATGACTGGTAGGTGGCGCCGTGATAACTGGGAGATCAAGCTGATGGAGCAGCCAGATGAGCACTACAGCCTCGTGGGGGGGAACCTGGTTATCACCAACCCCAGGCAGAAGAAGCACGCCGGGACTTACGTCTGCGTGGCCAAGAATATCTATGGCACCGTCATCAGCAAGGAGGCCAGGGTCAAGTTTGGATGTGAGCGTATAAACCCTGCTGCTGTGGCTGACTTTAGCTAACAGGGTGGTAGGACTTCGGTCCTGTTTTCCCCCATCCTCGTCTGTTTTTTGATGCCTCATTTTGCCTCTCTTTCTTTCAACTTATTTTAACTTTGAATGTATTATACAATGATCCAAATCTGCTCCCTTTTATTTTAATATTTATGTTTTTATATTTTAGATTCTCTTTAGATTCTCCAAAAGCAGCTGGAAAAAAATTTAAATGTTTAGTCGCCTAACCCTTTACAAATCAAAATTGTGTGTATAAATGAGTTGGCTGTTGATATAGCGGTATTGTACGACACACAGTATACTGTAGAGCTACCTTCTGTCAACAGAAAAAAAACATTACATGTAAACCACCTGTTAGTTCTGACTTAGATTAAGGCTTCAGTTAGTTTTATTTTTGTCTTGACCTGAACTGGTAAATAAATGTGTACATATAAATATATATAATTTTTACACTTGCCACTTGTTATTATGTACTGTAATATTCTATAGAGAAAATGATAGTTAGCATCAGAGAGAATTTCAAAGCTCTCCTTCCTGTTCAGTGTTTGTGTATGCTTCAACATGTATTGTTGTTGTTTTATTCTTTTTATTAATTTTCATCCTCTGCTGTGTAGTTGTGGAGGAGTTTTCTGACGAGGAGAGAGATCCAGTGTATGTTAAGGAAGGACAGGGAGCAGTTCTGCTGTGTGCGTCTCCAAAAGCCTGGCCCGGTGTGTACAGGTTTTTCCTGACGTCGCCGTTGTCGTCGTCGTCATCATCACACAGCTCCATCTTTTCACTGCATTCTCTCTGGATAATCAGTTTTGAAATGTCTAGGAATAAAAGATAATAACAAAGTTATACATATATATTTGTTTAAGAACAATTTGCACTAATTATTTATTTCAAAAAATGCACATTTTAAACATTTACCAATACAAACATGAACTTTACCCACAAACATCAAACATTTTGGAGAACAGCCACATGATTTTATTGTCCTTCCTCTCTTTCAGAGGCGGTGACGTACCGCTGGATCTACAATGAGTTTCCAGTTTTCCTGCACACAGATCGCCGCAGATTTGTCTCCCAGAGGACAGGGAACCTGTACATCTCCAAGGTGGAAGCTCAGGATGCAGGAAACTACTCCTGTTACGTCTCCAGTCCCATCATAGGGAAGAGCGTCTTCTCCAAGTTCATCCCCCTCATCCCTTTACCCCCTGACGAGGGTGGGTAGATAGTAGCTGCAACTAAATAAGAAAAAAAGTCTTGAAGTCTTTGGTTTTTATGTAATTTACTCTTATTTTTGCCCCAGGTGAGGAGAAGAAGTACCCAGCAGACATCAGGGTCAAGTTCCCAGACACTACTGCCATGCTGGCCTCTAATATTACATTAGAGTGCTTTGCTCTGGGAAAGTAAGTTTTTGTTAATTTAGTCATTTAAGGATAAATTAAATACAAGGGTACGTTAGAAGGTACGTCTATGCTTTCACATAGAGTAGGTACTGATTTATGTCACAAAAAGGTACGGATGTACATAACACTTATAAACATGACTTTATCATTACAAAAAACTATTCTTGTGTCCGTTCAGTCCCATCCCTCATATCGTTTGGAGGAAGGTGGACGCCACAGACCTCCCAGCTAATCACGAGATCAGCGAATCAGGAGCCGTGCTTCATTTGTACAATGTACAGTATGAAGATGTGGGAGGATATGAGTGTGAAGCCATCAACACTAAAGGGAAGGACTGGCACAAGTCCTGGCTCTATGTAGAGTGTAAGTGAAGTTATTGAAGTGTACATCACCAACATTAGATTGTTGAGCGTACTCTGCAAAAACAAGTACTAGAACATTATTTCTAACAATAAAATCCAGTTGTAGGAGACTGTTTCCCTCGTTCCTAATAAATCACATCAATTCCTTTAAATAGTAATTGTACAGAGCGACATAAGGGATATGGCAGAAAATATCAACATCATCAAAACAGCAGCAATAATCAGAATGTATTTTAATACATTCATGATTAAAATTATATCAATGCCCATTTTCTTTTTTCCAGCCGCCCCGGAGTGGGCTGAAACTATCAACAACACTCAGATCGACATTGGCTCAGAGCACACCATGCGATGTGTGGCGTCAGGGAAGCCCTTCCCTTTCATCCGCTGGTACAAAGACGGATATATGGTGAAAACTTTTTGCCACCTACTTTTGATAATATTCTCAGCTTGGCTTTTGTTGTGTGGATAGGTTTTCTTTAAAATTATATTCAAGTATACATTTGGGTTGTGTGTGTGTGGTTTATTAACAGTATGGCAAAGGTGAGCTGAGGTTTTCCAGTCTGACTTTTGATGACTCCGGGATGTACCAGTGTATTGCTGAGAATTACTGGGGCATCAAATACGCCAACGCTGAGCTGCGAGTCATTGGTGAGTCCCCTTGAGAAAAAAAAAAAAAGTCACATATTAAATACAAGAAAACAAAATAGGGTTTTTTTACGAATAATTCAACGACTCCATGATCCTTACTGCTACAATATGTCATAAAACAGTTCCTAAACACAAAATGATATAATCTCCCTCCAGCCTGTGCTCCTACATTTGAGTTTAACCCCGTGAAGAAGCAGCTTCTTGGAGCTAAAGACGGACGTGTGGTGATTGAGTGTAAACCCCGAGCTGCTCCTAGACCTCGATACACCTGGAAAAAGGGCAAAGAGCTGCTCTTCAACAATTCACGGTCAGAACAAGTCATAAGAAAAGGAACCGGACACAATGACACTGCAATAACCAGGACGGTGTAGCAGTGGAAGGCCTTCTACTGACAGACAGCTTACGTTTGTTGATTGTTTGTTTGTTTTTAGCATTTCCATACTGTTTGATGGGAGTCTGCAGATCCTCAATGCTACGAAAAATGATGAGGGCACTTACACCTGCTTTGCCGAGAATGACAGAGGAAAGGCCAACAGCTCTGGTGATCTCACCATTACAGGTTAATGTGGATTTGTTATTTATGTGGCATTTTTTTTTCATTTCCCCAACACCAATATTTGTTGGACAGTTTAGATGGACACAGTATTGGTGATGTTCGTTTGTTTTTTTTTTAACACCTAGAGGCGACCAGCATCACCGTGGCTCCTGAAGACAGTGAGGTTAAAGTTGGTGATGAGGTTATTCTGAGTTGCACTGCGTCATTCGACCCCATGCTGGACATCACCTTCATCTGGGCCATAGACTTCAGAGTCATTGACTTTGACTTTGAGTGGCAACACTACGAACGTGATATAGTAGGTTGATGGTTCATCCTAGCTTCGTTTTACATCTTACAGATGTCTCACAACTGGTCGCTTGACATTCCACTGCTACTGTCAGCTAATGAATGATATTTTTCCTTCTTCCTTTTTTTTCCCGCCTCCCCTTTTATCGCCTTCTTTTGCTCTTGGGATTTCCAGAGTGAAGATGGCAGTGGTGACCTTAAAATAAAGAACGCCCAGATTTGGCAGGAGGGTCGTTACACCTGCACGGCTCAGACCGTGGTGGACAGTGATACAGCGTATGCTGACCTCAAGGTTGTAGGTCAGTACCAACATGGTTTGCCTCAGATGACTACATACCCCAAGACTAAGTTTAATTTTTGATCACTTTTTAGGTGCTTGGCTGAAATTGTTATCCAAAGCAAACGAGTAGATCAAAAAACTGCAAGTGATTAGTACTAGTCTTGTTAAAAGCTGCAACTATTGCTATCATTACTTTATTTCTTGATCATTTATACCACTCTATCTCATTAGTCTACCTTCTTTCCATGCATCTTTCCTTCCACATCCAGGTGTTCCCGGGCCTCCTGGTGTGCTCCGGGTGGAGGAGATCGGGGACACATGGGTGAAGCTATTGTGGAGTAAAGCAGCGGAGCATAACAGCCCCATTGTCTCCTACACCATTCAGACGAGGCATTACTGGGCTCTGTATGAAGATGACTGGAGGGACGCCAGCACCTGTGAGTACCGCTCTCCATCAGCAGGGGGCCAGCTCGCTCCACATTTGTGATGAAGTGGAAAATCCTGACCTTATGTGCTCTGATCACTTCAAGGTTGTGGATAGACAGAGTCCCTACACAACAAACAACCAATGTAATTGAATTTTTAGCATAGATTTGAGGGTTGATTTGGGGTGCCCTTCGTGTCTCTCTCAGCTCCAACTATTATTGACGGCAGTATGGAGAAGGCAGAGGTGACAGACCTGTACCCCTGGATGGAGTATCAGTTCAGGGTCATCGCCACCAATGAGTATGGTTCTGGAGAGGCCAGTATCCCCTCCCTCAAGATCAAAACCTGGGATGCCGGTAGGGAGAGAATGCAAATTTTTTGACATCTTTTAGTCAGGACTATTGAGGATGAAGAACTCCTTTTTTTTTTTTTTTCTATCTTCTCAGCTCCAGTGGTAGCGCCCACTGATGTGGCAGGTTATGGAGGTAGAAATGGCGAAATTGTCATCACATGGACAGTAAGAAAGCCATCAGTTCCTTGGACACTATTAAGATTCCGACTTTATCGTATTTGAAAACTAAATGAACACATCTTAACATTAAAAGAAGTATTTCTTCTTTCTATTTCTCTTAGCCTGTGCAGCCTTGGTATTTCTACGGCAAGAAGTTTGGTTACATCGTTGCATTCAAGCCTCACGATGCTTATGACTGGTGGTACGAGACCATCTCAGACCCCGAGACGAGGCGTTATGTTCACAGGGAACCCTACTTCATTCCCACTGAAGAAGATTTCCAGGTGCGAGAGTTTCAGGTGAAGGTCAAAACGTTTAACGTGAAAGGAGACGGACCATACAGCCTCACCAAGGTCATCTACTACCCACGAGATGGTGAGGAATTGTTTTGTAACAAGACAAATCAGGGAACTCCCTTGGAAAATGAAAGGGTGTGAAACTACAGCAGTTTACTAACTTTTTTTTCTTTTCTCATGTATTCCCCCGACCTCTCCAGTACCTACAGAGTCTCCGACAGACGTCTATGCCAGACCGGTGTCCTCCACTGAAGCTCTGGTGTGGTGGTTGCCAGTAGTCGACACTGGGACAGGCCTGCAGCAGTATATTGAGGGATACCAGGTATAAATCACTCTTTACATTTATACATTGAGATAAACACACTTCCAATAAAGGTTGAAGGCAGCAGCTAGCAGTGACAAAAACGTAAAAATGAATTGGTACAGTAACAAGGAAACTGGATTCACATATGTATCAACTAGCTAAGCTAAGAAACAAATTATCACCAGAGAGAGAGCAACATTATGTCCCTTTTAGGAAGTACCCTACAACCCAGTAATTAATATAGCTAGTAATCATATACATGAATAATGTAAAAAGAGTAAAATATAAAGTAATCTCAACAGGAAATGAAGTTATTTAGACTATTGTATGAGTAACGCATTAGCCCCAAATGGCTAGTACAGTGGCTAGCTTGGTTAGCAGTAAACCGATCACACCTAAAACCAAATTAACAAATCATAAATCAGTAATCACAATGGGGGAGTAGATCAAACACACCTGCCAATTTTTGCTTGGTCACAGATCTGATGAAAGTTAGCTGTAACAATGTCAGTTAGCTAAACTGCAACTGCTGTGAAACTGCTAAATGTTCGACCAAAACCAATTTGAAAATTAGCTAGTGACTAAATATTTTGCCCTTTTAACCTTCATCATGCCGGATATCCATTTTTATTTTTCTTGTGAATTACATTGTAACAATTCTCACCACCTCACCGTCACCATATTGTGATCTCAATGTTAGCTAGCTAGCAATGTAATGAAAACGCCATAGCTTCATCCAGTGATTACCATATCATCTGACCAATAAACTGTCAACGCTTCATTTCAAATACTCATTTTTTCCGTTACCAGGTCAAATACTGGCGAAAGTACGATGACCCGGAGCCAGGAGCCAACCGTATATTCGTTCCAGGCACAGTCAATCAGACCAGGCTGGAGAATATGCTGCCAGACTCACACTACCTCATCGAGGTCCGTGCCTTCAATGGAGCCGGCCTCGGGCCCCCCGGTGAACACTGTGAGATGTTCACAAAGAGACCACGTAAGACTCATTACCCACAAATCTATGGACAATTAACACCTACAATGAGAGTTATCTTATAATGATATACAGATATAGATGTGGTCTTAAAAAATTACTTTGTTTACAGCACCACCAGATCCTCCAAGGATGTGGCGCTACATCAGCTGGACAGGAAAGTGGCTGTATGTGTGGTGGGATCATATCCAGTACGACTGGTTTGGCAATGTTTCATTCCCACTGTACTATAAGGTGGGTGTGGAAAGTTTCGCTAATATATTTGGCCTAATAGTATGTGTTTTCAATTAAATCTAACACTAATTCACAGGGGTACATGGCAATAACAGAAATGCTGAAAACCTCCCATGTTTTGTTGTTCCCTAGGTCATGTTCAGAAAGACAGGTTACATCTACGGGAAAGTCTACATCACTGGCTGGCACTTCATGGACTTCCCCATGCCTCAGGTTGGCGACTATGAGCTGATGGTGCGCGGCCGTTATGAAGGAGGAGATGGACCAGTCAGGAAGATTAGTATTAAGGGTAAGACTACAAATACTCAAATGACTGATTACAGATTTTTTTATCCTGTTGTTTTTTTTTTTTTTTTTTAATCTCATGATGTTTCTGCTTCTTCAGGTAAAGCATCTATGATCTTGCCCACTCTAAGCCTGGTATCTTTGGTGCTGCTGGCGCTGTGCATTGTGGGATTGGAAATTTAAGCCTACCACAAGTCACATGTATATAATAGACTCTGGGAAGACTCAGATACGTGGACCTTAAAATAAGAAATCCAGTCTTCACCTCCGAACACTCTTCACACTGATAGTCATTGGTTAAAATCCTACATCATGCATCTGTCCTGCATTTGTTCTGCTGTAACGGCACATTTGAAGCCGTTGTTTCACAAATTTAGAATTGATTATTGAGTCTTGCATTTTTTATAGACCATTAACTGTATCAGAGGAACTGCAGGATACACACAGTACAACATGGAACTCCTGCATCCGTGACATCTGTATTCCACTGAAACAAAAGATCTAAAATGTCTGTGTCAAAACCAGATGTTTTACTCAAGTCACCCCCAAATCGAAACAAATGAAGACAGATAACTGTTGGATGATTTTCTAATTGCTTTTACCTGTTTGGAGTTGAAATGAGCTGGACAAACAGTACCAAGGTAGAATATAACCCAGAGTGTGTATTTTATTATTTACAGCGAGCACTATCAATCTCTCAGATGGTCAAAACAATAAATAGTATGTAAAGAACTGTATAATAACCACTGCATTTAGTTTGGAATGAACAACGACTGATGTCTTTATTTTTGTGTATGTTTTTTGCCTATTAAATATGTTTTCTCCATGGAGCACATGTAGTATATCACACCTCATAATCACTAGGACACCGCACTAGATTCTAAAAGTTGGGTTCATTTTTGTTAAACCTTTTTAGATTTATTTTCTAAATTTTTAATGGTGCTGGACGATGGTACAGTGGATGCTTGCTCAATGTGAGTTTTTTTTTTTTTATTATGCATCCTCACCAGAATCGTGTGTTGCCAATTTGAGTTCTAGCTGTGAAAGCCATATCATTTTGACAACTTCCTTTGAGACCAGTGATGATTTTTGACAGTGAAAATGTGATATTTGAATGAACTGTGATGCCAGGGTTGGGCAAAAACTACTGTATATCATATGTATCAATATGCTAGTTTTCTTTTTGTGAGACTGCAAAACCATTAAACGGAGTATAACAACATATTGTCTCCTTGACTTTTTGAGCTTTTTTGGAGCCTGCAGATTCGATGTGTGATTTCAATCAGCAGATGGCAGTATATCCACACTCGGATAACTGAAATGATGGTTAACAATCAGTCCAGTCATACAATGCAATATACTATAAGACACTGGCTTTATATCTAATCTAATTATATGTATGTATATAATGTGTGTATATAAATATATCCCCTATTATCTATACTTCCAATAAGAGTTAGCAGTACTGCAAGTTCTGCTGATTCATTAGAGAAATTTGTCTTTGCCTTGAATTTGTGTAGCAGTACAGTAATATTATTCACATCTGCCATCAGTTTTTTTTTGTTTTGTTTTGTTTTTTTACATTTAATGCTGTTGTGGTATTGGTGTACTCTGGTGCATTCCAAGTCTGATATACATATTTTTTTGTGTGGCTTCAAAAAAGAGGAGGGATTTTTTTTTTTGTCCGTGTGCTTTTTGTTTTTGCTTTAAAGCAGGCTTCCTTGTAAACAGAAAAGCAGTCTCTGTGTGGGTGGCTTTTATCTCTCCTGTTTCCACCTCCATCATTAGTATTTCTCCAATTTTACCTCCTTCCCCTCAAACAAATTACACCGACACAGAAAATCCTGTGTGGGACTGAAATCAATGCTGCCGTCATTTACAAACAATCACAGCAGATGCACAAGGTGAGTCTCTAAGGCAGGGGAGTGAGTCTTCCTCTAGAGGAAGATATTGAAGGGCCTGTTGTTGTGATGCATGGGTCCGTCTGCTTTTATTTACATGCTCAGTGCGGCTCTTCTGTGAACAATGAACAACAGCAACATACTGTATGTGCCTTTAGCGTCTCTGTGGCTTTGACAGCAGTGGACTCTCCAGATCTCTTTTGTATGGCATGAAATCTCACATTTTCTTCCAATTCTGCTGAATCTTTGAATAGATTGTATTGTCTTGATGCATCTTATAAATCAGGCTGATCTGAAAAACAAGTCTGGGAATTTCATCACATCTCCGGAGGTACGTGACTGTGCAAATATATTTTACACGAATGAAGGTGGAAGTGCCCAGCTGACCACACATTTGTCAAGGTGACTCTTGAAAATGTGATGTAAAATATCACTTCTTTTTACAGCAATAGTGCAAGGTGACATTTAGCCAGGCAGTGAACCACAGGAGTTTTAGAGTCTGAACGCTGTAGAGCCCTATTGAGTTTGTACCGGTTTTAGGGTTCAAACCCTGAAGGGGTTTTATTTATTTATTTATTTATATAAAACCCCTTCCGAAGCAACTTTCCCTGATTTTCATGCAAAAAGATACTGTTTCAATCACTAGTGACATTATAGGGTTCTGCGTCATCACTGTTGTGTCATTTATTGAGGAAGGAATTTCACATCAAAATATAGTGGACAAGATAAGATGTTGTTTACTACATGAAAACTTTGTCGAGGGAATTTTTTTCTGCATAAATTGAGATGATGAAACAAATGTGTGGATCAGTCTCACTCCTTTAAACAGAATTAATCTGGCTGAAGTGACTTTGCTCGGCTTTGTCAAGCCTGAAAATGACTGGCTGATACTCACGCTGTTGATTCCTGCTGTTGAGCAAAAAGGTTTTAATCTGCAAATTTCCACATGCAGCTGAATTTTGTTTCCTGTTATTAGCTTTTAAAAACGTACTGTTTCTGAGAGACACCGGATAAACTAATCCCAAGTGTCAGATACAGTAGATTAACTCCCACGATGCAATGGAATGCACCTGATTATTTACGTATTAGATATTCCCTTTGCTGCCTTCCATTTGATCAGAAGAAGCTCTCAGACTGTCAGGTTGGACCTGTGATGGTGGGAGCATATAAATAGATTTAATAATAGAGCTGCTGGGGTCCTTAGTGCTCAAAGCAGGTTCAGCCTGTGTGATTTCCTGCCTCTCACATGCACTCATTGCATTTTTATCAAATCCTCTCAACCCTTTTAGCCCCATTTCCATTCTCTGAATTATCCCCATCCTTTCCTATATACCAGTGGCTGTATTTTTGCACAACAGCACACGATAAATTTAAATAGAGAACACATTTTCTATAATTTAGCAGCAGTGTTGCAGCACAAAGGGTGATTCTGTGAATGCTAAAAGCATGAGGTATGGGAGGTCTCAGAATAAAGTCTGTGTAGCCAGCAAAGAGCCAAACCAGGACATATGCAAAGCAGCCTACATTAGCCTTCACACTGGCCCATAAATCACATACATTTGGCAGGGCCCCCCTGGTTTGCGAGCTAGTTAGCCCAGGCTAGAGAAGCCACTCCTGCTGGCCCCACAGTGCAGAGGAGCCTACTGAGCAACATCAGATGGCTCCCGGGGTTTGGAAAGAGCCACACTAAATCTCTAAGACCAATTTGGCATGGCAGAGCTGGCCTGTGTTAGCAGCATGGCTAACCTGGTTAGCAGCCTGTAAGACCACGGTTGGAGGCCCCTCCCGCTGTTCGATTGGCTGAAATGGGTTGCAGTGTCAGATCAGGAAGCAATTGCCTCTTCTATGGATGGTTTATGACCCTGTTTACCCCGAGAAGAATCACTCCTTCACACAGCCCTCTTTCTGGTGGTGGCACTACATCAGGCTGATGGTTGATTTAGGTGCTCTCTCACTATTAGTGAACAAAAAGAATGTGCACCTTGAGGCCGAAGGAAACAATTTTAGCTGTATTGTGTTCCTTTTGAGGCGGGATTGATTGCTTACTGTGCATTGTATACTCTCACAGAAAGGCTTTTCCTCTCCATTGGCTAAATTGGGAAACTTCATTGTGGAAATATTCCCTAGATACCCAGTAATTGACAGCGCTGTCTAAATTCAGAAACAACAACAGACAGGTTGTATTGTTGTGTGACTTAGTTTTGTGCAGCTCATCAGCCCCCCTGCCAGATTTGTGCTCACTCTGCACCAGGACCCCCTAGTCTGCTTTGGCAATCACACCAAATCCTCTCTCTTCCTCTGTGTCTTGTGCTGGCAGACCTGATGCTCGCTGATGCAGATGCCAGAAAAACAGTTTACAATCCTCTTTGAGTCCAATTAAAGATTAACAGCACTACGTCCACAGAGCCAGGAACCTTTCTTGCTGTAAATACCCTTTTCGGCTTTTGTTTAAGAGATGTTCTTCCAGAGTTATTGCTGAAACAGGGAAATGGGCAGTTCACACAAAACACACAATTAAGTGTCATTGTTTGACAACTGTTGTAGCACTGGTAAACAGGAAGGACAAGGTCATGTTGTACTGCCGGGTTACATTTCTTCCAAGGTCCAGATAAAATACTTCACTGAAGGAAAACAAGGACCTTAATGGAGTAAAACTGAGAACTCTCTCTCTCTCTCTCTGTCTGTAAAAGTCAGGACATTTCCTCACTTTTTAGCCGTCCAAGGAATATGGTTTTATGGCAATGTCCGTCAGTTGGTATGTTGGTCCAACACTTTGGTCCAGACTGAAATTTCTCCACAGCTATTGGAATGATTAAAAATAACAGACATTCATGGTACCCAGAGGATGTATCCTGATGAAACTGGTGATCCCTTAACTTGTTATCTTGCACCACCATGAAGTTTTTTTTTTTTTGTTATTTCTTTTAAAAATCTATTAACAAATATTGGATTGATTAATCACAATCCCCAGAAAATGAATCCTAATGATTTAATTATCCTGTGACTTTTCACCTAGCGCTTCCAGCAAGTCAAAGTTTCCTCTTATGCAGTGAAATATCTCAACGTCTGCTGGACGGATTGGCCAAACATTTTGAACAGACAGCTTCCTGGATGATGGACTTTTGGTGATCCTCTGTCTTGATCGCCATGAGGTCAAAATTTGACTTTGTCCATTACTTTGGTTAATTCCTAGCATGCTATAGCACACTGAGCTGAAATGGCAAACATGAACATTAAACCTGCGAAAACCGGCAGCGTAACGTCACTGTTACAATTTTGTGATGCTAGCATTAGCACTTAGCTCAAAGCAATGGCTGTGCCTAAGTATAACCTCACGGGGCTGCTAGCAGTCCTTTATTTACTCCTTATTATCGGTGGAATAGCGTATGCCAGCTGTATTTTGGTTTATTCCATCCCTAATGGATGAAGCAGTACAAGGTTGTCTGTACTTCTAATTACTGCTAGGCATGACTATCAGTCTCCAGTATTTATAATTATCTAGTAAATCAGGCAGAGAGTTAGGGAGAGCACACTGGTTTCACCTCTCTTCTTGTCTTCACTTTCAGTATTTCTTAACAAGTGAAACAAGATGTATTAATTAAATTATTTTTCTTATTTATCCATAATTCATACAACTGAAAGTTTAATTTCTGGTGGAGACGAATGGGAAGGACTTTGTTAGATCACTTTAAGTGTTAAGTATGCATGTAAAGAACTATTTAGTTTTTAAATTACTTGGTATCAATAAGTGAAAAAGTATCTTACAAAAGAGTGAAAAGAGAGAGAAAATCCTTGCAAAGAAAAAAGTAAAAGAATCAAGATTTAATGATTTGATAGTGCAGTAACCTTGATCTTGAAACTCTCTGAGGGTGAATAATACTCAGATTTATAGATTAAGACAAACAAGAAGGCTAAGATGAATGTGTTTTTGCAAAGACTGATACATCTGCTCAATGCAGCACTTGTTTCTGGTGTAGACAAGAGAGAAGAGCTTCTTCAGCCATTAGTGTGGCGCACTCTAAGCTGTCACACAGGCGGCCATGCAATGAAGGATGGATGTCAGGCTGATGACAGAGGAATTGGATACCTGTGCCGTCAGGAAGGAAAAGCTAGAAGGATGGAAGCATAGAAAGGCAGGAAACAACCTGGCAGAAAAAAAAAAAAAAAAAACAGAAGTCAGAGAGGAAGAGAGGGAAAGAAGATAGACTTTGAAAGACTCCACAAAATGATGTGGAATCACTCAGTGCCCGTGAGGCGAAATCATCACCTCCATCCCTCCTCACACCCTCAGAATAATGGCAGGATTTATCACGCATTCCCTGTTCATAGGAAAGATTTCTCCAACAGGGAGATGACATGAAAGTAGAATTCAAGTTCGAGTTTAGAAGCGGCTCTATAGCATGAAAATAGGTACACATACCCACCATATCTTGTTCAAACAACCCTCTTTATTCCGAAAGATGTCTGTCTGGCAGCCATGACGAAAATGTCAACTTGAAGTCTTTTTTCATACTTAAACATCGTCTTCATCTGAATCTCAAGTGGGAACAGATGCAGAACAAGATGGGCCCTCTGTGTATGTCTGCATATTTTGTTTATGCATCAGCTTGTCCTTTGTCTCAGTTTTAAAGGCAATTCTTTTGGGGAATTTGCCCCTTTTTTTTCTCCCTGACAGCAAGCTACATGAAATCCTTTTTGTGCAGGATCATCTGACTGGTGTCAGCAAGGCAAACAGATTGCATCAGGTGTCGCAGGCACAAACGGGCTCAGGTTCAGCCAACAGAGACGCGCTCTATTGTCAACATAGCAGTTACATAAAGCGTCATTAGTTGTGTTACATTGTTAAAGCAACGGATCCAGCCTGTTGTGTGTTGTCTCGTGTTACATGTACATCTGTACACAGCAGACATTGTCCATCTTAACAAGAAATTTTATCCTTTGTCAGTCATAAAATTTTATTTCCACAGAAAAACACAACACAGCAGTAAACATGTCATCCTCTATAAATGATGACTTCTCTGTGTGGGCCAAACAGAAAACAAACATGCCACATTGCAGGTTTTAATAATGGCTCCCCCTCCTTTGTCCGAGTATGTGACATTGAAAGCAAACAGTTCTGCTTGGGTTGATAAGTGCAATGTGGGAATACATGGTGTGATGTTGCAATGTTTAATTTCTTTTGCAAAAAATATGTTACTGCCCTCATTAGGCTGAATGCACTTTTGAAAATATTGGAACAGAAGCCCCATTTCACAGATTTTGATCATTTTATCTGCGTGGACACCTTATCTAGGTAGGGGCATCCGTGATGCAAGTGAAGGATAGAGGTTCATATCAATTCATATATCATTTATGACCCAAATTCATCACAGATAACAAAAAAACAATGCAATAAATACAGATTACAATATAAGTCCAGCTATTCAGAATTGCACATTTAAACAAGAATAAGATTCTCAGTCGTCCAGGTCACAGTTATCCAGGAAAAGTTGAATCGAGGACAACTGGGCTTGGTTGTAGATACTGAACTGAAGAAGCCTGGGTTTCCTCAATATATACCAGATGTTCCAGATGTGTTTATATTAATGTGAAAAGCCACCCACAGACAGAACCATTGTCACCTTTAATCCCTACTATGAACCAAGCTCCAAACACTGGAGGTTACACTCTTTATATGCACCTTGACAGCCTCTTTTGTTAAACGCCCACTGCCACCCCTGACTCTTTCAAGCTCCACACCCCTAGTTAACAGCTGCAACAGCGTGGCTGGTATTGTTTTTCACCTCGTGAGTCTGTGTGTGTGTGTGTGTGTGTGTGTGTGTGTGTGTGTGTGTGTGTGTGTGTGTGTGTGTGTGTGTGTCATCGTAGAAAAATGAGGTCCAACCGTAGCGGGAACTACCGCAGATGTTTAAACTGTATGTGTGTGGACAGATTTTGTCAACGCAATAGTGTCACAGCAAGATACAGTCATGAAACTTTACAGGTGACTGGTTGACATCAAAATGAAGGCAGGGCCTCTAATTTGTAACACTGAGTTTCTCTTAAAAAGAATTTGTAGTCTCAAAGTCGAGGCTGAGCTACCTGTGATGTTAGAGAAGTAGGTTTCCCACACTTGAAAAAGCTCCTCTAGAGCCACAGGATAAGTATTGTACCCGCTGTGACTAAAACATAAAAAAAACTTTTAAGTTTCTCAAATGTACATGAGTACACATACACACAAAACCTCAATGAAGCTGCATGCTACGCTCCTTCCAGTATATAGCAGCAGTATAAGCCACACACAAGTAAATGTGCAAGTAAATACAAGAGGTGAAAGTGCCTCGTATATAGCAAAGAGTTAACCTGTTATCGCCTTAATTGAGACAGATGCATTTTTAATGACCGGTCCTCGCCCAAAGCAAGAGAGGCATCAAATTATGCTAAGTAAGTGAAAAATGCTAATGGCCTTGCTATGGCTCTGGGTTTCTGCTAAAAGACGAACTTTGCAGTTTTTAAATGTCCTTTCCCCCTGGTGAAATCTGGTGAGAGGGGTATGTGAGTCTTAGAAATCCGATATTTTCATTTTATTTCGAATCTCTTAGGAATGCATGTTGTTCGGCTCGTGGCTTGTTCTTGTCACAAAAGCATTTAGTAATTACAGACTCTTCATTGCTTCGTGATCCATTATAATATTCACAATCACCAAACATCTGTTTTGGTCCAAAGTTCAGCAGTGTTTTTTTTAATCTCCAATCCTCAGCTCCGACTGCACTCCTGAGGTGGTGTTTTAACTCTGTTGTGACACCCGGAGGGAATCTGGCAGATATCAAAGCAGAGGCATTTGGGTGTTGCTGGGAACCAACCACTCGCCAGATACACACACTAATGCAAAACATAGCTCTGCAAACACGTACACAACTTTGTTTGCATATATGTGGATGCAGAAAAATGTGCATGTGCACATACAGTCACAGACACAGGCAAATATATATAGACACACACACACACACACACACACACACACACACACACACACACACACACACACACAAATAGACTGATTTCCTTTGCTGCCATCTGTCAGTTGTAGAAGCCTCAGGGGAGTTACAGTAGGCTGCAGACTGTGCCACAGTTGGGTGCTAAAATGAACAGCGTAGCAGATGTTTGGGTTGCTTTTTAGTAAGTTCCTATACCAACCTCCATAAGAAGACTGCCAGTTTCACTCCACATGAGGATGCTTACTGTGCTCCTGTCATGTAATAATGTCACTTATTTAATGACAGCCACGCCAAATGGTTGGAGCAAACATCTGTGCTCTGTTTACGGTTGTCTTTGTGAAGGACGAGCTGTGCAAGCTGAAGAAAGTTAAGTCAAGACCTACAGAGGAGAACCCAGCGGGGCTGTCTGCAATGACAAAATGTTATTTCGTGAAGGTAAAGGTTATTAGATGTAAGTCAGAACAGGAACAAAGGAACCAAACTCCTTAAAAGCTACAAAAGTACTGAAAGCTGCTAATAATGTTATTAACAGAATTAATAATTATGGAAAATAAATAAAATGGAACTGTTTCTGTCTTATTGCCTGAACATCCACACACTGTTAGTGGCTTTTATTTTAGATTCACTTTCTGACCACACGTAAACATCCGTCCATCCAAAGTCCAGACTGGCCTCCACCTGTCCACCCCCATGAAAATTGCATAGTTTCACCTCCGATAATTTTCTGTGGGTTCGACTCTATGAGTGACTCCATTCACTTCACACATAGGCATTTCATCCACTGTTGACATAAAAAATATTGAATGATTTTTACCATTGTTGTGTGCTGTAATGTTTTGCCAGGTGTCCATTGTTATAGATGGAACTGTAGGGGAGAAAATTTGGACAGGACTGACCCAGAATGACATCACAACACCACATTGTAAAGAACGCCTCTCGGACAATAGGCACCACGTCCTGTCAATTCCCAGCAGAAGTGATTCCACAGCGTTGCATTAGTCATTGACGGATGACACAGTGAAGCCCCTCTCGCCATTGTTCCTGAACATTACACAAATTAGCTGAGTCTCTAAGCTCACTCCCTGCTGAAGTCACCAGAGCTCCTCTGTGAGAGTAGATTAGCTGCAAATATCTGTTTGAAGGAATAAGCCTTTAATAAGCCTTTTCTTTTAGGAGTGGTACACAGTTCTACTTTTGGATCGTTCTGTTTGGATAAAAGATGGTATAAAACTTGAAGTCATCAAAGAGTAGGGTTTCTTTACTTTTTAGATCTGGAATTTAGCTGTCACCCTGATCCAGACTGAAGAAGTGTGTTCGAAAGGAGGGATTTAATGTCTTACTCAAGGACACTTCACAAGGACACATTGTTATTTTGCATTATTTTCCATGTACCCTGCAAAAATTGAGACATGAAGACTTTCAGTTTTGAATCATCATCGGACAAAATGTTATTTAAAGCTGCTACATGTAAGCTGAAAGGGATTGCTCATATTGACGAACTCAGAGAATGAGCACCCAACTCTTCCATTTCTGTCAGCTCTACAGGGTTTTGGCACCTTTCAGCTCAGTGTTTTTGTTTTACGACCCGCGACTTTGCTGTTCCGATCAACCAGTCCTCAAACCTGAACAACCATACAGGTCGTTTTTTTTCAACCCCGACCCATAGGAGTGTCTCCTGAAATATCATGCCTATGGCTGGTTTCACATGTGAATCAAACTCTGCTCTGCCGTGTCATATGCCTGTAATTTGTTGACCCATCCGACCCCCACTGCAATTTTCCCCTTCGCTCCTGTCATAATTACTATGGTCGCTAGATGTCGCCTAACAGCAAAACGTACCTATTGGTCATAATAACTTGCTGCACAAACAACCTATGGGCTCATTTTTCACAGGAGGACAGTCTCCATATTCTCAGATGCAGCAACAGCACCAAATGGCTGGCAGACAAAGTTGGCCTTTAGCTGGTGAACATACTGTAGAGGAGAGCTTAGTTGCTAACCGGTTAGATATTCACTTCAGGAGCTGGATGGATTGGGAACTACTCCAAAAAATGCTAACGCTAAGTTTGTCTATATCTCAAAATCTCAATATTTAGCAGTCCATAGTATCCATTTTGTAAATGTGTCTAATTTTGTCAGATAAGTTCACCTGACCTTTTCATCTCACCATGAGTTGTCTCAATTTTGTGCTATCAGTTACTTTAGCTCAGACAGTAGCTCTACTAAAATATCTTGTTTCAGAACAGATATCTTTCAATACGCCACCAGCTGTTCATGGATCATCTCACAAAGACACACTATATTTTAGTGTTTCAAACTTTAGTCCATGATTGGGTTCATGTGACATGTTGCTTTTGTCTCACCCTCTCCTCCTGTCATTCTCCACTGTATCCACAAGGTGCACAGTAAATCCTGAAAAGCAGAAATGTACAATCCCAGTTCTCAACAAACCATTAACCCCTTGCACAGTAAGGCCTTACCCATCGATTTCAGACTACCTTTTGTCAGGTTTGATATCTGAACCCATTTCTCACACTCCTTAAAACGTACAAGGTGCACTCTGTGGATCAGCAGACTATGGCAACACTCCCTGCTTCCACTGAAAAACAAGAAAAATAATCAAATGGGGAACAAAAGAAACACTCAATCGCTTAAATAACTTTTCAGCGTAATAAGACAAGCTATACAAATGAAGGTTAATAAGTAGGGTTTGTCAACTTCCTCTGACCACCGTGTTTTTTTTTCCAAGCAAAGGTTACAGAGGTGACAATCGTGGACAGAGGGCACGACCCCCGTGTGTGCGGGAACGCCAGGATGAGGTTAAAGGTCAGAGGACAGGGGCTTTGGGTTAATAAATCCCGACAGTGACACATTACTGTAGCCTTAATGCAAACGTCCCTTCAAGAACTGATTGAACGGAAGAGAAGCAAGGATGACTAATATCATCCTAAGAGATACAGGTCAGCAATATGTCCTCAAGAGAAGCCATCCTATGGTTTTGTGAGCTGATTTATGATCAATCTATTTTCTTTGATCTGACAGCATCAATTTGACACGTAGAAGCATTCATGTACTGAAAACCTACAAATCGTCTTGAGTACTCAAGTTTTCTCAATCGTATAACTACTTTTACTGTTTTGAAAAAGACGACATAATACATGAATGGTATACAGAAATTTGTGTTCACTCAGTATTGACAGATAATGCTACATCATTGCTCTGGTGTTAGCCTTTTTTTCTTTATTCTTCATTGGGATCCCCATTAGCATCCATCAAGTGTTCGCTGGTCTTCCTGGTTTGTTGGGTTTTTTATCATCTTAAATTTAACATTGTTGTTAATCTAAGAAAAATCTAGCATCATTGAACCCTTGTCATCTGTTAGATCCCTATTTGCATACTGTTAAAAACAAAAGAAAAAGCATGGAGGTCAATGGGAAAAGATGGATTTGACAGCTGTTAAATTGTTGTTGTTCTGCGGCTATGCAATCATGTGTGTCAGATCACTTCTTCAGATTGAGATCACTCCACATTTTATAGTGATGGTTTTTCCTTGACTTAAAATATACCCTCAGGGTTATAAAAAGGATACAGAAATTACAACAAAGTATGAGGATTATTCAGTGACCTTTAAGCTTTAGAATGACCCCAATCACAGCTGAGTCTGAGGTACAACTAACAATAATGAGCAATTATGGTTATTAGCAGAATGTAGAAAAAGAGGGGAGAGATGGGGAGACCAGGTTATTGATCCATTCTTTTTCTTTCTACACCCAAGTTTCAGCTCAGAAAACACAGTCCGAAACACTTCACAGACATCTTTGTCTTGCTGCACATGCCCAACACACTATCATGCAACACATGCTGTACGCTGACGATTTCTGTTTGGAGATAAAGAGCAATCTTCCAATAAGGGAAAAGGAAAATCAGAGTGCAGTGCTCGTCACTGACAATCTGACATGGCACGCAGCTGATGGCTCATATTTGGCTGCTGATGGGTACAAAGCTGTTGCGGTGCGTCTGGAGCTTTTTGAAACAGTTCTTAATTAGAGATAGCATCTGGAAGAACCCGCCTGGAAAGAATTCAATGTTAGAAAGCTATGACATCTTTTAAAAAGCTTTACTCACAGAATTTGGACAGGTTAGTGTTTGGGGTGAAGAAATGTGCAGCGATGCGGAACAAAAACTTTTTGTGTGACACCGTCCAACATTTCATTCTATGAGTGATGTCTGAAAACTTACCCTCCACTAAAAGATAAAAGAGTTGTTCTAAGAAGCATATTTGCATGCATAATGAAGAATAAAACTGTGACCTGAGGACTCTGACACTGATGAAAATACTGGGCTCTGGTGTGTGCAGCCAGACTGACAGGCCTGTGTATGAGAACTAGTTCCTCAGTCAACAAGACTTGCAATTATCTCCACCCCAGGCCAATCAGACACACTGCACTCAAGCAAGAAGACCGCAATCAATCTCCAATGCTTATAATGAGAAACATATTTTTCTCTGCCAGTGAAAAGATAATCAGCAGCTGAACCGATGGGTCAACAGGTCCTTTCTAATGTAGCGAAGCAAATAACACGAATCTTGATCAGCCCACAGCTCCGTCGGTGAATCCTCAAACAAGGTTACCCTCAAACCTGCAGCCCCTTAACACAGGCTGCGGTATCGATCAGTTAGTGTATGTGTTAGTGTGGACAGAAGTATCTTAGCCCTTTAGTACCAGCGGTCTTTCTATGTGCTCTATGTAAAGCACACATTGGTTTGAATATGTGAAATAAGACTGTTCACACATCGATCACTTTAGTGCTTTTCAGTCCTAGGGGAACATCTGCTATGTGCCTGTTGTGCTTTTATGTGCATCTTAATGCGATTGAGGAAAAGAATGAAGGTTACTAAGTGCTGACAAAATGTGTTGAAGGGAGTAATACATTTTCATACAATTACTAAGATTAATAAATGCACTGAATTTCCAGCCAAATCTTCACATTTTGGTGCAGAAAGCAGAGCTTTTAAGATTAACCTGAAGAAGAAAATATTGAAAAATTATTCAAGAGAATACATTAAAGCCATGTGTTGTAGAAAATCAGTGTTTTGGTGAACTCATTATTCATTCCAGTGCCTTTTGAAGCATATGTGTGCACTGTACTGTGCTACATTATTTAATACTTTGGGTCATTATACGAATGGAATGTATATTCAATACAATCAGACATGTATAATGGGCCATTAATGAGATATTACTCTTCAAAATGGACATTCTAACGTCACCTCGCAGTATTTCACACCCAGATACCGTATTTTAAAGAAATAGTGACATTTTTATTAAATACACTTATTCACACTGGCTCAGTGTGAGATAAGAATCTCACTCTCAGCCCAGTTTAGCTTTGTGCAAAAGGGAATCTGTACAAAAAATGTTTCCATTTCTTAAAACACCATAAAAAGATCATACAAAAGTCACAGGCTGTGCTCCCCATTTATCGGAACAGTAAGGAACATGAGCAAACGTAAACTTTATGTTTGGAAACAGCCAGGCTAGCTCGTTCTCCCCGTTTCCAGTCTTTGTGCTAAGCTAACGCTGCTGGCGGAATTCACCATACACACATATCAATCTTCTCATAACTCTCGACAAGAAAGGGAATATGAGTTTTTTTGCAAGATGTCAAACTATGTCTTTAACACATCTGGCCATTCAGTCTTCTACTGTGATGTCAATTGTAGCTCTTCAATGGCGTTTGAGTAGTTTACCTTCTCCTTAATTAAACAATGAAACATGTAACCGACCGTCTGAATCCCACTGTGTTATTTAATTGATGTAACCATCTCATGATTGCATACAAATTACTTGGTATTATTTAATATTTGTAATAATTACTTTAATTTGTAAGGTTATTTCATCCCTGTGGTGTTTCTCCGCATGTGAAAGCATGTTTATATGCATGTGTATGTCTGTGTGGGTGTGTGCCGACCTGTGGAAGTTAATGGAGGTTGTTTTAGTTTGTCATTGTTTGTGAGATGGAGGTGAAACCAATTTCAGATAATAGGAATCAGTAATTGAAATTTATGTTGCCACTTAAATTCCCTTCTACAAATTTTATTTGGCCAATTAGAAGAATAAATGGATGCTCTAAGTTTGAGAGTGAAAAACATTAACTCTTATAAAGTGAAGCAGAAAAACATGTTAAATAATACAACAAATCCATTCATTACGCTCTTTTGTGCTTTATTGGGGGGAAAATTCAATATCTCATTTCTCATTCCTGCTGTGTGGCCTTTGAAGCCTACGTTTTTTTTTTTTTTTTTCATCGTTGTGAGTTTGATTCTTGCAGTTTTGAAAAGTTTTTCCTTGTAACATCACCCAGCTGTTTATTAAATCAAATAACTTAAAATATAAGTGATCCTCTTTCTTTTAAGCTAACTGGACATAAGAATATTTTTCAACTATATTCCCAAGTATTTGAATTGTGTCACTCACTCAAATCTGTACTTTTTGTGGGATATATAAGGCATCATTTGTGTGATGTAGGTGGTTACAGCTGTGGACACAAATAGGCACATACAAGTAATGACAAATACAAAGGGTGTGGACGAGTGTTTCTCAGTGACCTCTTCATTCATTTGACCTCTTGTGACTCTCAGTTTATGACCTGTGACGCCGCTGAAAGGATACAAAGGCTTCTGACCAGAGACATAAATCCATATTAGGCACTGTGTAGGGGATAATTGGACCAACCCCATTATTTGTTATTGAATATCAGCGGAGCTTAAAACCCCCCGCAAACCTATTTTCTCGATCAGCTTCAAACTGTGAGTGATGGGTTCCTGCATGATTATGTACTTTTGGGAAAAAGTTCTTGTTATTTCAGTTGAGAGATTTCTGTATTTCGGTTTTTGATTTTGCTTTTCTCACTAGTTTGAAGTGGGCAGGAATCAGTTGGAAAAAGGTTAACAACATAAGAATCAAAATATGTCACTGTTGGGTTGTTTCCTTATGTTGTCAGCACTGTCAATCATATGTGGCCGCTTCCACACAGTCCTCATAACGTACATTAGCTTTTCGTTTTATAAGTGCTTAGCTCTTTAAACCTTGCGCACTATGGTTGCTTTCCCACAGCACAACAGTTAGAAACGAAGCGGTAATTTGCACAAGTCACCGTGATGCCCGTCCATTACAATCACTCAAAACCAGGAAACCTTTTGAAATCAGTGCGGCACACATGAAGAACTTGTTGACAGCTTAAGTTTTGTGCTGCAACACCGGCAGGGAGTAAGTGTCATGGAGCCTTATTTTTTATTGTCCACACAGGCTGGAGCAGGATAATTGTCATGCATTGGAAGCAGGGGAGCATGACAGGCACAGATAGACAGTGAGAGACGCGATATATATACTCCACCAGATACTGACCGAGCTACTGCTATTTGTCTCACTCAGGGCGGGGGCAAGGCAACCCTGTCCTTCTGATCAATGCTATTTTCATCACTCTGTCTCTCTCACCCACCCTGTATCTGTTCATCCTTCTCACTTTCTTAATGTCTCTCTCCCTTTTTTCCATTTTATATTTTGTGCCAGCTATTATATGAACCATAGTGGTCAGAAAGTTTGTTGCGCAATATGCAACGAAAATCGTATTGCGATTATTTTTCTGCGAGTTGTGATTTCATTTTCACTGAAAGAAATTCTTCAAAAATGATGTCATTTTTGTTGTACCAAACAAGTATGTTCCCTTATGTCTGGAGAGGGGCATCTCTGTAACACCACACTGCATATGGTGCTAACAATGCAAAACAATGTTGTCACACATTTTACCTTTTTCAGAGAAACTGCAGCTCCTGCGATTTGTGGCCATTCTGTCTCTCTGTCTTTGTGTGTGTGATGATGCTGTTACAGTTTCCTGAAAATGGTGAGAGCAACCAATAAATGGATAGCTGGATAGATGGCTGGATGGGCTGACTAATATTCAAAGAGCTGGGAAAATGAGAGGTACTGATGAAAAAGTAATGACTGGGGAAGCAAATAACCTTGACCATAGATGTGGGCTGTTAAATGCACCTAATATTCTTCCATTAAGACCTATTACATCAAGCTATGAGTATGTTTGGCATGATTGGATGCTGGGACCTTTGATATAGCTCCTGCATTTTATCCCTCATGCCCTAAAAGCATTGAGTGGTCTTGGTTGCCACTGCAGCACTTGAAGACACTCAATGATGCTTTGAGCCCAAGATGAAATCATCATAAAATCCAAACATGGCCTCTTAGGGCAAGTAACCACACAAATAACATGGATAGTCAGTAATGTGTTTGGAAAAAGTTTATAATTTTTAATCCAGGTGGTTCAAACTTTTTAAATCTCTTCTTTAATTGCCTGCATCATATTGCTCACATCGTATCACTCTGTATAGGTTTCTCTTATCTGTGTTGAACCACATGTAAAAAGCATCAGAATCAAAAATCAATCAAAAAGCAATTTCTCCCTGCAGTGATATGTGGTAACAAAAGTTAGAGCTAGTTCGATTCATTTACACACACAGATAGTGTGCTGCAGCTGCACTGTGAAAATGCAATGTCAGATATGTCTGGATGTGTTAGCAGCACACTTCTAGAGTTCATGTTCTTGACTGAACTGTATAGAAAACAATAATGGAAAAAAACTTGCTGTATTGCACCACTGTTGCTCCAAATAGTAGTTGTATGAAATGTAAAAACACAGCAATAAAAACCAAGAGTGATGGTTGATGAGAGCTTTGAGTCTACAGAGAGCTGTGGAATCAGACCTGTGACCAGGAGCTATTTACCATTCTGATTGCTTTACCCAAGACCCCCATTTTGTGTGAAGACAACCTCAGGGCTAAACTCTTAACTTTATTTGTGACTTTTTTGAGGAATAGAACTATTTTTCTTCTAAAAATATTTCACCTGGTGAAATTGTTTTCACAGAGCTTAGGATAAGAAGAAAGAAAGCTGAGAAGAAAGAATGAATGAAAGGGTGAGTGGTGCCTTTTGAACTCTGACACTTTACTGACCTTGTGACATTGTGGATCCACTGAAGAAGCTTCCCTCTCAGGAGACTAAGCCCCTTAACCATTTTGACCGAAGAGGACCCCCAACGGGACACAGGATGACCCTAACATACCCTTATGCTTCGCTCTGATGAATTGACCAGTAAAGGTCAACAAAGAAGAAAGTGTTCACAGCAAGAGAGGCCCAGATAGAACAAAAAAAAAAAAATCTGAAGTACTGCGCCGACCAAATGCAGAGCATGCAGCAACTACCGTATTCCTACAGGCACACTTACGCTTAGCTCTTTCTGACCCTGAACAGCTGATCTGCTGCAGAATACATTGTGCGCTGTGGTTGCACTTGTGCATAGTGATACAGAAGTTCAACGTTGAGAAAATATAGTTCCAAAGGAAAGGACAGTTTGACAGCAAGATAAAGTGGTGAAAATATTAGAAATAAATCGTACACATCAACTGATGTTAGCATCTTTTAAAGTGGCTAAAACACTTCTGCTGACCCCCGTCCACAGTCTACATAGCTCAGCTTCTTTGCTGGTGCTCCTGCGAATTTCTCCTGGGGAGCACGACGATCCAAATGTACTGCGGGAAATACATTGATTGTGTGACTATGACTTTCAAAAAATCCAGTCCAACCTATGTAGCCTAATCCTAAAATGCGATGTAGAATTAATGTTGTTGTTAACGCGGTGCTGCCACTGCCTCAAGTGACAAGATATATCCACGATTTTCCTATCTATCTAAATAGAAAATACTTCCTTTCATTATTTCTCAAACAGCTTGGCTTCCTAATTTTATGTTCAGCACAGCTTGGTCTTTTTTCTATTTTCCACAAGCAAAGAAAACAACAATAGCCGAGCTTAAAGGCAAGTCACTGGGGCATGCAGAGGACGAGACGGTCTGTGTAATTTTAGGAGTGCCCCCTGCTAAAAACGCAACCTGTGGTATTGTACACTGTCTTTGAATTTGAATGGACAATTACACATTGAATATATAATTCTTTCAAATGTTATGATGGTTGTTCAAATTTCAAATAAAAAATGACAGCTGTAAACCAGAGAGAATTAGGTTGGATGAGTGCAAACACATCAACATCAAGCTGAATTTTACAGTACACAAACTTAATCCAACACCTTACAAAATAAATCCCTTAACCACTGTTCATGTATTTGACATTTTACCACCAAACACAGTGTCTTGTGCTTTTTAGAGATTGTTAGTAAGAAACGTTTTATTATCGCAGGATGTTTGCCCGTAGGTTACTTTTACTCCCCTGACTTTCAGTCAAGTACAACCAAACAGAAACCTTATTTTGTTTTTGTCTGCCATCAATACATGACACACTCTCCAAACACACTTGACATCGCCTCTTTGTCATGTTTGTGGTGAGAGGAGAAACCCCCCCCCGCCACGTCAAATCCAACTAAAATGCTTTGGCTTTTCTGTGGACACAGCAGAAGTAATGGCACATCCATGTGTGTGTTGATTCACCTGTGCACCCACCGTAGACTGGCACCCACACACACGTTTGAGTTTACACACACACACACACACACACACACACACACACAGATACCAACATCATTATAGCATGGCTCCACCATTTCAGTGACAGATCTCCGCTTAGTGCTCCTCTGTCATTAGCTCTGTCATATTGCATGGTTTCTATGACAACCTCAGCATGATGTCAATTCAAGAGAGGGAGGTAAGAAATAAGGTCTTGTCTGGCACCTACTATTTTTAAATGAGACTGATTTGGTTAAAACATAAGGCGCATAGTGTACATGCAGGTGAACGGCATCAATTCATGAATGTGTGACAAGTCCAATCTTTTCCGACAGGCTGATATGTCTTTAACAAGCAGTTAAAGTGCTGTAAAAGGCTTTTGACAGCATTATGACTTTCACCATTGGTATGTTCTAATAAAAACATACACTCTGACCTTCTGTGCTTTTTCCCCATCCATGGTGGCTGTAAAATAAAAAAAGGGCTTGATATTGAATCATAAACAACTGACAAGGCTGCTGCTGGATTAGAAAAACAAGCGTTTTAAAAGGGAGCTGTAAACATCCAGAGGATGGATGTTCTTGTAGCCCGATAATTGTAAGAACCAAAGTGTTAAGGCCAGGTCACACTAGCATTTAAAACACATTTAGATGTTGTACTGAGAATTAATTTCATGTCGAGTTAAACTTTGGTGAGATTTCACCAGAAAATTCACATCGTTGACCAATAGCGAGACGGAGGGTCAGAGAGTCCAAAACAGCGAAAGCTAGTTCTATTCTGCAAAAGAGTAATGGTCTGCAGACAGTTATGAGACAGGAGTCAATACGAATATATCTTTTGAATAAACTCAAGGTAACTCGTCGCCCCCCTTAGTAAGGTCACCAGATTTCTGAAATGAAAACCCAATTATTAAATCATTGAAATACCCAATGTTCTATGGAATAACAAAGGGGGACAGTCCTGGTTTCGTGTATTATGACCATGGTAACGATTGTACTGCAATAAACCTGCAAAATACAGAATCATCCCATAACAGTAACCCTTTCATTTGTGAAGCCTCTGAGCTAGCTAGCAGACAGCCCCCTCTGCTGGCCAAAACAGGTGCAACGCTAGACTTAAGTAACAAGCTAACGTGTTTGCTAACTGACCAAATCTTCATCAGAAGGCTGCTACCTCTGAGATTGTTTCCTGTAGCGAAGAGGATTTTAAAAATGGTAACAGACAAGGGAAGGGAAAAGGGAGGAGAACGCCAATTGAAATAGGTGCCCAAGCTTTATACCAGCACAGACGACATCCGGTGAGTCAGATTAGCAGCTCATCAACGAACCCCGTGAGCAGTCACAACCCACTCTTTTAAAGGGCTAGTTTAAGGTTAGAGCTCAGATTCATGTTTGATTTTTAAATTAGGATCAGGTTTAAAGTAGGCTGGTGAGGATTAGGCGTCAGGGAACAATTGTCAATAGAAGATCCTCATTGAACTAATAATTCAGTCGCCAGCAAAGCGGTTCCTTCACGATGCTCATTAGCATTGTAAAGACTGAGGCCATCTTATCCTTACATCCTCTTGACCTCTGGGGTCGTCACAGAGCTGGTGTCACAGGATTGTGTGTGTACTAAACCATCTGTGTTCAGGCAGGTTTGAACCATGTAGCATCAATTTATAATCTATGAAATTACCTAAATGTCAATATTAAACAGATGGTTTACGTTGCTTGAGAAAACAGACAGCCAATAGATGTTCTGCTCTTTTTTTTTTAATTTTTTTTAATTGAATTAGATTTTTACATCATGGCTCGTACATCATATGAAATCTGGGAGATTCATCCTAAAATAAAACATTTAAAACACAAAATTATCACAAGCATGTAAGTTAAACTTTTCTTGTTGCTATTTCTTGCTGGTAATTTTGAGCTTTAATATCTAAATGGTTTTTCTTACAAATAAATACTGTATACTGCTGAATGAAATGAAACCATTCAGTTGGACTGTGATGGGTCATCTTCTCCTCATAAAGTCATTTTTTTCTCTCTGTTATATAGCCATCGAAGGGACAGTAAATATTTTATTGGTCACTTTGGGCGAAGATTGGGACCAGCAGGGCGCTTAAGGCATGCCCAGTCAATCAAGCAATCAATCACATTTATTCATGTGTAGATCATTTTGGAGAAAAAAAAAAAAAAAATTACATCTTGAAATATCTGGCAATATTGTGAGCATTAAAAAGAAAGCACAGCAACAGGGAACATTTGTAGACCCAAAAGCCCTGTGGCTCTCCAGCAGATGCATCCAAATAAAATAAAGTGCACTGTGGGATAGATTGAGTAACAGATGAGTGTGATACGGGCTTGCTGAGATATGTTTATCTGGTGATTTTATTGCAGCAACAGCCTGAACTATTTGTATGGCTTCATTCAACAATAACATATATTCTTACAATCTGAAGGCACAGTCAGTTTTACCTTGAGTCCTGAGTGGACTTCATTGCGATGATAATAAATTTTGCAATGCAACTGAACACACATTATTACACAGAGATGACATTTCCTAATAATATTTTAACCCTAAAATCAGTCAGGCATTTCTCCATAGGAGTAAACAGTTGTGATTGATTGCAAGGTTACAATGAGCTTGCAGGTGAAAATGCATATAATAAACCTGCAGTCATGTAAACCCCAAGTCCCACTGTGATTAAAGAACTCCACCAACAATTAAATGACTTGTTAAAATAGACATTTACGTTTGTGTAATAGAAATCCCCTGCTGACCTGCTGTATAGATTTTAGACCCAATATGGATCTGTGCTCTTTGGTGTTTGCCAAATTACTGTATGTTCTGCAATCCTCACTTTATTGAGCATATTGACTGTAAGGCCAACCGCTGCCAGTTAGGCAGCCACACCCTTAGCCACAGAGGGCCCCAAATCAATACTGCACGCTTGTTCACTACATGGGTTCAGGCCCCTGTTGTTATGGACGCAATGTAGTGCACAGAAAGCATTAAGATGTAAACTCAATGTAGGCTTCTCCTGCCATATAATGGAATTGATGTCAACAAAACTTTTGCGTGTCTATGAATGAGCACGTGACAGATTTTGCTCCCCTTCTGGCTCATGGTCAGAAACCAAGAAAAAGTCTATCACAAGAAAAAAAAAAGAGAAAAGAAACTCAAGCTACTTTGCAGGATGACACCCTCAACATGTGTCCTTTTTGTACCTTTTCTTTCCAGATGGAGCCATTGTTCCTGGTGTCTTTCTGCTCTGACCGCACCGCAGGTTGGCACGGTGACATAAGACGCACCGTAATATACAGACATAAGGAGGATCAGGGATACAATGGAAACTTCCTTATCTTCCTGACAGGCAGTTGCTTGTCCTGCAGTCGGGATTAGACAGGAAAAGGGGAAACCAGCAGCTGGAAGCAGGAAGTGAGTCGGCACACGACGTCGCGGGTTCAGCAGCGTATGACTAATCTTATGTCCTCTGACCGAACGTGATCTGTCTCTAACACTGCTTTATCACCGTGTTGCGGGGGGCCAGATTAAGGCCACATTAATTCACAACAGGAGAGCCCTTTGAAACCC
Source organism: Seriola lalandi dorsalis (assembly GCF_002814215.2). Lineage (NCBI taxonomy): Eukaryota > Metazoa > Chordata > Actinopteri > Carangiformes > Carangidae > Seriola > Seriola lalandi. Next base: position 2,015,823 of record NW_019525132.1, on the reverse strand, counting down.
AGCTGGTGCACTGATAAAAATCGAAAGGGCTGTGCTCCACCAAGGGAGGAAATGCATGTGAAAGGCAGAAAGACTTTGTGAAATGTAGTACCTCCAAGTCATGGGAAATGAATGCATTTCGAGTTTCAGTTTCACAACTGAATACAATGTATATGTCTGTGGGATGATGTGTCCTGCTTCTCAGTCTGCCTTTGAAGTTTAAGGTTAAGTCTTTGTGTGTGTGTGTGTGTGTGTGTGTGTGTGTGTGTGTGTGTGTGTGTGTGTGTGTGCGTGTGTGTGTGCGTGTGTGTGTGTGTGTGTGTGTGTGTGTGTGTGTGTGAGGATGGAAGAGGCTGGCCTTGTGCCCCTCTGTAATCCTGTTAAGCACCTGGACAATGGAACAACAGCTGGCTTGGCCTTCCTGCACTCTGCAGCATGGAGTGGAGGAGACGATGATGTGCACTGCATTCAGATGGAGAAGTAAAAATAGAAAAATAGGGACAAATCCAAGTATCTATTGATCTATGTTTCTATCTATCATCCGCGTTCATCTATGTCTCTATTTATCTATATGGCTTATCCTTCCCTCCCTGTCTTGGGCCTCCGGTGGCGGTTCTCTTGGCCCTGGTGCTTCATCCATCCTCATGGTTCAATACTGGCACAGATGTTGTGGAAAGTTTAAGAGGCCCACTTGTGCCATTAGTCCAGCAGCAGGGCCTGGGAGCAGCAGGGGAAGACTTCTCTAATCAGTTTTATTGGTGCTATGCTATTGGGTTAACACAACAGGGTCAGGCCCAGAGCCCAGCGGCACTCCAGTGTAAATGCATGTGTGTGTGTGTGTGTGTGTGTGTGTGTGTGTGGACAGGGGTTTTTTTGTGTATGTTTACACCCTAAGACTATAGCACAGATATTAATGTCTGTTTACCTCTCTGTCTCTTTTATGCACACACACACGGACACACACATGCAAACCTGAGACTCAGCTGTGTGGCAGATGAGCTCCAGTTGGTTTAGATGCTGTGATCAAATAACTGCATGGGATAACAACGCTGTGGTATATTGGTTTTGTTGGAAATGATAACAACTATAGTATGAATGAATGAAAGGCTACAGCAGCAACACTGTGTCGGTAGGATTCATGGGTTTCTGTAGAAAATGTCATCTCTGGAGCCGTGTCGTGTGCCTAAAAGCCACTGAAGGTACAACCTGACTTAAACTTAGACTACAATCAGAACAAGATCTGTTTTTGTCAGAGAAAGTTTTTGCACGCCAATTTAGAATCAGTTCCATCTTGTTTATTCAAGCTGCTCAGTAGTCAAAGTAAAGCCGCTGAGGGAAATCTGAACCTGTGTCCCAGTGCCTGAGGACAACTCCACCCTTATGGGCTACTTGACCCCGCATGGCCAACGCGGTGGTGCGAGGTCAGCTGGTCAGACGCCAGGTTGGCTGCTGGCTTATCGAGTAAAGAGGCTGTCACGGTCTCATATTCCCCCCGGTCATGCTGCTCTGTGGTGGTTAAGTTGCTGTGTATATTGAATAGTGAACTTAACTAAGGAGAGGGTAACACAGCCCCTGGGCGTCTGGTCGCAGTAGTTCAGAAAGGATGCTGAGAATGCTGCCATTTGCTTCCTGAAAAGCCTTGTTCAATGGAGCAGCAAAAAAGAAAAAAGAAAGTGTTGGCGACTGATTCGACAGCGATTTGACTTGTTTTAATGGCTGCCTCGGTTTGTCTCGTGCCAAGCTCTGAATGGCTACATTATGACACACTTTCACTTACACCATTTGTGTATATGTGTGAATTTGTGTGTAAGCGACATCCTTGCTTTGCCTGGCTGCTCAAAGGGGACATAACTAAAATTGGACATTAAAACACATTGTTTCTCCAACAACTCACTAATGAATGATTTTCGCCCAACTGGCACTCTGCAAATTATGAACAAAAGGTCCCTCTGTGTGTGCTTGAATGGATCCCAGTTTAGTTGTTTTGTCTTTTCCTTACTTTTGTGGCCTGACCGCCTTTTGTTCCTCTTATAACTCTGTTCATAATTTGATAATTAAATGACTGCAATCACTCTGGTTCTTTTTTACACAGTCAGTTATTTTGCTTCAACAATCGGGATCGCGAGACAATGAGTGGAGGAGAGATAGTCATTATGAGGATTGGATCTGAACGTTGGCCTCTTGCAAAGTAATTAGACAGTAATGAATAGTTACAATGTAATTACTAGAATAAAAACAGAAAAGGATGCCGCTTTTCAATTACCATTATGTACCATTATTTCCCCTCGGTCTGTAGCTCCATGCTGTAAGTAACACTCTAATCATGTTTTTACCTAGATGAATGGTTCAGAGTGTTAGATAATGTATGGATTATGGCTATTGAGAGCCGTGTGTGGGTCGCCCTCAGGCTCTTCTCACGCCGTCGGGTTTGAGGCGCACCAGCTATCTGCTCTAGCAGAAATACCACTGTTTGGTATTCATCTTTCTATACATGCCCTGACTAAAAATCTAATTCATCACCACAGGTGATTGAAAATTGGTTAAATCTTTAAATGAAAGCCATTTTGTATAAGCAAATAACCAATGTACTACACAAGAAAGAGGCCGTCATTCATGGGTCAGCATCTGATGACCGACATCAGAATCTATTAGCATATTTTCATTAGTATCAGGGCTGTTTCCGACTTCTCAGAAACAGAATCCGATGCCGTTTTAAACATCAAAACTCTCATCCTAAAGACTCCTAAATGACATTGCATGAAGGACACTCTCAGATCATCATAAAACCAAGATTTATGAGTCCTGGAGGTGTTTTCAGTCTGCCTGCCTGCGCTAACATTAAAGACATGCCACTCCATTGTGTTCGGGATGTGTCTACACTGATATGCTTTGAGGCAGCTTTGTGGGAGAAAAGGGAGAGAAAAGTTTGCGTTGGTAACTTATTTAACAGCAGTTTGTTAGTATTCTGCAGGGCAGGCCTTTTAGCACAGACCAAATGCGTGATCATCGTTCCTGATTAGATCGGCCCTTTACTGATGACGCACTGCTCCGTCTGTTGGCAAGGATACTGTAGCTTTTGAACATATCGGCGAGGGATTCACATGGAATGCAATTACCAGCTCGAGCTATACCCGAAAACTCTTTGTCCGAGAAGTTTCTTTATGAAAGTTTACCTTCAGATTTACTGTATATTCAACTCTGAAATGGTTCAAAGCTTGCCTAACATGTTTCTATTTTCAGAGGGGAACGTGCGAAGTGGCCCATTTTCCTTCAATCACAGCCACACTGGACATTATGCTAATGTGGCGTTTCAGGTTTCCTTTGAAGTGCAACACTTTCCCCCTGCAGCAAGCTATTTTTGGTTAACCTTTGACTGACTGGCAGATCACACTGATGGATTTTACCATAAAATATGAAATGACCAGTACAGCTGTTTGAACCCACCTCAGCCCGCCTCACCCTAAAGTTAACTACTCTTTATTGAACATGCAACCTTACATGTATGACACCATTCTGCTGCTGTATTACCAGTGCAGTTCTCAGACATCAAAGACGAAGAGGCACGTTTTGTTTGTGCAAATCTGCAATATTCCCTGTATAATTTCTCATCTCTAGGTTTAAAATCCCACCTCTCTTAAAGTTATATGACACTCTTCAATTTTATATGAGAACATGAGCTAGACATCTGTCCAGTGTCTCATGCACATATAAGGGCAATAATACGGGATGATGAAATGGAAGGTTAGAGAAATTGTAGAGATGATGGAAAGTGGGTGACATGAACAATGAAAAGGATGGTGATAGGCCATAAATGAACATGATGATGATGTCACCTTCTGTAAGGACACCATTCATCTCAGATTTACTTTATTTTCAGTGAAAAGTGGAGGAATACGGTGGGTATTTCAAGCTTTCCAGAACAGTGTAAAGTATATGTGTGTGTGACTGAAGTGTGTTGTGGACACACACATTTAGCTGTGTTTTTGTGTCCGTCAGCAAATCTGAGCTTATGTAGGATCACAGTGACAGTTTAACCAGAGTCTGGTAATATTGCTAATCCCGCACTCAACTCAACACTCAATCCCAGACTGCAAACATCAGCACTTGAGTGAGAGTTGAGAGACACTGAAAGAGGAGAAGGAAAATAAGAAGAGCAAGAAAATGATTAAAGAAAGAGAAGAACCCTAAAGTTCATTAGTTGATGTGATGTCAGCGCGAGAAGTCACCTTTAGAGGTCATCGCAGACAGTGGTGACCTCATCAGAGTGGGACAAAAGTGCTCGGGCAGAAAGGGTTAAGTGTTATCTGGGGGGCTGTATCTGGATCTGCTCCGACGCCCTTGACTGAACCACTGTGGTCCTTGTACCTGCATGACTGGTGATAAGGAGGATGACGCATCTGTGCTCTCTGCTCATAGTCTTAGCAGTGACGGCTATTCGTCATGAACACGGGGTGTATCTGCCTTCTGACTGGGAGTTCTCAGTTTGCCACGACAGATTTCACGCTGACACATTTCATTGTAAAATAAAATGCGCTACAGTATGAACTGTGCTGCCCTTCTGTAAAGAAAAGAATGACCCAGACCGACAGTGGAAGCAGTAACATAACATTTATAAAACATGCAATACAATACATAGTTAAGCACTGAGTGACTTCCATGCTGCATATTGTTATGCTGAAGGCTGTTCTTCCAAACAGTTTTCTCCAGGACAATGTCATATGTCGTTTTTCAATGCTCCTACTGGCAGCATAATCTTGATGTGTTTTTCTCTGACAACACAAACAAGATGTCTGTAGGCATATCCAGAAGAGAAAAGCATTATATGTCACTTTATGCTGTATAAGTACATTAATACAGTCTTATAGAAATTACGATTTAATTAAGAGGAAACATAACTGCTACCTTTCTGTACTGTTCACAAGTTGTATGGAGGTGGTAAGACGGATGGCATACGTACAGAGAACAGGACTTTGACACCGAAGACTGTGTGGTTAGTTGTGTGTGTGGTTACATTGAGCGAACAAATCACTTTGATTAGAGTCTTGATAAAAGTCAGAATTAATCTGTTTTTCTAAGAAAGCAGTACAACATAAATATTTGTCGGACTGTTGAAAAAAAGGATAAACTGTCAGGCGTTCTTCAAGTATGAGTAAAAAAAAAATGGAAAATGCTGATTAGCTACAGTATCAGTTTATAATTCCTCACACAAAAAGTGTGGAAAATTTTAATTTCAGTTTGAATCTAAATGTTAATTGTGTAAAAACATCCTATCATTCGTCGAGTCTCTTTGTTTTTAAATATGAAATCAAGACCTTGATCTTTCCCTAACCTTTACCAAGTTCTGTTAGTGCCGATACAGAACCATAAAAATGTTCATTGACAACTTTTCCTCATTATGCTGATAAAAAATGTAATCTGGACTTCATTATGTTTCTGTCAAAACATATTTGCTGTGGCAAATTAGCATAATTCCTAGCGTGACAGGGTTGTAATATCGCTGCTTTTTCAATTTATCTTAGCGGCATCTCTGGGTCTTCCATCTACTTTTCTCCTCCTTTTTCCATCACCCTCTCTTTCCTCCACTCCCCCACTGCCCCGCTCCCCCGCAGAGAGGGGCCAGTTGGGCTGGAAGCTAATTTGAAGCCAATCAATACTTGTCTGTGTTTCTTCCTGTGTGTCAGCCCAGTCAGACAATGCCCAGTGCCCTTGTCTAACTGCTCGCAGAGAGAGGGAAGCATCTGTTTGGTGACTATCACTCTCTGACTGTAAATCTATGGCAGCCGCTAAACTCCACTCCTCCAACCATTGTACTGAGGGCAACAGGCTATCAGATTGAATCCAAATGAGATTGATTTCCATGCCAAATCCAGTTGTCAAATGTGTGCACTGACAAATAGCCCCTTCAGTAACTTGATTAACTGTGTGGATGGCATTTTAACTCCTGTTAGATTTTTGTATTGATTTTTTTTTTTTTGCAGTGAAATGTAGGGATTTGGGATTTTTTGGTGGAATGTGTACACACTGACAACAAACAGATGCAATGTTGAGCATACAAATACAGATGCAGCCACTAGTGCACTCTGACTCTCTCTCTCTCTCTCTCACACACACACACACACACACACACACACACACACAAAAACACATGCAGCATGTCCTTCACTCTGCCTGCATGCAACAACACTGACGTTCAGATACTGAATCTGCCCGAGATAAGAGCAGTCCCCTCCCTTCTCTCCCAGCCCCTTCCCTTAAACAGCCAATGAGGATGCTGTCTATTCATGAGCCGGAGTAGGAGCAGGCATGTGTAGACAGCCTGCCACAGGAGGAGGTGTGTCTTCATGAGCCAAAAGTGTGTGTGAGTAGGAGTGTGTGCTCACACAGAGAGGGGAGGTGGTGGAGAAAAGACAGTGGAGTGGAGTGTATGTAGGCATGCAAGTGAGAATCAAGGGAAGGAGTGACAGGCAAGAGGGAAAGAGAATCCAGGTGCTTCTACTCATCTTACCACTGACACACTCCTCACTAACACACACACAGACACACACACACACACACTGAAGGAACTACACCCACAACCTCCACTAACGCAGTGAACTGAACCACATGTGTGCGTGGCGTGCTCGGAGCGACAGAGGGGATCTCTGAGGATACACGGATGAGAAAGAGGTGTGGGGGAGCCAAGGAAGAGGAGCCCGACTGTGTTTCGCCCCAGGGGGAGCTCACACACGCCGCAGACAGCACACACACTCCAGCGGGCACCCAGCACTGTTTCCCTGACAACTAGAATGGGCTGCAATTTGTGCACCTTGCAGAAACGGGAGGAACACTACAAACTGCTGTATGAGATTGCACAGGTAAGTGAGACCAGAAAGAGGTTCGGTGGGGTCATCGCCGTGATGAACTTAATGACAGCGGAGGGAATGATGGTGATAATGGCAGGAGTGATTTGGTGTCTGAAAACAAGTGGATTTCCCTACAGTGAGCAAGGAAGGCAAGGGTGAGCAAAGTCAAGAGTACCTGCAGGAAGGAGTAAGACAGCAGACAGGTTGAGTGGGGAACGAGCAGAAAAAAATGGGAGAGGTACATGTGAGCAATGTAGAAAAATGAGTAACTTCCAAGCAGCCAGACAGAGAGCCTATGTGTGTGCGCACGTGTGTGTGTGTGTGTGTGTGCGTATTCCTTTCCATCAAAGTGAGTGGAGCTAGTTATTTCTCCTCAGTAGCAGGAGATGTGAGAACAAGTTCAGCTTTTCTTCCCGCGCTGGCTCCAGGGGAATAATTCATCACATCTCCCCAGCCTGTGACTGTCTAGAAGCAAAAACAGTTCAAAGAACAACCAGCAAATGTGTTCTGCTGTTTTTCCCCCCTCTGTTTGTCAGAAGTGGATGTTTTTTTCTTCTCCTTGACCTGATGTGACAGCTTTCATATTGCCAATGTCACGTAAAGATCTTATTCTGCTTCTGGGATTTTAATGCTTTAATAGAAAGTTTACATCTCTGCTGATGTGCTGCATGAGTTCATTGACCTTTGGCCCTTTTTAGAGTTTCCAAAATATATGTGCAGTAATAGATACATATGTGGATTGACAATGCCCCCACAAATAATCATACCGTCATTGTGAGCAGTAAAACACTGTAAATGTATAACTTGTCATCTTGTACTGGGCTTGGCTGAAATGTGTAGATTAGATAGGAAGTGTTCACAAGTGTGAATCTGCTGAGAAAAAAAAAACACCCATCTCCAAAGTATCACCCTTTTAGAAACAGGAGAAAATGATGTTTTTGTTCTCTGTGGCCACTTCCTGTGGCATTTTATCAGCTTTATCAGGTGTTTATGTCAACTTTAAATTTAAAGAAAGATGAACATGTGCGTGTAAAGTGCAGTGACATTGTTTTTACAGCAGCGATTATGGTTATTGTTTGTGGAGCTGGAAACACGTGCCCTGGGTTCTCTCTGCTGCTTGAGTACAGTACGGGCGAATGCCAGCCCAGCAGCAGCAGCAGCGAGGATTCATTCATCATTTAGTATCCTACATGGTTACAGACGGCAGGGAAACTGGATACGGCGTAATGAGACTGAGCAGGACTGCTGAATACTTCTTGTCAGTTTAGTATTGCTCAAAATGTCTTTTCAAATCAGAAATATATACCTTTCTAGCACTGATAGGAACAAAGTTTTATGTGTCCATTAAGCTAAAAGACAGAATGGTTTGATTTGTTTTATGACAATACGGCTGCTGCAGGTTGTTTGAGGTGGTGATAATAATGTTGGTGACAATGAGTGCTTGTTTTTGTTGTCGGGCTCTAAAATGCGAGAAATACATTATCACTCCTCTAACCTTCCATCGCTGCTAGACGCTGCTTTTATGAAGGTTTTTTTTTTTTTTTTCCACTGTGCTGCAGTCTTAAGCTAATTAAGCTTTCAGACTAAATGCCCCCATGCTCTAATGAGATAGTGGATGTCTGTGTTGTCTGCCTGGGTGGAGTGCATGAAAATTAACCATGTCAATTAAAGGAAACCCTAGGAGGTCAATACTCCTTTTGTGTTGTTGAGGCGAACTGAATATACAGACCAAAAACAAAGGCATGAGTACAGTATCTATGGTTAAAGCTCAGGCTATTTTTATTTGGCCTGACAGAGCAGTAGATGTATTGTATCATAAATCAATTGGCTGATAACAAAAAACAAAAAAGAGCCTTATGGTTTCCTCCTATTTCCGCATCTCACTGTAGGTGTCCTGGCACTCTGGCATACATCCAGGAATACTGCGTGCGAGTGTGTGAGCGAGTGAGCACCCGCTTACTATTAAACGCTCGGCGGTGTGTATGTGACAGTCGGCGGACACCTACAGCTCTCATTACCCGTGCAAAAGAAAGAGAGAAAGAGAGCGAGCGAGAGAGAGAGAGAGAGAAAGAGAGAGCTCACCAGGCAGTAAGTGTGTCAGTGTGACTTTGTCCCAAAACTAGAGGGTGAGGGGATTCTGCAAATCCAGAGAGACTCCTCAACAATCCCTCTGTCTCTTTCCCCTTTTATCATTCCAGACTCATTTCTTTTCCTTCCTTTTTTCATACTTTCTCCTTCTCTATAATCCTCATTAGTCCTGCTTTACCTCTGTCAACCTAGAATTGGGTTCCTCCTCTCACCTTTTCTAACACACACAACACTACAGATTCTAAATGTGTTTTTGTTCTGTTGTACTTCCAACAGAGCTGCACAATAGGACACCACCTTCTCATTATACCAGTGCAAAACTAAAGGATGCTGATACTGTACCATAGTTAACGCAGGGCAGAGAAGGTGCTTAGGAAGAACTGACACTCTCTCATTTGTCCCTAGATGCTCTGCTGCTGTATTTTAGTTGCGTGTCTCTCACTCCTGTGTGTGGGCTGGTGAGTGCCGTTGCCAGACAGACTTTCAGTTTGAATTTTTTTTTTCTGATAATCAAAATAATAATCTGTTGACTCATCCAGCTTGTGAAGGAGTTCAAATCTCAATGTTTTGACATCCGCATTAGGGAGACAGCGGTCAGCATTTGTTGATACTTTACTGTCCAAAATCTTGTATATTCTGTTTTATGGCCTGATCACACCAGAATTCAAAATGGCAAAATTCACTGCAAAATCTATTCATTCCAATAAAAAAAAAAACGCTGTTTCATTTGAAGTTTAACTTAGGTGAACTTTAAATTTGTGCTGCTGACCCTGAGCCACCTCAACAGCTTTGTCTATTAGGGGAATAGAGAGCCCAAAATGGAAGAGGCTATTGCAGCTTATTAGCCGTGTTCCATCATCCAGTTTTACTCAACCTCAACTGTCAAAGAGATGGCTTGCAGGTTACTGTAGTTATGCCATAGGAGTAGATAGTATAAATGTCTCTGGAATAAACTGAATTTATTGCCCCATTACCATCCAAGCTAACAAGCTAGCTAACTGACAGTCCCTCTCCAATAACACTCATCACTGAATGAAATGATGTCCACTAATGGTTCAGGGCAGAGAAAATGGAAAGAAGCTAGGGAGTCATTGTGACTGACAAGCGCCAGTTGACTAGTGTGTTAGCACTTAGCTCACAGCTACAGTGGTACAACAACTAGCCCTACATGGAGTCACTACATCACCAGATTAAATTCACTGTGAAACTTTCTGCTGTATCCAGGCCTGGGGGGGGGGTGATTTTTCTTTTTAAAGATGATGAAACAATGACCCATCTACAAAATGGATTTCCTCTGCTTTGGAATTCCATGGTATTCTATTTCCCCCCCGAAAATAGATATATTATGTTGGGACCAGACCTGTTCTGCACCTTTCATTTTGAAAAAGTAACACAGACCAATTCCAGTTTTCTGCCTGCAGACCTGTCCCGGTGTCACCTCTACCACGGAGGTTATCTCTGTTCACGCAGCTGCACTGCTCTGACAGGACTGCTGGCTGCCTGACCTCAGCTGCCCAGCGGCCACTCGGAGATTTATGACTCTCGTCAGACCATTTACATTGAATGTTTCATTTGTGATCGTGTGTGTGTGTGTGTGTGTGTGTGTGTATATATATCTCTGAACACTCACCCATGTGTATGACCTCGGGGCTCCATCCAGAGCAATTGTAGCAATTGCCATTCCATATTTTGCTTGTGGCTGTGTTAAATTGTCCCACAGCCTCTGGCCTTCAGGGCCTCATAGGACCCATGTGTTTTGTCTTTTGGGCTGTTTCGAAGTCAGCACTACTGCATGACACGAAGAGACACGAAACAGCAGCCTATGTAACAGCCACTTACTTACCCAGTGTGTTGTCTTCTTTTGCTTAGTGCTAAATAACAGTGTTTGTTCTCTATGAATGAAATAGTTTTCATTGTTACTGGTCCAGGCTGATTAACAATGGAAGAAAGCAGTATATGATACGTCTATATTATTTACTACCTTGTTTTTGTACAGTCAGTGTGATATTACCTTTTAATATTAGTAACATATCCTTTATTTGTACCTTTTGTTCCTTTGTACATATGTGTGTTTCTGTGTGTGTGTGTGTACGGTTGTGAACCAGGCCAATCCGTGGTGTGGGTCTGTCCTCCGGAGACAGATGCTGTGCCACATGTCCAGCCTGTTAAACAGCATGGAAGGGGCTAGACAGACACCCCTTCTTCTCGCTACCACCTATGGTGTCCAGAGAGTGGCACACAGGGCAGGGGAAGCTGTGGTCAGTCCCACGCAGCCGTCACCTCCATATGGCCACCACAGACCCTGCACCATGACTTCATTCCAGATAGGGATGTGAAATATGTCGGCGCTATCGGCTCCATCAGCCTCAGAGGTCTGGGGCTTTTTCTCAACCAGCGGACAGACGTGTGAAGCAGAAAATGAAAGGGAAATGGAAAAATCACCTTGCTGGAGTTATCATGCAACAACAGCAAATTATTCCTGTGATCCATGAGTGAGCATGAAAGAGAAGTCAGAGGTTCAGGGAATGATGATGAATATAATCTTCTGCTCCCAGATCTCTCCACTGAATGACGTGTTAGGGCTGTAAAATGTGCTGCAGATGACCAGCAGGGGATGAAGGGAAGTGATATCGCCCGACTCATCAGCTGTCCATTTATCAGAGAAGCGCAACACTGGTTCCTGAACTCACCGTTTTCTTTTCTTTGTGTCTTTCTCTGTGATGGGATTTGGAGCTTTGCAGGAAGTATTGAATGAAGTGACCTTTCCTTTTTTTTTTTTTTTTGCATTTTTCGGCCCAAGAAGTTGTTTGCCCGTCCGTGTGGGTCAGTGAGTTTGACCTTTTCACCTGTCAGTGTAATTCCACTTGACAAATCTCTCTATCTCTCTCTCTCTCTATCTCTCTCTCATGCACAAACACACACAGACACACTCACTTGCTGAGTGGCTAATCACATTGTGAATTAATCAAAACTCACATTTTTACTATAATTTTCATTCCAAAATGTGAAAGCTACGGTTCTTTTCCTCCACAAAAAAAAAAAAAAGTGTTTAAGTGATCACTAGATAATAAACCGACAACACATTCAGTGCTTAGAGGTGCTGAATAATTAACTTAGGTAATGATTAACATTCTAAAAATGTTAATCTAGCATTATGGAGATGAACTCTGCTGTTGAACACTGATCATCTGGTGTCTTCCATCATGGTTATAGTTGCTCGTTGGAGCACAGCATGGCGATAATGCCTCATGATTTAGAGGTGCATATGGCCTCGTCACCGACGCTGTGGGGTAGCACGTCTCCTAGTCGTCGGCCAAAAAAAAAAAAATGCAAACAGGAAATGGTGATTATTCAGCGTTTGGTTAAGGCCAGGTTAATGCAGAAAACAGCATCCTAGTGTTAGTTTGTGTGTGTGTGTGTGTGTGTGTGTGTGTGTGTGTGTGTTCCTCTGCAGTGGAAGGAATGACACGGAGAGTGATAGATGATGACAGAAAGCTTGTCAGTCTGTAAGTTGATGTCTATGTCTGTCTTTCTTTGTGTATCTGTCTGCTTGGTTGTAAGCAAAGATACATACACAACACTTTCTGGCTTGTGTGCAGGTAGGTGTGTGTGTGTGTGTGTGTGTGTGTGTGAAGGTGGGAATCACAAAGACAGGGGAAGACAGGTCCGGTGTGCACGGTTGTGGTGGGGGGGCAGCAACAGTCGCTGTTTCGCTCCAGCAGCCAACGATCTCCCCCTGCTTTGGCTCTGATAAGCCCAGGATGAAAGCCCTTTCTGTGACACACCTCACCCCCACCCTCCTGTCTCCCCTCCAAACAAGGCGAAGGATGCACACATGATGCATGTACACGCAACTACAAGGCAATGTTAAGAGGTAGATATGCCTATTTGCAAACACTGTGTACATTCATGTAACACCCAGAGAGGGGAAATCACACAGGGTCCATCCATTCATCAGCTTTTACGGCGTGTTTTTCCATTTTTACGACTGTGTAAAAATGTCATTCAAGCTCTTAGCACCCGACAAGAGGACTTATCAGTTGTTATCAGCCTCTCGCTGATTACCATACTCACCGATCAGCCAAGTGGCCTGGCCAAGATGATAGCAGGCAGGAGAAGAAGAGAAAAAGAGAAAGGTGGGGGTTGAGGTAAAATGGAAAGGTAAAAGCAAGGAAAAATAAGGTGTGAGAAAGAAAGAAATGACAGTACAGTGAGTTAAAGAAAGAGGGGAGAGAACCGCAGCGAGAGGAAATGAGTCGTGTGCCATCAAAAACACTTTTTTAAATTTCCACATTTTCCCTTGATTCTTTTTTTTTTTTTCCCCCTTCTTAACCTCGCCCTCTCTGAAACACAAAGTCTCGCCCCTGCTCCTCCTCCTCCTCCTACCACCATCACTTATCAGTCGCCAGACACTGTTTCAAGTCCGTTCCGCTCCACTGCCCCTGTCTGTCTTGCTGCCTGTTTGTCACTGTCTGGGTATCCCACTCATTAATACACTTTGGCATAACCAAGCCGCCAGAGGTGCCACAGATTTTCTCTCCGCGTTGGAAGGACCCTGGAACTAAAAAGATAGTGATGGAAGACACGGAGACAGTCTGTCATTCATGTGTGGCAGAGAGAGACACTAATTTTGTCTAGTCCCAGTGTGTGCGCTGTCAAGCCGGTGACTGTTATATGGTTTGAAGCCAACCTTGTGCAAGAATAACCCAATAATACACCTTATGGCCACACGCTGCAGGTTATGTTTTGTCAGGTAAGACAGATGTTACGACAAACCATCTGGAGCTGTTATGTATATGTTGCAGGCTATTGCTGCTACATGGCGCTGCAAAAATGCACACAAGATATGCACACAGTTATTTACGGCTGGGGAGGGGGGGGTGCTAAAACATATCTTCTGAGATATAAAAAACCTCCAACTCCCTTCACATTAGCATAAAAGTTCTCTCAGTCAGATCTTTGGATGAGTTCTTTGGCAGCAAAGGTGCAATTCTCATCTGAGACCAAATGTCAGTTATACTACTAAAAGAAAACCTCCTCTGCCCCCCCCATCCTTTTTTCTCTCTGCCAAGAATTTGTTCATCATGGATAATCATTGGAGGGAGACAGGGGTTATTTGTTAGTACTATTTTCAAACAGCTCTTGTAATTCAGTGATGAATTTTTTGTCTGACATATCTCATATTGGTCTCATATTGCCAGAGCAGTACAGGCTGTATATAAAAAGGTCTTGATGGAGGCTGTTGGCTAAATGCTTAAAAATGCAAATGGACTGTTTCTGCGCCATTGCCAAGTGTGTTTTGAACGCACAGGGTGGATCCTGGGTCCAGGTGGTCTAAAGGGAGATTAGGTTACAGCGGGGCGATGATGTTGAATTCCCACTTAACCAACTTGGGCTTAGGAGTCATTAGGCCCACTCAGAGCCTGGCTTCGAGTCCAGTTACAGATAGAATAACACTAAACCATCTGCATAGTA